>NC_052146.1:48313725-48628831 GCF_902713615.1 Scyliorhinus canicula
TGTAAGATTCTTACTGTCCTTGCTTTAAGTCACCCTGTTTAATATATTTTTGTTCTACAATCATTTATTCATTAATGCCTGTTTTTCTGACTTATTTGGGGTTTTTCATTTGTCATCATTGACATGTTGTGCATCATCCTAGTTGTGTTCCATGTCATCATCAACTTTGATCTGGCATTGTGTCCTGTGACCTGATTAACACCATTGTGAAAAAAGTGATATGTTTATTTACATTCATGTTTTTTTTTTAAAATGCTGCAGCCAAGTTCTGAAGAAAATATATCCAAACCAGCAGGAAGTTTGAGCTGCTCATTTTTGTGATGAAAAGACCCATGGCATGGCTCTGCAAGATGATTTTAATTTTGGAATTCCAGGTGTGCCTGCTGTGTGTGACAGAGGCCATTTTAAAGTCGGTTAGAGACAGCATTTGCTACAATACACAGGTAAAATGACTTTCCTCATCGCGGGGCTTGTTTGGGTTAGAAATACAGGACGGCAGGGCGGCATGGTGCGGTTAGCACTGGTGCTGAGGACCTTTTTAAAAAATAAAGATACCCAATTCATTTTTTCCAATTAAGGGACAATTTAGCGTGGCCAATCCATCTAGCTTGCATATTTTTTGGGTTGTGGGGGCGAAACCCACGCAAACACGGGGAGAATGCGCAAACTCCACACGGACAGTGACCCAGAGCCGGGATCAAACCTGGGTCTTTGGCGCCATGAGGTCGCAGTGCTAACCCTCTGCGCCACTGTGCTGCCCAGTGCTGAGGACCTGAGGTCACTGTCCGTGTGCAGTTTACACATTCTCCAGTGCCTGCTTGGGTCTCAGCCCCACAACCCAAATATGTGCATGGCAGGTCGATTGGCCACATTAAATTGTCCCTTAATTGGAAAAATGAAAAATAACACAGGACGACACATTACTTATTCTTCACCATGCTGACTCTGCAATCACCTGATTAATTATGGACCCCCAATCTGGCCTTTGCTTTATGATTGCAGCAGGTGAGACTGGGGGGGGGGGGCATTTTCAGGTTGCTTGTTTCAGGCTTGGGATGAGTGCTGCAATACCTCGGAATCACTCTTAAATATGAGTCCAAAACACCCAGTAGGTGGAGCTAGTAGTCTGCTGATGCCAAGAAGCCGACATGCCCAGCATTGGTGCTAAATCACTCCAAGCCTCCTCCCTGTGGAGGTCAAACATCTCCACCAACTTGACCAAAATGACAGAAGTTTCATTTGGATAACACCAAACAGAAATATCATTGGGAATATATAAGAGGCTCGGTCAAAGAGACAGAGTGTAAAAACCGCTAAGCAACTTCTCTAACTGACGCTTTAAACACCTGTCCACATGTGGCACAGCCTGAAGACTGCTCAATGCACAATCAGCCATCTATGAATCCATTGAGCGCATTGGAAGCAATTTCCAGAAAGTAATTTCCAACTGAGGAACGTTTAGAGAGACCGGTAAGTGTTAGCAATTTGTCCAATATTTCTTTTATATTTAGTGATTTTTTTTTGTAAGTGCACAGTTCTGCTGCACGTGGATGCTCCAGTATTGCAACTTGTACCATTGGGTCTTCCACCACCCGGGGGAAAAAACAGGAAATTAACTCTGTTTTTAACATTGGTTCCTATGGCTTTGTTGGGATTTTCAGAAATACAAGCACAACGTGCGGATTTACTGTGTGAAATAATAGATATCCAAGTACAAGGGAACAGGTTTCTAAATGTCTGGAGCCTGATGTTTCTCATGTATGACATCTAGGGCGGGACGTGGCATAGTGGTTAGCACTGGGACAATGGTGCTGAGGACCCGGGTTCGAATCCCGGCACTGGGTCCACTGTCCGTGTGGAGCTTGCACATTCTCCCCGTGTCTGCGTGGGTTTCACCCCCACAACCCAAAGATGTGCAGGTTAGGTGGATTGGCCACACTAAATTGCCAGCTTAATTGTGAAAATAATAATTGGGTACTCAAACTTTTCAGAAAAAAAATGTATGACATCAAAACTTAATTAGACACAGCCCTGTAAAATCTCAATATAGTTCTATAGTTGTGCAGCCTTTTCACAGGCCAGTATTGGATTGGATTTGTTTATTGTCACATGTATCGAGGTAGAGTGAAAAGAATTATTTTTGCGAGCAGCTCAAACAGATCAGTTAGTACATGAAAAGAAAAGAAAATACATCATAGGGCAACACAAGGTACACAATGTAAATACATAGACATCGGCATCGGGTGTCGCATACAGGAGTGTAGTATTAATCAGGTCAGTCCATAAGAGAGTTGTTTAGGAGTCTGGTAACAGCGTGGAAGAAGCTGTTTTTGATTCTGTTTATGCGTGTTCTCAGACTTTCTCCTGCCTGATGGAAGAAGTTGGAAGAGTGGGTGAGCCAGGTGGGAGGGGTCTTTGATTCTGTTGCCCGCTTACCCAAGGCAGCGGGAAGTGTAGATAGAATCACTTGATGGGAAACGGGTTTGTGTGATGGACTGGGCTGTGTCATGACTCTGAAGTTTCTTGCGGTCTTGGGCCAAGCAGTTGCCATATCAGGCTGTGATGCAGCCAGTAGGATGCTTTCTACAGTGCTTCTGTAAAAGTTGGTAAGAGTCAATGAGAACATGCCGAATTTCCTTAGTTTCCTGAGGACGTAAAGGCGCTGTTGTGCTTTCTTGGTGTAGCATCGACGTGGGTGGACCAGGGCAGATTTTGGTGATGTGCACCCCTAGGAATTTGAAACTGTCAACCATCTCCACCTCGGCACGTTGATGCAGACAGGGGTGTGTACAGTGCTTTGCTTTCTGAGTCAATGACCAGCCCTTTAGTTTTGCTGGCATTGAGGGATAGATTGTTGTTGTTACACCACTCCACTTGGTTCTCTATCTCCGTCCTGTATTCTGACTCGTCGTTGTTCAAGAATCCGACCCATGATGTTCGTGTCGTCAAACTTGTAGATTAAGTTGGAAACCAAATTTTGCCACGCAGGTCGTGTGAAAAGGAAGTGTAGTAAGGGGCTAAGTACACAGCCTTGCGGGCGCCCGGTATTGAGGACTATCATGGAGGAGCTGCTGTTGTTTATTCTTACTGATTGTGGTCTATGGGTCAGGAAGTCAAGGATCCAGTTGCAGAGTGACGAGCCGAGTTCTAGGTTATGGAGCTTTGATATGAGCTTGGCTGAGATTATGGTGTTGAAGGCGGAGCTGTAGTCAATAAATAGGAGTCTGATGTAGGAGTCCTTGTTGTCGAGATGATCCAGGGGATGAGTGTAGGGCCAGGGAGATGGCGTCTGCTGTGGACCGGTTGCGGCGCTATGCGAATTGCAGTGGATCTCGGCATCCTGGGAGTATGGAGTTGATGTGACCAACCTCTCGAAGCACTTCATTACGATTGATGTCAGGGCAACTGGAAGGGAGTCATTGAGGCAGCGTTGGGCACCGGTATGATGGTGGTCTTCTTGAAGCAGGTGGGGAGCTCGGAGCAGAGTAGGGACGGGTTGAACACATCTGCCAGCTGGTCCACGCAGGCTCTGAGTGCATGACCAGGGACCCTGTCCGGGCCCATCGCTCTCCGAGGGTTCACTTTCAGGGCGGCCGATCTGACTTTGGAAGTTGTCAAGGTGGGTATTGGTGTATCCGGGGCTGCTGGGGCACTCGACAGCGGATTGATGGTTTCCTGCTCGAACCGAGCATAGAGTGCATTTAGTTCATAGGGGAGGGGTGTGCTGCTGCCGGAAATGCTGCTCGGCTTCGCTTTGTAGCTTGTTATGTTGTTTAGGCCTTGCCACAACCAACGAGAGTCTGTAACGCTACTCTGTGACCCTAGCTTGTTCTCTTGGCGTCCCGGATGGCTTGCGTAGGTCGTATCTGGACTTTTTGTGTGGGTCAGGGTCACCTGACTTGAACGCTTCAGACCTGTACTTGAGCAGTGAGTCAATCTCCCGATTAAGATATGGTTTACGGTTGGGGCTTGTACGTACTGCTTTCTTTGGCACGCAGTCATTCACACATTTGCTGATTAAGTCTGTGACGGCGGTGGCATACTCATTTAGTTTGATCGATGAGTTCTTAAATATGGACCAGTCCACTGGCTCCAAGCAGTCACGTAGGGGCTCTTCTGTTTCCTCGGACCAGCACTGCTTGAGCTTCTGAGCCGGTATCTCCCCTTACGTTTCTGCTTGTATGCCGAGAGAAGGAGCACCGTCTTATGGTCTGATTTTCCAAATTGCGGTCGGGGATGGAACGGTAGGTTTTTTGCCCTTGATGTTTGAGTAGCAGTGGTCAAGAGTGTTGTCGTCCGTGGTGGGACAGGAGATGTGTTGGTGGAATTTTGGCAGTACACTGTTGAAAACGCTGAATTAATCTGAGCCTTAAGACAGTTTATTGAATATTTATGTGCAATGTTGCCATCCTTTTCCACCACCTTTAAAAATGCATGTTTAGTACTCGTCACTGAAATATTATTTATAGTTATACCTGTTCAAACAAGTGAATAAAGCTCTCTGCCAGGAACAGTGACTTTTTTAACCTGAGTGTGTATCTCTTGGGTTGCATAAATAATACAATGGACCTTTGTTTTGGTAACACTGCAGTAGAATTTATGTAGAATTCCTTTTTTTAAGAAAATATTTTATTAAGGCATTTATAATTTTAACAATTTAAAAAAAATAAAAAAATCTAAAATACCCAATTTTTTTTCCCATTAAGGGGCAATTTAGTGTGACCAAGATGTGCAAACACCACAAGGACAGTGACCCAGAGGCGGGAATTGAACCCGGGACCTCGGCACTGTAGGCAGCATTGCTAACCACTGTGCCACAGTGTCGCCCTTAATTTGAACCATCAGGTATCAAAAGGAACAAAACAAGATAAACAACACACCCACCTAGTAACAAACCCCAGCCAACATGGCTTTCACAAACAGGATCTCTTTCCCCAGCCCCACTTTCCACTGGTCTTCCTCAGCTTACTCAACCTCCACCCTGCTGACCGCTGGATTTTTCTTGAAGAGCTCAATGAACGGCTGCCACCTCTGGGTAAACCCCTGTAGCGATCCCCTCAAGGCGAACTTGATTTTTTCGAGTCTGAGAAACCGCCATGTTGTTAACCCATACCCCAGACTTCGGGGACTCAGAGTCTGTCCATCCTAGTAGGAACTGACTCCGGGCCACCAGGGAGGCAAAGGCCAGAACATCGGCTCTCTCACCCCCCTGGGCTCCCGGATCTTCCATCGCACCAAAGGTCCCCACTTCTGGACTCAGTATCACCCTCACCGTTAATACTTCTGACATGACATCAGCAAACCCTTGCCAGAAACCTCTCAACCTCGGTCATGCCCAGAACATATGGACATGGTTCGCAAGTCCCCCCGCACAGCGCCCACACCTATTCTCCACCCCCTCTAAGAACCTGCTCATCCTGGCCACCGTCATGTGCGCTCTGTGGACCACCTTGAATTGTACTAGCCTGAGCCCCACACACGACGTGGATGCATTGACTTGCCTCAGGGCCTCCTCCCATAATCGGGCCTCCAGCTCCCCACCCACCTCTTCGTCCCACTTTCACTTCACCTCCCCTTAGCGGGGCTCCCTCCCACTCCATCAGTTCCTTGTAGATCTCTGAAACATTCCCCTCCCCTAGTCCTACTCTCGACACCACATTATCCTGTAGTCCCTGGGGCGGTAGGTGTGGGAAGGTCGAAACCTGCCTCCGCACAAAGTCCTTCACCTGCAGAAACCGGAACCCATTCCCAAGCTCAAACTCCTCTTCTAAGTCCTCCAAGCTCGGAAAGCCCTCATCGATAAAGAGATCTACAAATCTCTCGATCCCTGCCCGTTGCCATCTCCAGAACCCTCCAGTCAGTGCCCCCCAGAGTGAACAGGTGGTTATTACTTATCGGTGTTCGCATCGATGCCCCCTCCAGCCCCATGTGTTGCCGCCACTGTCCCCACACTCTCAGGGCTGCCACCAGTACCGCGCTTGTGGAGTACGTGGCCGGCAAGAATGGCAGAGGTGCTGTTAACAGTGCCCCTAAACTCGTGCCCCTACATGAGGCCGCCTCCACCCGCTCCCAAACTGACCCCTCCCCCTACACACATCCTGACCATCGCTAAGTTTGCTGCCCAATAATAATTTATAAAGTTCAGAAGGGCCAGCACCCCTCTTGTCCCCGCTCCAGCAGCACCATCTTCACCCGTGGGGTTTTATCTGCCCACACAAATCCCCAGATCACCGCGTTCACTTTTTTAGAGAATGCCTTGGGGATAAAACTGGGAGGCTCTGAAATACAAACAGGAACCTTGGGACACCCCGTCATCTTCACTGTCTGCACCCTCCCCGCCAATGACAGTGGAGCGCATCCCACCTCCAACGTTGCCCCTCATCTGTTCTGCAACCGACCCAGATTCAGCTTGTGCAGCTGCTCCCACTCTCGTGCCACCAGGATGCTCAAATACCGAAAGCTTCCCATTGCCACCTGGAACTGCTACTCCCCCAGTCTCTTGTCCTGCCCCCTCGCCTGAATCGCAAAGACTTCGCTCTTGCCCATATTCAATTTATACTCCGAAAACTGACCGAATTCCTCTAATATCCCCATAATCCCCCCAATCTCCCCCCTGTGGGTCTGAAATATACAGAAGCAAATCATCCCTGTACAGCGAGACCCTGTGCACCCCACCCCCCCCCCCCCCCCCCTCCCCAGCGCACTATCCCCTACCAGACCCCCGACGTTCTCAGTGCTATCGCCAACGGCTCTATAGCCAGGACAAACAGCAGTGGGGAAAGTGGGCACCCTGCCTCGACCCCGGTGCAAGCCTGAAATAGCCGGAACTCACCCGGTTTGTTCGCACACTCGCCACCGGTGCCTGATGTATAACAACCGGACCCTGTCCACAAATCCCTGCCCAAACCCAAATCTCCCCAGGACCTCGCACAGATATTCTCACTCCAACCGATCAAAGGCCTTTGCTACGTCCGTGGCTACCACCAACTCTTCCTCTCATTATGATCACATTAAGTAGCCTCCTAATGTTGGCCGCCGTTTGCCTCCCTTTTACAAACCCCATCTGATTCTCTCATATCAACCCAATCCTCTCATACCAACACAATCCTCTATTCCCGAAGCCAAGTTCTTAGCCACTAGTTTGGCATCTACATTTAGCAGGTAAATCGGTCTGTATGACCCACATTGTTCAGGGTCTTTTTCCCGCTTCAAAATGAGAGACGTCAAAGCCTGTGACAATATTGGGGGGAGCACACCCAGCTCCCTCGCCTCGTTGAAAGCCCATGCCAGCAACGGCTCCAATATCTCGGAGAACTTCTTATAAAATTCCACCGGGTACCTGTCCGGAATCAAGGCCTTGCCCGATTGCATTGCCTCCAGCCCCTCCACCACTTCTACCATCCCAATTGGGGCCTCCAGGCTCACCAACTCCTCATCTACCTTCGGAACTCCAACCCCTCTGAAGACCGCCTCATCACCTCCCCCCTGGCTGGGGCTTCCGATTCATACAACTTGCTGTAAAAGCCCCTTAAGGCCCATTCACCCCCGCCGGGTCCAAGACCGTATTCCCTCCTGCATCTTTCACTTTCCCGATCTCCCTTGCAGCCTCCTGTTTCCTCAACTGTGCGCTAGCATCCTGCATCCCTTATCCCCATACTCATATACCGCCCCTCTCCCATTCTCAACTGCTCCACCGCCTTTCCCGTAGATAGTAGTCCAAACTCCATCTGCAGCCTCTGCCGCTCCTTTAGCAGCCCCGCCTGTAGGGCATCCGCATACCTCCTATCCACCTGCAGGAATTCCTCCACTAGCCTTTCTGCCTGCTCCGCCTTCTCCCTATGTGCCCAAATCGATATAAACTCCCCCTGACCACTGCTTTCAGTGCCTCCCATACCGGACCCCAGAGTATTCAACATACACCAGCCCGCCAACAACGTCTTACCGAACACAAAAAAATCTATTCGGGAGTACACCTTGTGCATATGGGAGAAGGATGAAAATTCTTTCACCCTCTGTCTCCCAAATCTCCATGTTTGGGCATAGATGTTCACTAATACACCGGCGACCCCTCCAATTTCCCACTCACCATAACATACCTCTCCCCAGAGTCAGCCACTGTACTTCCCACTTCAAATCCACCCGACTGTTGATCAAAATCGCCATCCCCTTTGTTTTAGAATCCAATCCCGAGTGAAATACTTGTCCTACCCATCCCTTCCTCAGTCTAGTCTGGTCCCCCACCTTCAGATGAGTCTCCTGTAGCATAGCCACATCCGCCTTCAATTTTTTTAAATGTGTGAACACAAAGCCCCTTTTGACCGGCCCATTCAACCCTCACGTGATCAGCCTGGATATTGGGGGGGGGGGGGCAAAGCACCCTTCCACCCCCCCCCCCCCCCCCCCCCCCCCCACCCCCCATGGGCCAGCCTGCATCCCGCACCTCCTCAGGCCTGCCCTTGGGCACCCACCATCATCGTTCCTCCTGCTGGAAAAAAAATAAAAATCGCTTATTGTCACAAGTAGGCTTCAATGAAGTTACTGTGAAAAGCCCCTAGTCGCCACATTCGGCGCCTGTTCAGGGAGGCTGGTACAGGAATTGAACCGTGCTGCTGGCCTGCCTTGGTCTGCTTTCAAAGCCAGCGATTTAGCCCAGTGTGTTAAACCAGCCCCAAACCAGCCTCCTACCACTTTTTTGATGCCAAGTACCATCGAATTATATAGTTCAACTGACTGGGATGTTTACACCTGAGATCGAATTAGGTTTAATATCTTCCAATATGGAGGGCACCAGGGTGGCGCAGTGGGTTAGCACTGCAGCATCACGGCATCGAGGACCCAGGTTTGATCCCTGCTCTGGGTCACTGTCCGTGTGGAGTTTGCACATGCTCCTCGTGTTTGCGTGAGATTCGTCCCCACAACCCTAAAGATATGCAGGGTAGGTGGATTTGCCACGCTAAATTGCTCCTTAATTGGGAAAAAATGAATTGGGCACTCTAAATTTATGGGAAAAAAAATAATATCTTCCAATATGTGAATAAAGATATATGTTGGTCCACTAGAAGGTAATAACAGCAGTAACAAATGTATTTTCTTCTTGTACTTGGAACTTGAAGTTACATTTTTCCAGTTGTGATTTTTAAAAAATTTCTTTATTTGCCTCCTTTTTCATATTTTCTCCCCAATTTACACCCACCAACAATAAGCAATAATCAGTAACAAATATGCCAATCCCCATATCAATAACAACGATCCCATCCTCCCACCAAACGCAAACCATTCACCCACATGTTCACATAAACAGCTGACAAAAGGAATCAGGAATCCCCCATAGCCCCCATTAACACCCATCGCCCCCCCCCCCCCCAACTAATGTTCGATGTTATCCAATTCTTGAAAGTGCATAATGAATAATGCCTATGAATTGTAGAACCCCTCTGTCCTTCCCGTCAGTTCAAACTTAACCTTCTCAAGATTCAGGAATTCCAACAGGTCCCCCCGCCATGCCAGGGCACAGGGTGGAAAGGCTGCTCCCCAACCCACCAGGATCCGCCTTCGGGCAATCAACGAGGCGAAGGCTATAACATCTGCCTCCGCACCCGTTTCCAACCCTGGCTGGTCCGACACCCCGAATATGGCCTCCCAGGGGACCGGGTCCAGTTTCATGTGCACCACTTTAGAAATTATCCTAAAAACCTCCTTCCAGTAGTCCTCTAGCTTTGGACAGGACCAAAACATATGAATGTGTTTAGCCCCTGTTGCACGTTTTACTTGAGTGTATTACGCGTTTATTGGAGTGTATTAACACGCCTCCGTTTAAAGGCCGTGTGCTTAACACTACTACAGCTCTGTGTATGTATTTTCAGCTCGGAGTCGCCAGGTGCCGTATTTAGACACCTCACAAGTATTTCAAGGTCAGGTTCAAAGTAATAAAACTATACACCGATTAGTAAGTTCAAACGATTGATATTTATTATACAAATATAATAAATACGCATGCATACGCTAAAGACTAATACTTATTTCTACTATTTAAACGACTAAATACTTATCTAAGTAGGAACCAGCAAGGTCAGGGGACAAGGCCTTTGTTCCTTTCTGGACTGCACCTTCTGTTCTCTAATAGTCGGATAATGTATAAGCAATGCCGGGTTCACGTAGCGAGCGTCGTTTTGGCACTTACTGAACGATGGCTGGTGCTCAACGGCTGGTGATGGAAGACAGGATCTGGAGGTTGGAGTCAGAGTCAGAACAGCAAGCCGGAGCAACAACAACAGCGAGGCCGGAGCAAAACAGCAACGGAGCCGGAGCACAACAGACCTGGGCCGGAGTCAACAGACAGAACCATGTGCGGGGTCTACCTTTATAGGTCCCCCAATGTCCGTGCCTTTTCGGGGCGGGCCTCTACCTGCCATGTATCGATTGGGTCATTTCCCAATCGATATCTTACAAATCCCCCAATCTGAGGGTCTCTTCTCGATGGGTGGGGCGGTCTCTAGGGTCTTTTGTGATGGATACTTCTGGTGCCGTTTCGTCTGGGCGTCCACTCAAAGTATCCATTCAAACCCAAATGCTGCTATTGTGTGGGCCCAGATCTGGATCGCCTCATTACTATGCAAAGCGTTTTGCTATTTACACCTTTGGTTGAGATCTTGCACCTGGCCATAAACTAGTTTTGATACGTGCAGAATGCTAATTAGCCTTTGCAAACTGCTTGTCCTGGCTAAGACTGTTTTCTCCCTACAGCCTTAGCAGTTCTCCATTTTGTTAGCCCAGTGTCCATCTTAGGTGGCTACATTCCCTCCTTGTGATCCTCACAATAAAATTGTGAAGGATCACCTATGCACGTTGCTTCGAGTGCTTCTGGGTGCCTTCTTTGTGTTCCCTGACCTCGGCAAGTTCCTGGGCGTCTATTCTGTCCTTGACTATGGGAAGAAAAATTTTTTACCTGACATTTCTACTTGGCGCTATGTCAAAGGGGACATGCATTACCAAAACCGGGAACCTCTACCTATCACAACTATTATCCTTATCCTTACTTTAAACATTTTATTACAGTCTAAACCTTATTCATTCATACCACATTACATAACACTTCCTGACTCGGCAGTCGAGTTCAGGACAATATAATACATGGGTATCTTTTATTCACATAGTGCTTTATTCATCAAGGGGCAAGGGGGATTGATGAAACCGAAAAATAGGGGATCGAACTCCATAGACGGTTGAGGGGCAGGAACGGGAGGCTCTCCTTTTCCACTTCCTCAACCTGAGGGTCTGTACGATTATGCAGAGGATTGCGATCACTAGCAGTGATTCAATCACGTATGACATGGAGTACCATGTCATAAATTTTGTGCACCAGGTCTGAACTTCACTGATCAGAGCTGAGCACGGGGGAGTTGGTGTGAGGGAAACATTGACGGCGGGGGTTGTGGGGGAAACGTGACTCGCTTCCACACATACAAATATAACATTTAACAGTAATAGGTAGGCTTCCATCATGGTCTTCTCTTCGTTCTCTTCCTCTTCCTCCTGTATGGTCGATCCTTGCTGTGAACCCTCTTTCGTCCTTCGAAAGCTATGGGATCAAGCACAGTATCTGTCAATACACAGTTTAATATCCGTACTTGTTAGTGTATCTGTCCTCTAATTCCAATTGACCCATTAAAATGACTGGCCAAGTCACACCCTGTGACTCCCCTCATTTTTTTTTCAAAAGCGAATTTTAGGAACAGAATACACCTAACAACTTTCCTCCTGCGAGCCGTCTCGCAGGCTTTGCTAATTTACCATCCGAATGTTCCTGGATGTAAATAGCATGTGGGATGGCGGCCTAAGGGCTACCTAACAAAAAATGAAAACAAATTGGAAACAAAAGGTCGAATGGGTTGCGTATGGGCCGCTACGGGTATGATTTGAATGGGATCCCCGGGTAAGGTGTGCTGTGCCATACCCGAGCTTGGCTGACCAAAGTGGGTTCTCAGACAGGGCGGGTCCTCAGTGCCGTTTGTCCACTGCCTGAGTAACCTGGAGTAACGGGCAAGAATGTGTTTACCGTGGGTTTGCAGCCTCTATTCGCCGAATAGAGGGGCACCTAAAAACAAGGGAGGAGCCAAGATGCTCCTTTTGAAAGTTGAGCTGGGCTTCAGATATTGTAGCCGATAAGGTGAGCTGGTCACAATCTTTTCAGCTGAAAAGATCTGTAAGCAAACCCTTAACATATTAACAAGGAAACAACATAAACTCACAAACAAACATACGTGCAGGTTCCATCAGAAAGGATATCGCTTCCCTCAAGCGGCTCCTATTTTACATCATCTGGACACCTCACTTTTTCTCTGCCTCTGTGAACAGGGTCACAAAGGGGTTGCCGTATCGGGATTCAGACACCGTGTCGTCCTGCTCTCCCGGATCCCACACCCTTGTGTGGATCAGGCATGAAATTTTTGAATTATGTGACCGGGGGTCACTTTCGTCGTTGTGGACAAGTCTGTACGAATTGTCCCTGTGCCAAAGTAGTGGGTCTGAAACTGAATGGGTATTGTCGGGGTAGTCGGGGTCGGGTGGTGGGTCTGGGTTTTTAATATAAGTGACTTCCATGGGGTCACTGGAGTCGGGGTCATAGTCGCTGCAGTGTGGGCTGTAGTGTTGTGTGCTGTGGCTGTCCTCAGAGTCAGTGTCTGTATCGCTGTCTGTGCTGCGGCAGCTTGTGGGCGTTTCGGGGCGTGGTCTGTCGTGGTCAGTGGGCGGAGTCGTGGGCGAGTCCGATGAAGAACTGGTCTGTGAGGGGGATGGTGGAAACGTGTCTCTAGTGGGCGGGGCGAGGTGTTTGCTGCGTCTAGCAGGACATGGTGTGCATGGTTAGACTGTGTTCCATATGCCTTTAGCTGGTTAATATGGAACCCGTTGGGGTATTTTATCCTGTAAACTGAGGGGCTAATTTTGTCCGAAATTGAATACGGGCCGGAATATTTTGGTGCCAAAAAACTGCTGGGGTTATATACAGATAGCATTACCTGTTGCCCAACCTGGAATTCTGTGGGGTGTACGTTCTTATTAAAGCATGCTGTGCTTTGTCTACGCCGTTTCCCTAGTTGAACTGCGGCTGCGATCTGTGCAGACCTCACAGTCTCAACCAGGTCTTTAACAGCTTTCTCATGGGTGAGGGCCGTCACTTCGGGGCTAGTCATGTCCAGTCCTAAAAGGAATTCTGTACCTTTCATAGGGCGTCCGGTCATGAGTGTGTGTGGTGTGTATCCTGTGGAAGTTGAAACTGTATTTCTGATAAACATGAGTGCAAATGGGAGCACTGAATCCCATGTTGAGTTGTTCTCTTGAACCATTTTCTGAGTGTGGATTTTAGGGTCCGATTCATGCGCTCTACAATCCCGCTGGACTGTGGGTGATACGCAATATGAAAGTTTTGTTTGATGCCGAATATGGTCAGGACGTTCTTCATGACACATCCTGTGAAGTGAGATCCCTGGTCCGAATCTATACTTCTGGGTAAACCCCATCTCGTGAAGATGTGGTGGGTCAGGATCTTTGCAGCTGTCTTAGCTGTATTCGTTCTTGAGGGGAATGCCTCTACCCATTTGGTAAAGGTATCGATTACCACCAGAACGTATTTATAGCCATTCCTACAAGGGGGCAATGGTCCTATAAAGTCGATCTGGAGGTTTGTCCAGGGGCCATTAACTGGTCGAGTATGCCGAAGCTGTGCCTTTTTAGAATACCTCTCCGGGTTATTCTGGGCGCAAATAAGGCAATTCTCGATGTAGTGGGTTACATCGGTCCTTAGGTTAGGCCACCAACAGAGCTGCCTGAGGTGCCTCGTGGTCGTGTCGATTCCTTGATGTCCATGCCCGTCATGGAACAAGGCAATCATTTGATTGCGGTCCTGCTGCGGGATGACATAAAGCTGGTCCTTGATAATCACACCCTCATGTGTGGTCAGTGCGTGTCTAAATTTGTCAAACTGAGGCACAAAGTTGCCTTTAAAAATCTTTCCTTGAGATCCTCATCCTGCTTCTGTGCTTAAGCTAAATCCTTGATATCGGTGTGTGAGACTTGAACTGCGCTCACAGGGGCGCTAGCTGGTGCGCTAGCTGGGGGTGTCCACAAGTGTCCTCGCCTGGAACCTGCCTTAGCCAGTGCGTCGGCTTTTACATTCCCAGGGGGGGATGACCTATGGTGGCTTCTAACTTTTATAATGCCGAAGGTTCTGTCCTTCGCTTTATCTAAAATGTGGCGGAGTAAAGGGGCTGATGGAAGGGGTTTCCCGTCTGTGGAGACAAAACCTCGTGTCCTCCACAGGGGTAGAAAATCTGTCAAACTGTTGCAGACATATAGACTGTCCGAATATATGTCCGCCGGGCTGGGGAAAGAATCGGGGTGGTCCACTATATAAGCTATGGCCGCGAGCTCTGCTGCCTGCGCGCCTAAGTGACCTGGCAATTTTAAAGCTATTTCTTCGAGAGCGCGACCCTGCGCGTCCTCGACATAGATGCCGCATCCCGTGATACGCTCACCTTCTAAAACCGTGGATGAACCGTCCACGTATATCCTAGTGGGCCACACGTGTCTGTGTGTTGGGGGCTTTGTCTTGGGTTCCCTATCTTCCTGGGGGTGTCTTCGCTATGAAGGGTCCTATTTGTGTAGGGGTGCTACAATTTCACAATCATGGGGCAGTCCTGGGTATTGGAGGTTGTCGGCTAAAAATGTGTGTGTGCGGGTCCGTTTACCGTAATGTCGCGTCCTTGTAAAAGTAACGTCCACCTAGCTGCCCTAATCTGGCTAACTGAACCGTCCTTCAGTCGACCGTCTAGGAATAACTGTGTGGGGGTGTGCTCGGTCAAAATAGTGATGGGGTTGAGTCCGGTGATGTAGGAGAAGTATTGCACTGCCCAGAAAACTGCTAGGAGGTGCCTCTCGCAGGCTGAAAATCCCTGTTCTACTGGGTCTATAAGTCGGGAGGCATAAGCCACTGGTCTTAGCTGCTCGTGCCGTTCCTGAAGTAACACGGCCGAGAGGGTCAGATCTGTGCTCGCTACCTCTATTGCATAGGGGGAAAGGTGGTCTGGAACTTGCAGCGCGGGTGCTGCGCTAAGGGCTTTCTTTAACTCCTCCACAGCCTCTGTATGCTGCGGAAGCCATTCCCAGGGGGCTCCTTTCTTAAGGAGGTCTGAGAGTGGGGCTGCCTTTGTCGCGAATCCGTCGATGTGGTTCCGACAATAACCAACCAGTCCTAAGAACGACCGGAGGGCTGAAACATTCTGGGGAAGGGGCAATTTGACAATCGAATCAATTCTTTTGAATTCGATCTCGCGTTTGCCGTGTGTGATGACTGTACCCAAATACATCACTTTATTTCCAAAATCTGGGCCTTTCTGGGGTTAACTTTACATCCAATTGAGGTTAAAAGTTCCAGGAGCTCGGCCAGAAGCGCAATGTGCTCTGCCTTTGTGTCTGTCTGCAGTAGTAGGTCGTCCACATACTGTACCAGACATTCGGGGCGGGAAAATTTTTCTAAACCATTCGCCAGGCGTCGGTGGAAAATGGAGGGGGAATTGTGGAATCCTTGTGGAAGGCATGTCCACGTATACTGTTGTGTTTTGAAGGTGAAGGCAAATTTGTACTGGCACGCCTTTGCCAATGGGATTGACCAGAAGCCGTTGCTAATGTCCAATACCGTGAAATATTTGGAGTTGAGTCCCTGTTTGAGCATGGTCTCGGGACTTGTTGCTACCGTGGGGGCTACTGCTGGGGTTACTTTATTGAGCTCCCGATAATCGATGGTCAGACGCCATGATCCGTCGGGCTTTCTCACTGGCCAAATAGGAGCATTATTGGTGGAGGCTACTGTTCTAAGTACACCTTGCTCCAATAAGCTACCTATCACTTTCTCTATTTCTCCCTCTGCTTCTAGGGGAAATCTGTACTGTTTCTGTGGTCGGGGGTCAGGTCCGGTAACGTGAATTTGTCCAGTCATTCTGCCACAGTCGTGCCGGTGACTGGCAAATGCTGTCCTGTGTTTGTGTAATACTGCCTTTACTTGTCTGTCCGTGTGTAGTGTGGTCAGGTCAAATGAATAGTCTCCTACTGCGCTAATTCGATTGGCGTACTCTGCTACTGTGAGAGTAGCGGGTGCTCTGTCTGATCTCGCCATTCGCCAGACACACTGGTTAACTGGGTCGAACGACAGGCTATGGGCATTCATAAAATCTATCCCCAGGATGTGTTCTGCTGTCCGGGGAAGATTTACTAGAACGACGGGGGTGTTTGGTGGAAATATTCCCTAGCTGGATTGCTGCGGGTGCTGTAATGTGTCCCTGCTGCGAGTGTCCTGTGAAACCGCTAAGTGTGATGGTGGAGGTGGTCGGCCACGTGTCTGCCTGTGCCGTGGTGGTGGAATTAATCGTGGTGCGGGACCCTCCTGTGTCCCAAAGTAACTCTATGGGCTTCCCTCTAACCTTAGCTGTGACTACCGGTCTTCCGGATTGATCCCAAAGAGTGTCACAGACCCAAGTGGGGGAGCCCGAACACCGTCAGTCCGTCCCGTCCACATTGGTCTGTCCTGACTGTATCCCTATACTATGGATTGGTTTGGCTTTATTCCTATTCAGAGTGCCTGTCTGCTGGCCTCTCTGTGATCTCTGGGGTGCATTGCATTCCTTAGCCCAATGTCCTAACTGGCCACAGTTGTAGCATTCCTGCGACTTCTGTGGAGGGCTGTTCTTTCCTTCATTCACCCATGCGGGGTTTTGGTGCGCTCTCACTGCCTGAATGTCCGCTGCAGCCTGAGCTTCTTCTGGGGACTTCACTTTGCCTCTGCCCTGAACTGATTGCTCCCAAGCGCGGGACAATCTTTTCAGGACCCACTTCTCATTATGGGCCTCTTCTGAGGGGTCATAACTGTTGCAAGCACTCTGTCCTGCATCTGTGGCATGGGAAATTATGGTGTGCGTCCATTTAACCATGTTTTCACGGTTCAAATGGGCTCTATTTAAATCGCCGAAAACTGCGTTAAAATGGATCCACAGCCTTCCTGCAAATGCTGTAGGGTGCTCGGTTTTCTTCTGTCGGCACTTGTTAAGTCCTTCGACTGGGTCACCTCGGTTATACCCTATGGCATCTAAAATGGAGGTGTGCATTTCCTCTAGGGTGCCTCCGCCAACGTTCTGTGGGTCGGGGAGGGCTGCTACTACCGATTGGTCTAAGCTCAGAACCGTGAGCTTAACCTGCTCTCTCTCATCCAGGCCGTACATGGTTGCCTGTTGCTTTACTTTTGCGAAAAACTGGTGGGGTCTGCGGTGGGGAGAAACGGAGTGATCTTCTCACACGCGTCCCTGAGTTGGGTTACAGTTAAGGGGGTGGTGTAGGTGATATCGGGTGCGCCTTCTGTGGTCGCTTTCCTCTGGGTGGTGACTGGATTCATTGGTGCGGTAACTATCTGCTCTGTGGGGGGTTGGGGTGCTTGTCTTTTCTGCTGCGCTGCTGGCGCACATGTTCCCTGAACATAACGCTGCGCTGTCTCGCTTAATTCCTTCCAGTCTGGGGCATTCTCCTCATCTAACTGCATTCCAAAGGTGCTTTGGAACCCATTTTGCACTGAAAGCAGCGATTGGAGCTCCGCAATCAGCTTCCTGCATTTTGCATGGTCTACTGTACTCTGTCTTTGTTCTGTGGTGGCAGCATGGAGTGCTCTTAAAGCTGCCTTCAGGTCAGAGCATTGCCTCTGCAAAGCCTCTACCTGCTTCTCTGATTCTTCTCTTATCAGGACGGCACGTTGCACGTCCTGATAGGCCTTTTCGTACTGGGTCTGGGAACTGCTGAGATGGGCTAGACAAGACTGATGTGCCCTCTTGGCATCATCCACCTCTCTACCTTTCTCTGCCAACTTCCCTCTAAGTTCCATATTCTCTTTCTCGATGTCCCTGACATCCACTTTATTCATCCGATTTCTCTCTTCTAATTCTGCCCGGAGCGTCTGAACGACCTCCTCTGTGCCTCGCAATTGTGCCAAACAGGACACGATTGCCATTGGCTTGCGTGCTTTACTAAGGTTTTTCTTATGAATTTGAGAGAGTTTCTCCCACCAAGTATGTCCTATACTTCCGGGACCTGTCTCCTCATTCATACAGAACTCTTTCCAAAGGGGCCATCCCTTTCCTTGCAGATACTTGCGGAGTTCCAGCTCCCACACGGGACACTGACCTACTCGGCTACTGCTGGTTGCTGCGACCACAAACCGTTCTGGATTCATGAGGCGTTCCATTGCCTGCATGGCCATTTTCTCTGACTCACTTTAATTTGGAACAGGGGGTGTTGAGGTTATGTCTCACGAAACGGGTAAGGCTTACGCTATGTTCCGTTCACAAAACTCCCGAAAGTTTGTCGCAACAAAAATGCTTTCAGGTTTCCTTACAACCCTGTAGTATGCATGCACTAAACACACTTCCGAATTACGTTTATTCGTTTGAACACCTTGAATACTTGTGATTTCTTTCCTTTTTCTTTACTTGGATTTCGGATTCAAATTTCAGGGTCCTCGACGGAGTGGGGGTGCCACTTGTAACCGCATCCCGTCAGGAAGTCGCCACTAAATGTTGCACGTTTTACTGAGTGTATTACGCGTTTATTGGAGTGTATTAACACGCCTCCGTTTAAAGGCCGTGTGCTTAACACTACTACAGCTCTGTGTATGTATTTTCAGCTCGGAGTCGCCAGGTGCCGTATTTAGACACCTCACAAGTATTTCAAGGTCAGGTTCAAAGTAATAAAACTATACACCGATTAGTAAGTTCAAACGATTGATATTTATTATACAAATATAATAAATACGCATGCATACGCTAAAGACTAATATTATTTCTACTATTTAAACGACTAAATACTTATTTAAGTAGGAACCAGCAAGGTCAGGGGACAAGGCCTTTGTTCCTTTCTGGACTGCACCTTCTGTTCTCTAATAGTCGGATAATGTATAAGCAATGCCGGGTTCACGTAGCGAGCGTCGTTTTGGCACTTACTGAACGATGGCTGGTGCTCAACGGCTGGTGATGGAAGACAGGATCTGGAGGCTGGAGTCGGAGTCAGAACAGCAAGCCGGAGCAACAACAACAGCGAGGACGGAGCAAAACAGCAACGGAGCCGGAGCACAACAGACCTGGGCCGGAGTCAACAGACAGAACCATGTGCGGGGTCTACCTTTATAGGTCCCCCAATGTCCGTGCCTTTTCGGGGCGGGCCTCTACCTGCCATGTATCGATTGGGTCATTTCCCAATCGATATCTTACAAATCCCCCAATCTGAGGGTCTCTTCGCGATGGGTGGGGCGGTCTCTAGGGTCTTTTGTGATGGATACTTCTGGTGCCGTTTTCGTCTGGGCGGTCCACTCAAAGTATCCATTCAAACCCAAATGGTTGCTATTGTGTGGGCCCAGATCTGGATCGCCTCATTACTATGCAAAGCGTTTTGCTATTTACACCTTCGGTTGAGATCTTGCACCTGGCCATAAACTAGTTTGATATGTGCAGAATGCTAATTAGCCTTTGCAAACTGCTTGTCTTGGCTAAGGACTGTTTTCTCCCTACAGCCTTAGCAGTTCTCCATTTTGTAGCCCAGTGACCATCTTAGGTGGCTACAACCCCCCCCACCCCCCCCCCCCGGCAATGTTCACACACATCTTCTACTCCTTCAAAGAATTGGCTCATCCTCGCCCTCATGAGGTGTGCTCTGTATACCACCTTCAGCTATATCAGCCCCAACCTCGCGCACAAGGTGGAGGCATTCACTCTCTGGAGCACCTCACACCAGAAACCCCTCCTCCATATCCTCTCCCAAACTCTTCCTCCCACTTTGCTTTGATCCCTTCCAGTGGTGCCCTCTCCTCCTCCAAAAATAGCTCCGTAGACCGCTGACACAACCCTCTTCCCCAGTCCCCCTGTTGTCAGCACCTCCTCCAGCAATGTGGAGGCCGGCTCCTCTGGAAAGTTCTGTATCACCTTTCTAGCAAAACCTCGAACCTGCATATATCTAAACATTTCCACTTGCTCCAACTTCACTTCCAGCTCCTTCAATCCTGCAAACCGACCCCCTAAGAAACAATCCTTTAGTGTCTTAATCCCCTTCTCCTTCCATTTCCAAAAATTTCCATCCCACCTCCCTGGCACAAATCTGTGGTTCTCGCGAATCGGCATTTCCCTTGACCCTGCCCCCAACCCGAAGTGTTGGCGGAACTGCCTCCAAATTTTCAATGAAGTTATTATTCCCGGACGTCCAGCTGTGATTTTTGATAGATTTCAAACTACTGTGAGGACATTGTGCTAGCCTTGTACAAAATTGTCATATATGCTTTTTCTGCTGACATGCCCAAATGTGACCACCTCATCATTTACTCTTTTATGTTGATATTGATACACAGAAAAAAAGTATTCTGCTCGTGGATGGAAGAAAATGAAAGGAGCACTTTTAAAAAAAAAAAGTATTTTAATAAGGCATTTACGATTTTACCAATTTTACCAATATATCAAAAGAGCAAGAGCAACACACGCCAAACCAACATCAGAACCCAGCCAACATAGTGCATTCTGCCCATGACAGGAGAAAAGTGCTCAATGTGATGGAAATTGTGATTGTAAGGAGGAGTCAAGAAGTATTATGTGACATTTTGGCCTCTTCATTGATTTTGATATATTCAATGATGGAAATTGAGGTTTGAATAGGGTAAATAAAGCGAGCTAAGCAGTGTGGGGACGTAGCTCAGTGGGCAGAGTGCAAGCTTTGTCTGCTTGAGGGCCCGGATTCAAGCCCCGGAGTCCCCATGTCAATTTTGTACTTTTAAAAAATCCAACTACCCAGCCGCATTTTACCGTTTCATTGATGGAACAATCGTCTGTAACATTGCATGTTTTATATTTATCTCCAAGCTCCCATTCCATCAATTGCAATGGATAAATATATCAAGAAATGTTTTCTGATGTCACTCTGATGGTCAGAATGTTTCAAGCCAAGGCAATTTTAGCACAATATACCACGTTCAATAGCCATTGAAGAGCAGCAGCATCATCCTCTGCGTTAAACGATCCACCTGCTGTGCACCACACTCAGCAATAGGGATTCGTGTTCTTTTGAGATGACAGTCAGTTTGTTCCTGTTCCCCAACAATGAACTGGGCCTGGCTGCTAATGGTGGGCAAATGGGGAATACTTCTGGGAGGTTGCTGGGTTTGAGGAGGCTCCAGGGAGAGGGATGGGTCTGATTGGGATCGATGAGAAAAGGACAACGGTAATTTTAATACTGAGCATAAATTCTTCCAGGAGAAAACTGCCCAACACTTGGAATGGAATTCTGGACACGGATTAAAACTAAAATCTTTTTGAGGAAGATGACAAACAAGAAGTGATTCACGGTATTGGGCCGTTCAAGTTTGAAGAATGCAGGTGAGTTGAGTTTCGGCGTTTGGAACGATGTTGTGATGTAGAGGATGAGAAACCTCAGAAGAGAAAGACCAAGCCTGAATCCAGAGCAGACTTGGAGCAACTGCTGTAGAATGATGGAATGGTTCCAGCTCTAGAATGGTGCTTGTTGCGCAGAGAAAGAGTGTGAAATGTGATTGAGAAAAGACATCCCGACTGTAAGGAAAAGCGGTGAATGTAGCAAGTGGTGTCTTGTGACATTTTGTATTGTTGACTGCTGGTGAAATATTGAACAATAAAAAGGCGGCGAAAATGTGTGCGGCTGATGTAATAAATACAATTCTGACGTGGTGATGAGTCAATGATGAGCTCAAAGCTTTGAAGCTTTTAATGAGGTTTGAATAGGGTAAATAATGAGGGAGCTACGGAGGTGGGGATTAGGTCAGTGTCAGAGTAGATGTTTGGCACACATAAGGCCCCGGGTTCTATTCCCGTGTCCCCACCCGAATTTATTTTTTTAATGTCCAAAAACGCATAAAATACATTGACATCCATTCATGAATTGTCTGAAACTCCAATTTAGCTCTTTGCTGCCAAGTTCAGCTCGTAAATATGTTCGACATATTCACGCGGCGGATGTTGTTTCAAACCATGAGACTAACCATCAGAATAACTTTAACCACATTAAATTACTTTCCAAACAATAGTTGCCACTTTAGGGCGCAAACATCGAAACCTTTCCAAGCATCCAATCCGTCAGGATTTGGCACATAGATTTGGCGCCAATTAGAGACGAACCTGTTACCAACGAACAGTAATTTTTGATCGCCCAAAATACTGTCATAATATCACTTTCTTTCTGTCTGGATCTGTTATCAATAAATAACGGACCTAGTTGCAGCTGCTGTGATCACATTTATTTATATACATTGTGTGTATATAAATAACCGGATTGCTGGATAAATCCAAGTGTGGCACAGGCTTTCTGGTGCTGTCACGAGCCTTCAACACAGTCTGGATTAAAGATGCTGAATCGCAGTAGAATCGTCCTCTGCTTTAAATATTCCACCTGCTGTGGACCACATTCAGCAATAAGCGGATTCGTGGGATCAGTGTCAGTTTGTCCCAGTTCCCCAACAATGAATTGTCTCCGTGCCATCCCTCGACAAGCGACATGCCACCCAGACGGACACGTAGAAAGAGGTGACTGCAATGTCCAAAACGCTGGCAACGCATACAACCCCATTCAACTAAGAGTCCAACTTCAACAGGCTCCTAAACAACAGGGAGGAAATGGAAACTCAAACCTAAGCCGCACAAATACCATCTTAATTAGAGGAACTTTAAGCACACATTGAAAGTTATCATCTGTGGCAATATTCCGAATTATGAGCTCCAATCCAACTCTGACCTAATTCGAAGTGAAACTGAACTGCGCGATAACTGTGCACTTGAAGAAAGTAGCCACGAAGACAAGAACGAGTCAATCTGGTTCTGAAAGTGGCAATCACAAGCTGGAGCGCATCAACATCAGTACTTTGGTCATCAGCGATGTCTGTGTGTTCTGTGACCGAGTACTGAGCAGTGATATGAACCAGCCGCACTCAACTTACATTCTCATTACATTGAACCAGCCGCACTCAACTTACATTCTCATTACATTATACTAACGTAAAATAGCCCCATTCCTAGTTGGCTTATGCTCCAAAAACACGTCACTTACATACTCCAGGAATTCATCCTCCATAGCATTAGTGCTAATTAGGTTTACCCAGTCGTTATGTGAATAATTAAAGTTGCCCATTATTATTATGCAGCATTACTATGGCACCATCCACCCCTCGGTCCCATAAGCCCTTTTGGACCCATGAACTTAACCGTCAACAATGGAACTCCAACTCTAATGATGGATGGAAATTGAATGAAGTTCAAAGTCGTTACATTACACCCAATGCAAAAGATCTCTGGTGTTCAACATACATGAAACTCCTGGGAATGTTAACCACATTTACACACAATGTGACAGATGCAGATAATGGCTGCACAAACGGAAAATTAAAAACTCCCCAGTCTTCAACTGTAGACACACAAAATAGACCATGGACCATAAAGCGACGCAATGTCTGATGCATAAAGAGGAAGGAGGCGTAACAGCAATGCACTCTGCTGATTACTTGGCTTAACTAGCCAATATAAAATTATACTCTGACAAAGAGTTATCCAGATTCGAAACGTTGGCTATTTCTCTCTCCACAGATGCTTTCAGACCTGAGATTTTCCAACATTTTCTGTCTTTGCTTCAGATTCCAGCATCCGCAATAATTTGCTTTTAAGAAAATATACCTGTTGCTCTATATCAATAAGAAGTCTCACAACACCAGGTTAAAGTCCAACAGGTTTGTTTCAAACACTAGCTTTCGGAGCATTGCTCCTTCCTCAGGTGCATGAAGAGATATGTTCCAGAAACATATATATAGACAAATTCAAAGATGCCAGTCAATGCTTAGAATGTGAGCATTAGCAGGTAATCAAGTCTTTACAGATCCAGAGATAGGGGTAACCCCAGGCTAAAGAGGTGTGAATTGTCTCAAGCCAGGACAGTTGGTAGGATTTTGCAAGCCCAGGCCAGATGGTGGGGATGAATGTAATGCAACATGAATCCCAGGTCCCGGTTGAGGCCGCACTCATGTGTGCGGAAAGTTTCTGCTCGGCGATTCTGAGTTGTCGCGCGTCCTGAAGGCCGCCTTGGAGAACGCTTACCCGGAGATCAGAGGTTGAATTCCCTTGACTGCTGAAGTGTTCCCCGACTGGAACGGAGCATTCCTGCCTGGTGATTGTCGCGCGATGTCCGTTCATTCGTTGTCGCAGCTGTCTGCGTGGTCTCGCCAATGTACCACGCTTCAGGACATCCTGTCCTGCAGAGTATGAGGTAGACAATGTTGGCCGAGTCGCACGCGTACCTTGTGGGTGGCGTTCACACGTGTAATGGTGGTATCCATGTCGATGATCTAGCACGTCTTGCAGAGATTGCCATGGCAGGGTTGCGTGGTGTCGGTCGCTGTTCTGAAGGCTGGGTAGTTTGCTGCAAACAATGGTTGTTTGAGGTTGAGCGGTTGTTTGAAGGCAACTAGTGGGGGTGTGGGGATGACCTTGGCTAGATGTTCATCTTCATCGAGGATGTGTTGAAGGCTGCGAAGAAGATGTTGTAGTTTCCCCGCTCCGGGAAAGTACTGGATGACGAAGGGTACTCTGGCAGTTGTGTCCTGTGTTTGTCTTCTGAGGAGATCGGTGCGGTGTTTTGCTGTGGCGCGTTGGAACTGTCGATCGATGAGTCGATGTATGTGCGTGAATATTGATTCAGCTTGAATCACAATTTTATGTATACATTTATCACGGGTATACACAGCTAACTTTGTACGAATTTTAAATAATGCTGCTGTGCAGCTATTGGTAATGCTTCAGCAGTACTATTAAAACAGATTCTCCTTAGCAGTATATCACAAACATATGCCATGATTAATGGGTCCTGCGGAACTGACCAATTTGATGAGTGGCCTTGAAACAAAGGAGCACAGATAATCGTAAAGCCTTAATTCACTTGCATGTCAGGCTGGATCTAACGGAGAACAGAACAAAACATTTCAAGTCGAATAGGACTCTCTTCAGAACAGGTCAAACATAGACAAGAAAACTACTGGTTATCACTACCACCCCTCCCTCAGTTGATGAAGCAGTGCTGACGTTGAACAGGATCTGCAGAAAGCTCCGACCAGTTCTCAAAGGTCTTGTTCAATTTTTTAAATTCTGTTTCTATGTCCACAGCTGCTCCAGACCTGCTGAGTATTTCCAGCTCGTTTTTATTTCATATTTCCAGCATTCACTGTATTTTACTTTTAGTTTGCAGAAGTGGCTCTTTCAGGATTAATAACTCTGGTTTATAAGACAATTAGATACTGTAATGCCGGAAACACAATCAGGAATCAAGAAACAAATCTTCTGGCTTACCCTATCCTCCAACCCATCCAGAAGAGTAATCTGACATTAAATTCTCAAAGCTACAATTTAGAGACAGATTTCATATACTTTAATTTCTTAATGCAATTACTAGCTTCAGGGGACCACACACTTTTGCAGTTCTCCAATGCACTTTTCTGCATCATGGCGAATGTGCCTGTACATCATCTTATGCAGTTATGGGCCTCTGAAGTAGAGATTAATTTAACATTTAGCTTTAAGTGGAGGGTGTCATATGTCCCAATATTTCCTTTTCACAAATGATTTTCCCTACATATTTTAACTTGCTCCCAGTTTCAAAGTTGGAGCCCAGAATTTGCTTGTGCCGGACAAAGGATCTGCAGAAAGCTCCGACCAGTTCTCAAAGGTCTTGTTCAATTTTCTTAATTCTGTTTCTATGTCCACAGCTGCTCCAGACCTGCTGAGTATTTCCAGCTCGTTTTTATTTCATATTTCCAGCATTCACTGTATTTTACTTTTAGTTTGCAGAAGTGGCTCTTTCAGGATTAATAACTCTGGTTTATAAGACAATTAGATACTGTAATGCCGGAAACACAATCAGGAATCAAGAAACAAATCTTCTGGCTTACCCTATCCTCCAACCCATCCAGAAGAGTAATCTGACATTAAATTCTCAAAGCTACAATTTAGAGACAGATTTCATATACTTTAATTTCTTAATGCAATTACTAGCTTCAGGGGACCACACACTTTTGCAGTTCTCCAATGCACTTTTCTGCATCATGGCGAATGTGCCTGTACATCATCTTATGCAGTTATGGGCCTCTGAAGTAGAGATTAATTTAACATTTAGCTTTAAGTGGAGGGTGTCATATGTCCCAATATTTCCTTTTCACAAATGATTTCCCTACATATTTTAACTTGCTCCCAGTTTTCAAAGTTGGAGCCCAGAATTTGCTTGTGCCGGACAAAGTATTACTGATGTTTGTGTGTCATCAATCACCTTGTATATTTAAATATATTTGTTCACCTAGCAGCTGTCAGTTGCAGCAATAACAGTTTTTCTTGGCTGTTATTAGTGCAAGGCAGAGATTCTGCCAAACTCTGGTGCTCATCTTTCACAAGTTTTAAATGGCTTTATTGCCCCTGTCCAATTTGATAAGTGGCCATGAAACAGGAAAGGAGCACAGATAATCGTAAGTCTTAATGCACTTGCAACTGTGGCGAAAATTGGCAATTAGGTGGTTTTTAAGGAGCAAGGTGGGGGGGGGGGGGGGGAGAGGAGAGAGAGAAGTGACCCCCAGTTAGGATAATCACGTGGAACGTGAGGGGGTTAGGAGGTCCAATCAAGAGGTCAAGTGTGCTTGTGCATCTTAAAAGTTTGAAAGCACGGTGGCGCAGTGGTCGCACTGCAGTCTCATGGCGCTGAGGTTCCAGGTTCGATCCCGGCTCTGGGTCACTGTCCGTGTGGAGTTCGCACATTCTCCCTGTGTTGCGTGGGTTTCGCCCCCACAGCCCAAAGATGTGCAGGGTAGGTGGATCGAACACGCTAAATTGCCCCTTAATTGGAAAAAATTAATTGGGTACTCTAAATTTATAAAAAAACATTTGGAAAAACCGATGTAGCAATGCTGCAGGAGACTCACTTTTTTTTTCTACAATTTAGATTACCCAATTATTTTTTTTTCCAATTAAGGGACAATTTAGCATGGCCAATCCACCTAACCTGCCACATCTTTGGGTTGTGGGGGTGGAAACCCACACCGACAGTGGGAGAATGTGCAAACTCCACACGGACAGTGACCCAGGGCCGGGATTACGAACCGGGTCCTCAGCGTCACAGTCCCAGTGCTATCCACTGCACCACATGCCAGCCCTAGCAGGAGACTCACTTGATGGTGAAGGACCAGGTGAGACTTCAAAAGGGTTAGTCAGGTGTTTCACTCTGGAGTTTGACGGAAGGGCTCGAGGTGGTAGCGGTAATGGTCAGCAAAGAGTTACTTCAGCTAGAGAAGGTGGTGGCAGATTCAGGGGGTTAGATATGTGATTGTGACAGGGGCCACTGGAGGGGAAGGTTAGGGCGCTGTTACATGTATACGGCCCAAATTGGGACGATGTGGGATTCGCATAGGTTGTGTTTGGGGCCAATTTTCACCACAGTTGTAAGTGCATTAAGACGTTAGGATTATCCGTGCTTCTTTTCCTGTTTCATGGCCACTTAGCAAATTTGGCAGGGGCAATAAGGAGCTGACGGAGTGTGGGTCGTATAGGCCCATATCACTTCTGAATGTGGACCGCAAAAGTATTGGCGAAGGTACTGGTGGGTAGGCTGGAGGAGTGCCTCCCGAAGGTGATAGGTGAAGATCAGACGGGGTTCGTGAGAGGGAAGAAGCTCTTTTCAAATGTTAGAAGGGTATTGAACGTTGTTATGGCACCGGCAAGGGGGAGGGGGGCGGGAGGAAACAGAGGTGATTGTGGCATTGGACGTGGAGAAGGCATTTGACCGGGTAGAATGGGGGTACTTGATTGCAGTTCTGGAGTGGTTTAGGATTGGACCAAGATTTGTGAACTGGGTAAAGTTACTATATAAGGCGCCGAGGGAGAGTGTCCGCACAAACAACATCAGCTCGAGATACTTTTCTCTCCACCGTGGCACTAGGCAGGAATGTCCTATGTCCCCCCTTGCTGTTTGCACTCGCGATTGAGCCGTTGTGCCATCGCATTAAGAAGTTCGGGGGTATGGAAAGGGAATAGTGCGAGGCGGGATACAGCATAGGGTGTCCTGATATGCCGATGACTTGCTGTTATATGTGTCGGAACAGAGTGTGTCGATAGGGGGAATATTGGAGCTGCTTAGAGTGTTTGGGTCTTTCTCGGGTACAAACTAAATCTAGACAAGTGAGTATTTTGTGATGTCTCGGCTGGGGGTGGGAGCAGGGGTGTGGGAGCTGCATTCTGTAGGGCAGGGACTCACATTAGGTACCTGGGGGTGCACGTTGCCTGGGAGTGGGGGGGGGCTGTGGCTCCGCAGATACACCATTTCTAGTTTGGTGAGGAGAGTGAAAGCTGATCTGGCAAGGTAGGATGGTCTCCCTCTGTCACTGGCAGGTCAGGTACAGGCGGTTAAAATGAACGTGTTTATTTTTCAATGCTGCCGATTTTCCTGCCAAAGGCTTTTTTTTCCCCAGAGAGATTGAGGGAAGGATTACATCGTTCATATGGGGAGGAAGTTGGCCAGAGTTAGAAGAGTGCACTACAGAGGGGAAAGCATGGCGGGGGTTTGGGTCTTCCGAACCTTACTACTAGGTGTGCGAATGTGGAGAAGGTGCGGAGCTGGGTCAGAGGGGGTTGATTCCCAGTGGGTCAGTTTGGAGAAGTTTGTGCAGGGGTTCGGGATTGAAAGCACGAGCAACAGCGACGCTCCTGATAGCCTGGGGAAATACTCAGGGAGTCTGGTAATAATAGTTCATTCAGGATTTGGAGGCAGTTTCGTCAACACTTCGGGTTGGCGGCAAGGTCAAGGGAAATGCGATTTTGGGGAACCACAGGATTTGAGCCAGGGAAGTGGGATGGCAATTTCAGAAATGGAGGAGAAGGGCTTAAGACACTAAGGGATTTGTTTCTTAGGGGCGGTTTTGCAGGATTGAAGGAGCTGGAAGCGAAGTATGGTGCTGTGAGCAGGGGAAATGTTCAGATACATACAGGTTCGAGATTTTGCCAGAAAGGAGATACAGAGCTTCCCAGTGGAGCCGGCCTCCACATTGCTGGAGGAGGTGCTGACTACAGGGGGACTGGAGAAGGGGGTAGAGTCAGCGGTTTACGGGGTTATTTTGGAGGACAAGAGGGCACCACTGGAAGGGATCAAAGCAAGTGGGAGGAAGAGTTGGGAGAGGATATGGAGGAGGGGTTCTGGTGTGAGGTGTTCCGGAGAGTGAGTGCATCCACCTTGTGCACGAGGTTGGGGCTGATACAGCTAAAGCTGATATACAGAGCACATCTCTGAGATGTGCCGATTCTTTGAAGGAGTAGAAGATGCGTGGTGAACGTTGCGGGGATCCCCGCTAATCACGGTCATATGTTTAGGTCCTGTCCAAAACTAGAGGATTCCCTCCTTGTGATCCTCACAATACAATTGTGAAGGATCACCTATGCACGTTGCTTCGAGTGCTTCTGGGTGCCTTCTTTGTGTTCCCTGACATCGGCAAGTTCCTGGGCGTCTATTCTGTCCTTGACTATGGGAAGAAAAATTTTTTACCTGACATTTCTACTTGGCGCTATGTCAAAGGGGACATGCATTACCAAAACCGGGAACCTCTACCTATCACAACTATTATCCTTATCCTTACTTTAAACATTTTATTACAGTCTAAACCTTATTCATTCATACCACATTACATAACACTTCCTGACTCGGCAGTCGAGTTCAGGACAATATAATACATGGGTATCTTTTATTCACATAGTGCTTTATTCATCAAGGGGCAAGGGGGATTGATGAAACCGAAAAATAGGGGATCGAACTCCATAGACGGTTGAGGGGCAGGAACGGGAGGCTCTCCTTTTCCACTTCCTCAACCTGAGGGTCTGTACGATTATGCAGAGGATTGCGATCACTAGCAGTGATTCAATCACGTATGACATGGAGTACCATGTCATAAATTTTGTGCACCAGGTCTGAACTTCACTGATCAGAGCTGAGCACGGGGGAGTTGGTGTGAGGGAAACATTGACGGCGGGGTTGTGGGGGAAACGTGACTCGCTTCCACACATACAAATATAACATTTAACAGTAATAGGTAGGCTTCCATCATGGTCTTCTCTTCGTTCTCTTCCTCTTCCCCGTATGGTCGATCCTTGCTGTGAACCCTCTTTCGTCCTTCGAAGCTATGGATCAAGCACAGTATCTGTCAATACAAGTTTAATACCGTACTTGTTATGTATCTGTCCTCTAATTCCAATTGACCCATTAAATGACTGGCCAAGTCACACCCTGTGACTCCCCTCATTTTTTTTTCAAAGCGAATTTTAGGAACAGAATACACCTAACAACTTTCCTCCTGCGAGCCGTCTCGCAGGCTTTGCTAATACCTTTACCATCCGAATGTTCCTGGATGTAAATAGCATGTGGTGGCCCTAAGGGCTACCTAAAAAAAATGAAAACAAATTGGAAATAAAAGGTCGAATGGTTGCGTATGGGCCGCTATGGGTAAGATTTGTATGGGATCCCCGGGTAAGGCGTGCTGTGCCATACCCGAGCCTGGCTGAACAAACGGGTTCTCAGACAGGGCGGGTCCTCAGTGCCGTTTGTCCACTGCCTGAGTAACCTGGAGTAACGGGCAAGAATGTGTTTACCGTGGGTTTGCAGCCTCTATTCACCGAATAGAGGGGCACCTAAAAACAAGGGAGGAGCCAGAGCTCCTTTTGAAAGTTGAGCTGGGCTTCAGATATTGTAGCCGATAAGGTGAGCTGGTCACAATCTTTTCAGCTGAAAAGATCTGTAAGCAAACCCTTAACATATTAACAAGGAAACCACTCACAACTCACAAACAAACATACGTGCAGGTTCCATCAGAAAGGATATCGCTTCCCTCAAGCGGCTCCTATTTTACATCATCTGGACACCTCACTTTTTCTCTGCCCTGTGAACAGGGTCACAAAGGGGTTGCCATATCGGATTCAGACACCGTGTCGTCCTGCTCTCCCGATCCCACACCCTTGTGTGATCAGGCATGAAATTTTTGAATTATGTGACCGGGGTCCTTTCGTCGTTGCGGACAAGTCGTACGAATTGTCCCTGTGCCAAAGTAGTGGGTCTGAACTGAATGGGTATTGTCGGGGTAGTCGGGGTCGGGTGGTGGGTCTGGGTTTTTAATATAAGTGACTTCCATGGGGTCACTGGAGTCGGGGTCATAGTCGCTGCAGTGTGGGCTGTAGTGTTGTGTGCTGTGCTGTCCTCAGAGTCAGTGTCTGTATCGCTGTCTCTGCTGCGGCAGCTTGTGGGCGTTTCGGGCGTGGTCTGTCGTGGTCAGTGGGGCGGGGTGGCGAGTCCGATGAAGAACTGGTCTGTGAGGGGGATGGTGGAAACGTGTCTCTAGTGGGCGGGGCGAGGTGTTCTGCTGCCTAGCAGGACATGGTGTGCATGGTTAGACTGTGTTCCATATGCCTTTAGCTGGTTAATATGGAACCACGCTGTCTTTCCGTTGGGGTATTTTATCCTGTAAACTAGGGGCTATTTGTCCGAAATTGAATACGGGCCGGAATATTTTGGTGCAAAAAACTGCTGGGGTTATATACAGATAGCATTACCTGTTGCCCAACCTGGAATTCTGTGGGGTGTACGTTTCTTATTAAAGCATGCCGCTGTTTCCCTAGTTGAACTGCGGCTGCGATCTGTGCAGACCTCACAGTCTCAACCAGGTCTTTAACAGCTTTCCATGGGTGAGGCCGTCACTTCGGGGCTAGTCATGTCCAGTCCTAAAAGGAATTCTGTACCTTTCTAGGGCGTCCGTCATGAGTGTGTGTGGTGTGTATCCTGTGGAAGTTGAACTGTATTTCTGATAAACATGAGTGCAAATGGAGCACTGAATCCCATGTTGAGTTGTTCTCTTGACCATTTTTCTAGTGTGGATTTTAGGGTCCGATTCATGCGCTCTACAATCCCGCTGGACTGTGGGTGATACGCAATATGAAAGTTTTGTTTGATGCCGAATATGGTCAGGACGTTCTTCATGACATCCTGTGAAGTGAGATCCCTGGTCCGAATCTATACTTCTGGGTAAACCCCATCTCGTGAAGATGTGGTTGGTCAGGATCTTTGCAGCTGTCTTAGCTGTATTCGTTCTTGAGGGGAATGCCTCTACCCATTTGGTAAAGGTATCGATTACCACCAGAACGTATTTATAGCTATTCCTACAAGGGGGCAATGGTCCTATAAGTCGATCTGGAGGTTTGTCCAGGGGCCATTAACTGGTTGAGTATGCCGAAGCTGTGCCTTTTTAGATACCTCCCGGGTTATTCTGGGCGCAAATAAGGCAATTCTCGATGTAGTGGGTTACATCGGTCCTTAGGTTAGGCCACCAACAGAGCTGCCTGAGGTGCCTCGTGGTCGTGTCGATTCCTTGATGTCCATGCCCGTCATGGAACAAGGCAATCATTTGATTGCGGTCCTGCTGCGGGACGACATAAAGCTGGTCCTTGATGATCACACCCTCATGTGTGGTCAGTGCGTGTCTAAATTGGTCAAACTGAGGCACAAAGTTGCCTTTAAAAATCTCCTGAGATCCTCATCCTGCTTCTGTGCGCAGCTAAAATCCTTGATATCGGTGCTGGAGACTTGAAACTGCGCTCACAGGGGCGCTAGCTGGTGCGCTAGCTGGGGGTGTCCACAAGTGTCCTCGCCTGGAACCTGCCTTAGCCAGTGCGTCGGCTTTTACATTCCCAGGGGGGGATGACCTATGGTGGCTTCTAACTTTTATAATGCCGAAGGTTCTGTCCTTCGCTTTATCTATAAAATGTGGCGGAGTAAAGGGGCTGATGGAAGGGGTTTCCCATCTTGCGGAGACAAAAACCTCATGTCCTCCACAGGGGTCAAAAAATCTGTCAAACTGTTGCAGACATATAGACTGTCCGAATATATGTCCACGCGGGCTGGGGAAGAATACGGGGTGGTCCACTATGTACGCTATGGCCGCGAGCTCTGCTGCCTGCGCGCCTAAGTGACCTGGCAATTTTAAAGCTATTTCTTCGAGAGCGCGACCCTGCGCGTACCTCGACATAGATCCGCATCCCGTGATACGCTCACCTTCTAAAACCGTGGATGAACCGGCCACGTATAGCCTGAGTGGGCCCACGTGGTCTGTGTGTTGGGGGCTTTGGTCTTGGGTTCCCTATCTGTCCTGAGGGGTGTCTTCGCTATGAAGGGTCCTGTGTTGTGCAGGGGTGCTACAATTTCACAATCATGGGGCTGTCCTGGTATTGGAGGTTGTCGGCTAAAAATGTGTGTGTGCGGGTCCGTTTTAACCGTAATGTCGCGTCCTAGTAAAAGTAAACGTCCACCTAGCTGCCCTAATCTGGCTAACTGAACCGTCCTTCAGTCGACCGTCTAGGAGTAACTGTGTGGGGGGTGTGCTCGGTCAAAATAGTGATGGGTTGAGTCCGGTGATGTAGGAGAAGTATTGCACTGCCCAGAAAACTGCTAGGAGGTGCCATCTCGCAGGCTGAAAATCCTGTTCTACTGGGTCTATAGAGTCGGGAGGCATAAGCCACTGTCTTAGCTGCTCGTGCCGTTCCGGAAGTAACACGGCCGAGAGGGTCAGATCTGGTGCTCGCTACCTCTATTGCATAGGGGGAAAGGTGGTCTGGAACTTGCAGCATGGGTGCTGCGCTAAGGGCTTTCTTTAACTCCTCCACAGCCTCTGTATGCTGCGGAAGCCATTCCCAGGGGGCTCCTTTCTTAAGGGAGTCTGAGAGTGGGGGCTGCCTTTGTCGCGAATCCGTCGATGTGGTTCCGACAATAACCAACCAGTCCTAAGAACGACCGAGGGAGTGAAACATTCTGGGGAAGGGTGCAATTTGACAATCGAATCAATTCTTTTGAATTCGATCTCGCGTTTGCCGTGTGTGATGACTGCACCCAAATACACACTTTATTTTCCAAAATCTGGGCCTTTCCTGGGGTTAACTTTACATCCATTGAGGGTTAAAAGTTCCAGGAGCTCGCCAGAGCGTAATGTGCTCTGCCTTTGTGTCTGTCTGCAGATAGTAGGTCCGTCCACATACTGTACCAGACATTCGGGCGGGAAAAATTTTTCTAAACCATTCGCCAGCTGTCGTGGAATGGAGGGGAATTGTGAATACCTTGTGGAAGGCATGTCCACGGTATACTGTTGTGTTTTGAAGGTGAAGGCAATTTGTACTGGCACGCCTTTGCCATGGATTGACAAGAAGCCGTTGCTAATGTCCAATACCGTGAAATATTTGGAGTTTGAGTCCCTGTTTGAGCATGGTCTCGGGACTTGTTGCTAACCGTGGGGGCTACTGCTGGGGTTACTTTATTGAGCTCCCGATAATCGATGGTCAGAGCGCCATGATCCGTCGGGCTTTCTCACTGGCCAAATAGGAGCATTATTTGTGGAGGCTACGGTTCTAAGTACACCTTGCTCCAATAAGCTACCTATCACTTTCTCTATTTCTCCCTCTGCTTCTAGGGGAAATCTGTAACTGTTTCTGTGGTCTGGGTCAGGTCCGGTAACGTGAAGTTGTCAGTCATTCTGCCACAGTCGTGCCGGTGACTGGCAAATGCTGTCCTGTGTTTGTGTAGATACTGCCTTTACTTGTCTGTCCGTGTGTAGTGTGGTCAGGTCAAATGAATAGTCTCCCTACTGCGCTAATTCGATTGGGCGTACTCTGCTACTGTGAGAGTAGCGGGTGCTCTGTCTGATCTCGCCATTCGCCAGACACAGTGGTTAACTGGGTCGAACGACAGGCTATGGGCATTCATAAATCTATCCCCAGGATGTGTTTCTGTCCGGGGAAGATTTACTAGAACGACGGGGTGTTTGGTGGAAATGTTCCCTGCTGGATTGCTACGGGTGCTGTAATGTGTTCCCTGCTGAGCGAGTGTCCTGTGAAACCGCTAAGTGTGATGGTGGAGGTGGTCGGGCCACGTGTCTGCCTGTGCCGTGGTGGTGGAATTAATCGTGGTGCGGGACCCTCCTGTGTCCCAAAGTAACTCTATGGCTTCCCTCTAACCTTAGCTGTGACTACCAGTCTTCCGGATTGATCCCAAAGAGTGTCACAGACCCAAGTTGGGGGGAGCCCGAACACCGCAGTCCGTCCCGTCCACATTGGTCTGTCCTGACTGTATCCCTATACTATGGATTGGTTTGGCTTTATTCCTACTCAGAGTGCCTGTCTGCTGGCCTCTCTGTGATCTCTGGGGTGCATTGCATTCCTTAGCCCAATGTCCTAACTGGCCACAGTTGTAGCATGCCTGCGACTTCTGTGGAGGGCTGTTCTTTCCTTCATTCACCCATGCGGGTTTTGGTGCGCTCTCACTGCCTGAATGTCCGCTGCAGCCTGAGCTTCTTCTGGGGACTTCACTTTGCCTCTGCCCTGAACTGATTGCTCCCAAGCGCGGGACAATCTTTTCAGGACCCACTTCTCATTATGGGCCTCTTCTGAGGGGTCATAACTGTTGCAAGCACTCTGTCCTGCATCTGTGGCATGGGAAATTATGGTGCGCGTCCATTTAACCATGTTTTCACGGTTCAAATGGGCTCTATTTAAATCGCCGAAAAACTGCGTTAAAATGGATCCACAGCCTTCCTGCAAATGCTGTAGGGTGCTCGTGTTTCTTCTGTCGGCACTTGTTTAAGTCCTTCGACTGGGTCACCTCGGTTATACCCTATGGCATCTAAAATGAGGTGTGCATTTCCTCTAGGGTGCCTCCGCCAACGTTCTGTGGGTCCGGGGAGGGCTGCTACTACCGATTGGTCTAAGCTCAGAACCGTGAGCTTAACCTGCTCTCTCTCGTCCAGGCCGTACATGGTTGCCTGTTGCTTTACTTTTGCGAAAAACGTGGTGGGGTCGCGGTGGGGAGAAACGGAGTGATCTTCTCACACGCGTCCCTGAGTTGGGTTACAGTTAAGGGGTGGTGTAGGTGATATCGGGTGCGCCTTCTGTGGTCGCTTTCCTCTGGGGTGGTGACTGGATTCATTGGTGCAGGTAACTATCTGCTCTGTGGGGGGTTGGGGTGCTTGTCTTTTCTGCTGCGCTGCTGGCGCACATGTTCCCTGAACATAACGCTGCGCTGTCTCGCTTAATTCCTTCCAGTCTGGGGGCATTCTCCTCATCTAACTGCGTTCCAAAGGTGCTTTGGAACCCATTTTGCACTGAAGCAGCGATTGGAGCTCCGCAATCTGCTTCCTGCATTTTGCATGGTCTACTGTACTCTGTCTTTGTTCTGTGGTGGCAGCATGGAGTGCTCTTAAAGCTGCCTTTAGGTCAGAGCATTGCCTCTGCAAAGCCTCTACCTGCTTCTCTGATTCTTCTCTTATCAGGACGGCACGTTGCACGTCCTGATAGGCCTTTTCGTACTGGGCCTGGGAACTGCTGAGATGGGCTAGACAAGACTGATGTGCCCTCTTGGCATCATCCACCTCTCTACCTTTCTCTGCCAACTTCCCTCTAAGTTCCATATTCTCTTTCTCGATGTCCCTGACATCCACTTTACTCATCCGATTTCTCTCTTCTAGTTCTGCCCGGAGCGTCTGAACGACCTCCTCTGTGCCTCGCAATTGTGCCAAACAGGACACGATTGCCATTGGCTTGCGTGCTTTACTAAGGTTTTTCTTATGAATTTGAGAGAGTTTCTCCCACCAAGTATGTCCTATACTTCCGGGACCTGTCTCCTCATTCATACAGAACTCTTTCCAAAGGGGCCATCCCTTTCCTTGCAGATACTTGCGGAGTTCCAGCTCCCACACGGGACACTGACCTACTCGGCTACTGCTGGTCGCTGCGACCACAAACCGTTCTGGATTCATGAGGCGTTCCATTGCCTGCATGGCCATTTTCTCTGACTCACTTTAATTTGGAACAGGGGGTGTTGAGGTTATGTCTCACGAAACGGGTAAGGCTTACGCTATGTTTCGTTCACAAAACTCCCGAAAGTTTGTTGCAACAAAAATGCTTTCAGATTTTCCTTACAACCCTGTTAGTACGCATGCACTAAACACACTTCCGAATTACGTTTATTCGTTTGAACACCTTGAATACTTGTGATTTCTTTCCTTTTTCTTTACTTGGATTTCGGATTCAAATTTCAGGGGTCCTCGACGGAGTGGGGGGTGCCACTTGTAACCGCGTCCCGTCAGGAAGTCGCCACTAAATGTTGCACGTTTTACTTGAGTGTATTACGCGTTTATTGGAGTGTATTAACACGCCTCCGTTTAAAGTCCGTGTGCTTAACACTACTACAGCTCTGTGTATGTATTTTCAGCTCGGAGTCGCCAGGTGCCGTATTTAGACACCTCACAAGTATTTCAAGGTCAGGTTCAAAGTAATAAAACTATACACCGATTAGTAAGTTCAAACGATTGATATTTATTATACAAATATAATAAATACGCATGCATACGCTAAAGACTAATATTTATTTCTACTATTAAACGACTAAATACTTATCTAAGTAGGAACCAGCAAGGTCAGGGGACAAGGCCTTTGTTCCTTTCTGGACTGCACCTTCTGTTCTCTAATAGTCGGATAATGTATAAGCAATGCCGGGTTCACGTAGCGAGCGTCGTTTTGGCACTTACTGAACGATGGCTGGTGCTCAACGGCTGGTGATGGAAGACAGGATCTGGAGGCTGGAGTCGGAGTCAGAACAGCAAGCCGGAGCAACAACAACAGCGAGGCCGGAGCAAAACAGCAACGGAGCCGGAGCACAACAGACCTGGGCCGGAGTCAACAGACAGAACCATGTGCGGGGTCTACCTTTATAGGTCCCCCAATGTCCGTGCCTTTTCGGGGCGGGCCTCTACCTGCCATGTATCGATTGGGTCATTTCCCAATCGATATCTTACAAATCCCCCAATCTGAGGGTCTCTTCTCGATGGGTGGGGCGGTCTCTAGGGTCTTTTGTGATGGATACTTCTGGTGCCGTTTCGTCTGGGGCGCCCACTCAAAGTATCCATTCAAACCCAAATGTTGCTATTGTGTGGGCCCAGATCTGGATCGCCTCATTACTATGCAAAGCGTTTTGCTATTTACACCTTTGGTTGAGATCTTGCACCTGGCCATAAACTAGTTTTGATACGTGCAGATGCTAATTAGCCTTTGCAAACTGCTTGTCTTGGCTAAGACTGTTTTCCCCTCCCTACAGCCTTAGCAGTTCTCCATTTTGTTAGCCCAGTGTCCATCTTAGGTGGCTACAAACCCCCCCCCCCCCCCCCCCCCCCCCCCCGCCGGCAATGTTCACACACATCTTCTACTCCTTCAAAGAATCGGCTCATCCTCGCCCTCATGAGGTGTGCTCTGTATACCACCTTCAGCTATATCAGCCCCAACCTCGCGCACAAGGTGGAGGCATTCACTCTCCGGAGCACCTCACACCAGAACCCCCTCCTCCATATCCTCTCCCAACTCTTCCTCCCACTTTGCTTTGATCCCTTCCAGTGGTGCCCTCTCCTCCTCCAAAATAGCTCCGTAGACCGCTGACACAACCCCCTTCCCCAGTCCCCCTGTCGTCAGCACCTCCTCCAGCAATGTGGAGGCCGGCTCCTCTGGAAAGTTCTGTATCACCTTTCTAGCAAAACCTCGAACCTGCATATATCTAAACATTTCCACTTGCTCCAACTTCACTTCCAGCTCCTTCAATCCTGCAAACCGACCCCTAAGAAACAAATCCTTTAGTGTCTTAATCCCCTTCTCCTTCCATTTCCAAAAATTTCCATCCCACCTCCCTGGCACAAATCTGTGGTTCTCGCGAATCGGCATTTCCCTTGACCAAGCCCCCAACCCGAAGTGTTGGCGGAACTGCCTCCAAATTTTCAATGAAGCTATTATTCCCGGACGTCCAGTTGTGATTTTTGATAGATTTCAAACTCCTGTGAGACATTGTGCTAGCCTTGTACAAAATTGTCATATATGCTTTTTCTGCTGACATGCCCAAATGTGACCACCTCATCATTTACTCTTTTATGTTGATATTGATACACAGAAAAAAAGTATTCTGCTCGTGGATGGAAGAAAATGAAAGGAGCACTTTTTAAAAAAAAAAAAGTATTTTTAATAAGGCATTTACGATTTTACCAATTTTACCAATATATCAAAAGAGCAAGATGAACAACACACGCCAAACCAACATCAGAACCCAGCCAACATAGTGCATTCTGCCCATGACAGGAGAAGAGTGCTAAATGTGATGGAAATTGTGATTGTAAGGAGGAGCCAAGAAGTATTATGTGACATTTTGGCCTCTTCATTGATTTTGATATATTCAATGATGGAAATTGAGGTTTGAATAGGGTAAATAAAGCGAGCTAAGCAGTGTGGGGACGTAGCTCAGTGGGCAGAGTGCAAGCTTTGTCTGCTTGAGGGCCCGGATTCAAGCCCCAGAGTCCCCATGTCAATTTTGTACTTTTAAAAAATCCAACTACCCAGCCGCATTTTACCGTTTCATTGATGGAACAATCGTCTGTAACATTGCATGTTTTATATTTATCTCCAAGCTCCCAATTCCATCAATTGCAATGGATAAATATATCAAGAAATGTTTTCTGATGTCACTCTGATGGTCAGAATGTTTCAAGCCAAGGCAATTTTAGCACAATATACCACGTTCAATATCCGTTGAAGAGCAGCAGCATCATCCTCTGCGTTAAACGATCCACCTGCTGTGGACCACACTCAGCAATAGGGATTCGTGTTCTTTTGAGATGACAGTCAGTTTGTTCCTGTTCCCCAACAATGAACTGGGCCTGGCTGCTAATGGTGGGCAAATGGGGAATACTTCTGGGAGGTTGCTGGGTTTGAGGAGGCTCCAGGGAGAGGGATGGGTCTGATTGGGATCGATGAGAAAAGGACAACGGTAATTTTAATACTGAGCATAAATTCTTCCAGGAGAAAACTGCCCAACACTTGGAATGGAATTCTGGACACGGATTAAAACTAAAATCTTTTTGAGGAAGATGACAAACAAGAAGTGATTCACGGTATTGGGCCGTTCAAGTTTGAAGAATGCAGGTGAGTTGAGTTTCGGCGTTTGGAACGATGTTGTGATGTAGAGGATGAGAAGCCTCAGAAGAGAAAGACCAAGCCTGAATCGAGAGCAGACTTGGAGCAACTGCTGTAGAATGATGGAATGGTTCCAGCTCTAGAATGGTGCTTGTTGCGCAGAGAAAGAGTGTGAAATGTGATTGAGAAAAGACATCCCGACTGTAAGGAAAAGCGGTGAATGTAGCAAGTGGTGTCTTGTGACATTTTGTATTGTTGACTGCTGGTGAAATATTGAACAATAAAAAGGCGGCGAAAATGTGTGCGGCTGATGTAATAAATACAATTCTGACGTGGTGATGAGTCAATGATGAGCTCAAAGCGTTGAAGCTTTTTAATGAGGTTTGAATAGGGTAAATAATGAGGGAGCTAGGGAGGTGGGGATTAGGTCAGTGTCAGAGTAGATGTTTGGCACACATAAGGCCCCGGGTTCTATTCCCGTGTCCCCACCCGAATTTTATTTTTTTAATGTCCAAAAACGCATAAAATACATTGACATCCATTCATGAATTGTTTGAAACTCTTTGCTGCCAAGTTCAGCTAGTAAATATGTTGTGATGTAGAGGATGAGAAGCCTCAGAAGAGAAAGACCAAGCCTGAATCCAGAGCAGACTTGGAGCAACTGCTGTAGAATGATGGAAATGGAAACTCAAACCTAAGCCGCACAAATACCATCTTAATTAGAGGAACTTTAAGCACACATTGAAAGTTATCATCTGTGGCAATATTCCGAATTATGAGCTCCTATCCAACTCTGACCTAATTCGAAGTGAAACTGAACTGCGCGATAACTGTGCACTTGAAGAAAGTAGCCACGAAGACAAGAACGAGTCAATCTGGTTCTGAAAGTGGCAATCACAAGCTGGAGCGCATCAACATCAGTTCGACATATTCACGCGGATGTTGTTTCAAACCATGAGACTAACCATCGGAATAACTTTAACCACATTAAATTACTTTCCAAACAATAGTTGCCACTTTAGGGCGCAAACATCGAAACCTTTCCAAGCATCCAATCCGTCAGGATTCTGGCACATAGATTTGGCGCCAAATTAGAGACGAACCTGTTACCAACGAACAGTAATTTTTGATCGCCCAAAATACTGTCATAATACAGTATCACTTTCTTTCTGTCTGGATCTTTGTTATCAATAAATAATGGACCTAGTTGCAGCTGCTGTGATCACATTTATTTATATACATTGTGTGTATATAAATAAACGGATTGCTGGATAAATCCAAGTGTGGCACAGGCTTTCTGGTGCTGTCACGAGCCTTCAACACAGTCTGGATTAAAGATGCTGAATCGCAGCAGGATCGTCCTCTGCTTTAAATATTCCACCTGCTGTGGACCACATTCAGCAATAAGCGGATTCGTGGGATCAGTGTCAGTTTGTCCCAGTTCCCCAACAATGAATTGTCTCCGTGCCATCCCTCGACAAGCGACATGCCACCCATACGGACACGTAGAAAGAGGTGACTGCAATGTCCAAAACGCTGGCAACGCATACAACCCCATTCAACTAAGAGTCCAACTTCAACAGGCTCCTAAACAACAGGGAGGAAATGGAAACTCAAACCTAAGCCGCACAAATACCATCTTAATTAGAGGAACTTTAAGCACACATTGAAAGTTATCATCTGTGGCAATATTCCGAATTATGAGCTCCTATCCAACTCTGACCTAATTCGAAGTGAAACTGAACTGCGCGATAACTGTGCACTTGAAGAAAGTAGCCACGAAGACAAGAACGAGTCAATCTGGTTCTGAAAGTGGCAATCACAAGCTGGAGCGCATCAACATCAGTACTTTGGTCATCAGCGATGTCTGTGTGTTCTGTGACCGAGTACTGAGCAGTGATATGAACCAGCCGCACTCAACTTACATTCTCATTACATTGAACCAGCCGCACTCAACTTACATTCTCATTACATTGTACTAAACGTAAAATAGCCCCATTCCTAGTTGGCTTATGCTCCAAAAACACGTCACTTACATACTCCAGGAATTCATCCTCCATAGCATTAGTGCTAATTGGGTTTACCCAGTCGTTATGTGAATAATTAAAGTTGCCCATTATTATTATGCAGCATTACTATGGCACCATCCACCCCTCGGTCCCATAAGCCCTTTTGGACCCATGAACTTAACCGTCAACAATGGAACTCCAACTCTAATGATGGATGGAAATTGAATGAAGTTCAAAGTCGTTACATTACACCCAATGCAAAAGATCTCTGGTGTTCAACATACATGAAACTCCTGGGAATGTTAAACCACATTTACACACAATGTGACAGATGCAGATAATGGCTGCACAAACGGAAAATTAAAAACTCCCCAGTCTTCAACTGTAGACACACAAAATAGACCATGGACCATAAAGCGACGCAATGTCTGATGCATAAAGAGGAAGGAGGCGTAACAGCAATGCACTCTGCTGATTACTTGGCTTAACTAGCCAATATAAAATTATACTCTGACAAAGAGTTATCCAGATTCGAAACGTTGGCTATTTCTCTCTCCACAGATGCTTTCAGACCTGAGATTTTCCAACATTTTCTGTCTTTGCTTCAGATTCCAGCATCCGCAATAATTTGCTTTTAAGAAAATATACCTGTTGCTCTATATCAATAAGAAGTCTCACAACACCAGGTTAAAGTCCAACAGGTTTGTTTCAAACACTAGCTTTCGGAGCATTGCTCCTTCCTCAGGTGCATAAAGAGATATGTTCCAGAAACATATATATAGACAAATTCAAAGATGCAAGTCAATGCTTAGAATGTGAGCATTAGCAGGTAATCAAGTCTTTACAGATCCAGAGATAGGGGTAACCCCAGGCTAAAGAGGTGTGAATTGTCTCAAGCCAGGACAGTTGGTAGGATTTTGCAAGCCCAGGCCAGATGGTGGGGGATGAATGTAATGCAACATGAATCCCAGGTCCCGGTTGAGGCCGCACTCATGTGTGCGGAAATTTCTGCTCGGCGATTCTGAGTTGTCGCGCGTCCTGAAGGCCGCCTTGGAGAACGCTTACCCGGAGATCAGAGGTTGAATTCCCTTGACTGCTGAAGTGTTCCCCGACTGGAACGGAGCATTCCTGCCTGGTGATTGTCGCACGATGTCCGTTCATTCGTTGTCGCAGTGTCTGCGTGGTCTCGCCAATGTACCACGCTTCAGGACATCCTGTCCTGCAGAGTATGAGGTAGACAATGTTGGCCGAGTCGCACGCGTACCTTGTGGGTGGTGTTCACACGTGTAATGGTGGTATCCATGTCGATGATCTAGCACGTCTTGCAGAGATTGCCATGGCAGGGTTGCGTGGTGTCGTGGTCGCTGTTCTGAAGGCTGGGTAGTTTGCTGCAAACAATGGTTTGTTTGAGGTTGAGCGGTTGTTTGAAGGCAACTAGTGGGGGTGTGGGGATGACCTTGGCTAGATGTTCATCTTCATCGAGGATGTGTTGAAGGCTGCGAAGAAGATGTTGTAGTTTCCCCGCTCCGGGAAAGTACTGGATGACGAAGGGTACTCTGGCAGTTGTGTCCTGTGTTTGTCTTCTGAGGAGATCGGTGCGGTGTTTTGCTGTGGCGCGTTGGAACTGTCGATCGATGAGTCGATGTATGTGCGTGAATATTGATTCAGCTTGAATCACAATTTTATGTATACATTTATCACGGGTATACACAGCTAACTTTGTACGAATTTTAAATAATGCTGCTGTGCAGCTATTGGTAATGCTTCAGCAGCACTATTAAAACAGATTCTCCTTAGCAGTATATCACAAACATATGCCACGATTAATGGGTCCTGCGGAACTGACCAATTTGATGAGTGGCCTTGAAACAAAGGAGCACAGATAATCGTAAAGCCTTAATTCACTTGCATGTCAGGCTGGATCTAACGGAGAACAGAACAAAACATTTCAAGTCGAATAGGACTCTCTTCAGAACAGGTCAAACATAGACAAGAAAACTACTGGTTATCAACTACCACCCTCCCTCAGTTGATGAAGCAGTGCTGACGTTGAACAGGATCTGCAGAAAGCTCCGACCAGTTCTCAAAGGTCTTGTTCAATTTTTTAAATTCTGTTTCTATGTCCACAGCTGCTCCAGACCTGCTGAGTATTTCCAGCTCGTTTTTATTTCATATTTCCAGCATTCACTGTATTTTACTTTTAGTTTGCAGAAGTGGCTCTTTCAGGATTAATAACTCTGGTTTATAAGACAATTAGATACTGTAATGCCGGAAACACAATCAGGAATCAAGAAACAAATCTTCTGGCTTACCCTATCCTCCAACCCATCCAGAAGAGTAATCTGACATTAAATTCTCAAAGCTACAATTTAGAGACAGATTTCATATACTTTAATTTCTTAATGCAATTACTAGCTTCAGGGGACCACACACTTTTGCAGTTCTCCAATGCACTTTTCTGCATCATGGCGAATGTGCCTGTACATCATCTTATGCAGTTATGGGCCTCTGAAGTAGAGATTAATTTAACATTTAGCTTTAAGTGGAGGGTGTCATATGTCCCAATATTTCCTTTTCACAAATGATTTTCCCTACATATTTTAACTTGCTCCCAGTTTCAAAGTTGGAGCCCAGAATTTGCTTGTGCCGGACAAAGTATTACTGATGTTTGTGTGTCATCAATCACCTTGTATATTTAAATATATTTGTTCACCTAGCAGCTGTCAGTTGCAGCAATAACAGTTTTTCTTGGCTGTTATTAGTGCAAGGCAGAGATTCTGCCAAACTCTGGTGCTCATCTTTCACAAGTTTTAAATGGCTTTATTGCCCCTGTCCAATTTGATAAGTGGCCATGAAACAGGAAAAGGAGCACAGATAATCGTAAAGTCTTAATGCACTTGCAACTGTGGCGAAAATTGGCAATTAGGTGGTTTTTAAGGAGCAAGGTGGGGGGGGGGGGGGGGGGGGAGAGAGAGAGAGAGAAGTGACCCCCAGTTAGGATAATCACGTGGAACGTGAGGGGGTTAGGAGGTCCAATCAAGAGGTCAAGTGTGCTTGTGCATCTTAAAAGTTTGAAAGCACGGTGGCGCAGTGGTCGCACTGCAGTCTCATGGCGCTGAGGTTCCAGGTTCGATCCCGGCTCTGGGTCACTGTCCATGTGGAGTTCGCACATTTTGCGTGGGTTTCGCCCCCACAGCCCAAAGATGTGCAGGGTAGGTGGATCGAACACGCTAAATTGCCCCTTAATTGGAAAAAATTAATTGGGTACTCTAAATTTATAAAAAAAACATTTGAAAACCGATGTAGCAATGCTGCAGGGGACTCACTTTTTTTTTTCTAAATTTAGAGTACCCAATTAATTTTTTTTTCCAATTAAGGGACAATTTAGCATGGCCAATCCACCTAACCTGCACATCTTTTGGGTTGTGGGGGTGAAACCCACACAGACATGGGGAGAATGTGCAAACTCCACACGGACAGTGACCCAGGGCCGGGATTCGAACCCGGGTCCTCAGCGTCACAGTCCCAGTGCTATCCACTGCACCACATGCCGCCCTAGCAGGAGACTCACTTGATGGTGAAGGACCAGGTGAGACTTCAAAAGGGTTAGTCAGGTGTTTCACTCTGGATTTGACGGAAGGGCTCGAGGGGTAGCGGTAATGGTCAGCAAAAGAGTATACTTCCAGCTAGAGAAGGTGGTGGCAGATCAGGGGGGTAGATATGTGATTGTGACAGGGGCACTGGAGGGGAGGTTAGTGGCGCTGTTACATGTATACGGCCCAAATTGGGACGATGTGGGATTCGCATAGGTGGTGTTTGGGGCCAATTTTCACCACAGTTGTAAGTGCATTAAGGCGTTAGGATTATCCGTGCTTCTTTTCCTGTTTCATGGCCACTTAGCAAATTTGGCAGGGGCAATAAAGGAGCTGACGGAGTGTGGGTCGTATAGGCCCATATCACTTCTGAATGTGGACGCAAAAGTATTGGCGAAGGTACTGGTGGGTAGGCTGGAGGAGTGCCTCCCGAAGGTGATAGGTGAAGATCAGACGGGGTTCGTGAGAGGGAGGAAGCTCTTTTCAAATGTTAGAAGGGTATTGAACGTTGTTATGGCACCGGCAAGGGGGAGGGGGGCGGGAGGAAACAGAGCTGATTGTGGCATTGGACGTGGAGAAGGCATTTGACCGGGTAGAATGGGGGTACTTGATTGCAGTTCTGGAGTGGTTTAGGATTGGACCAAGATTTGTGAACTGGGTAAAGTTACTATATAAGGCGCCGAGGGAGAGTGTCCGCACAAACAACATCAGCTCGAGATACTTTTCTCTCCACCGTGGCACTAGGCAGGAATGTCCTATGTCCCCCCCTTGCTGTTTGCACTCGCGATTGAGCCGTTGGCCATCGCATTAAGAAGTTCGGGGGTATGGAAAGGAATAGTGCGAGGCGGGATACAGCATAGGGTGTCCTGATATGCCGATGACTTGCTGTTATATGTGTCGGAACAGAGTGTGTCGATAGGGGGAATATTGGAGCTGCTTAGAGTGTTTGGGTCTTTCTTGGGGTACAAACTAAATCTAGACAAGTGAGTATTTTGTGATGTCTCGGCTGGGGGTGGGAGCAGGGGTGTGGGAGCTGCCATTCTGTAGGGCAGGGACTCACATTAGGTACCTGGGGGTGCACGTTGCCTGGGAGTGGGGGGGTGGCTCCGCAGATACAACATTTCTAGTTTGGTGAGGAGAGTGAAAGCTGATCTGGCAAGGTAGGATGGTCTCCCTCTGTCACTGGCAGGTCAGGTACAGGCGGTTAAAATGAACGTGTTTATTTTTCAATGCCTGCCGATTTTCCTGCCAAAGGCTTTTTTTCCCCAGAGAGATTGAGGGAAGGATTACATCGTTCATATGGGGAGGGAAGTTGGCCAGAGTTAGAAGAGTGCACTACAGAGGGGAAAGCAGGCGGGGGTTTGGGTCTTCCGAACCTTACTACTAGGTGGCGAATGTGGAGAAGGTGCGGAGCTGGGTCAGAGGGGTTGATTCCCAGTGGGTCAGTTTGGAGAAGTTTGTGCAGGGGTTCGGGATTGAAAGCACGAGCAACAGCGCCGCTCCTGATAGCCCTGGGGAAATACTCAGGGAGTCTGGTAATAATAGTTTCATTCAGAATTTGGAGGCAGTTTCGTCAACACTTCGGGTTGGCGGCAAGGTCAAGGGAAATGCCGATTTTGGGGAACCACAGGATTTGAGCCAGGGAAGTGGGATGGCAATTTTCAGAAATGGGAGGAGAAGGGGCTTAAGACACTAAGGGATTTGTTTCTTAGGGGTCGGTTTGCAGGATTGAAGGAGCTGGAAGCGAAGTATGGGCTGGAGCAGGGGGAAATGTTCAGATACATACAGGTTCGAGATTTTGCCAGAAAGGAGATACAGAGCTTCCCGGTGGAGCCGGCCTCCACATTGCTGGAGGAGGTGCTGACTACAGGGGGACTGGAGAAGGGGGTAGAGTCAGCGGTTTACGGGGTTATTTTGGAGGACAAGAGGGCACCACTGGAAGGGATCAAAGCAAGTGGGAGGAAGAGTTGGGAGAGGATATGGAGGAGGGGTTCTGGTGTGAGGTGTTCCGGAGAGTGAGTGCATCCACCTTGTGCACGAGGTTGGGGCTGATACAGCTAAAGCTGATATACAGAGCACATCTCTGAGATGTGCCGATTCTTTGAAGGAGTAGAAGATGCGTGTGAACGTTGCGGGGATCCCCGCTAATCACGGTCATATGTTTAGGTCCTGTCCAAAACTAGAGGATTCCCTCCTTGTGATCCTCACAATACAATTGTGAAGGATCACCTATGCACGTTGCTTTGAGTGCTTCTGGGTGCCTTCTTTGTGTTCCCTGACATCGGCAAGTTCCTGGGCGTCTATTCTGTCCTTGACTATGGGAAGAAAAATTTTTTACCTGACATTTCTACTTGGCGCTATGTCAAAGGGGACATGCATTACCAAAACCGGGAACCTCTACCTATCACAACTATTATCCTTATCCTTACTTTAAACATTTTATTACAGTCTAAACCTTATTCATTCATACCACATTACATAACACTTCCTGACTTGGCAGTCGAGTTCAGGACAATATAATACATGGGTATCTTTTATTCACATAGTGCTTTATTCATCAAGGGGCAAGGGGGATTGATGAAACCGAAAAATAGGGGATCGAACTCCATAGACGGTTGAGGGGCAGGAACGGGAGGCTCTCCTTTTCCACTTCCTCAACCTGAGGGTCTGTACGATTATGCAGAGGATTGCGATCACTAGCAGTGATTCAATCACGTATGACATGGAGTACCATGTCATACATTTTGTGCACCAGGTCTGAACTTCACTGATCAGAGCTGAGCACGGGGGAGTTGGTGTGAGGGAAACATTGACGGCGGGGGTTGTGGGGGAAACGTGACTCGCTTCCACACATACAAATATAACATTTAACAGTAATAGGTAGGCTTCCATCATGGTCTTCTCTTCGTTCTCTTCCTCTTCCTCCTGTATGGTCGATCCTTGCTGTGAACCCTCTTTCGTCCTTCGAAAGCTATGGGATCAAGCACAGTATCTGTCAATACAGAGTTTAATATCCGTACTTGTTAGTGTATCTGTCCTCTAATTCCAATTGACCCATTAAAATGACTGGCCAAGTCACACCCTGTGACTCCCCTCATTTTTTTTTCAAAAGCGAATTTTAGGAACAGAATACACCTAACAACTTTCCTCCTGCGAGCCGTCTCGCAGGCTTTGCTAATTTACCATCCGAATGTTCCTGGATGTAAATAGCATGTAGGATGGTGGCCTAAGGGCTACCTAACAAAAAATGAAAACAAATTGGAAATAAAAGGTCGAATGGGTTGCGTATGGGCCGCTACGGGTACGATTTGAATGGGATCCCCGGGTAAGGCGTGCTGTGCCATACCCGAGCTTGGCTGACCAAAGTGGGTTCTCAGACAGGGCGGGTCCTCAGTGCCGTTTGTCCACTGCCTGAGGAACCTGGAGTAACGGGCAAGAATGTGTTTACCGTGGGTTTGCAGCCTCTATTCACCGAATAGAGGGGCACCTAAAAACAAGGGAGGAGCCAAGATGCTCCTTTTGAAAGTTGAGCTGGGCTTCAGATATTGTAGCCGATAAGGTGAGCTGGTCACAATCTTTTCAGCTGAAAAGATCTGTAAGCAAACCCTTAACATATTAACAAGGAAACAAACATAAACTCACAAACAAACATACGTGCAGGTTCCATCAGAAAGGATATCGCTTCCCTCAAGCGGCTCCTATTTTACATCATCTGGACACCTCACTTTTTCTCTGCCTCTGTGAACAGGGTCACAAAGGGGTTGCCATATCGGGATTCAGACACCGTGTCGTCCTGCTCTCCCGGATCCCACACCCTTGTGTGGATCAGGCATGAAATTTTTGAATTATGTGACCGGGGGTCACTTTCGTCGTTGCGGACAAGTCGGTACGAATTGTCCCTGTGCCAAAGTAGTGGGTCTGAAACTGAATGGGTATTGTCGGGGTAGTCGGGGTCGGGTGGTGGGTCTGGGTTTTTAATATAAGTGACTTCCATGGGGTCACTGGAGTCGGGGTCATAGTCGCTGCAGTGTGGGCTGTAGTGTTGTGTGCTGTGGCTGTCCTCAGAGTCAGTGTCTGTATCGCTGTCTCTGCTGCGGCAGCTTGTGGGCGTTTCGGGGCGTGGTCTGTCGTGGTCAGTGGGCGGAGTCGTGGCGAGTCCGATGAAGAACTGGTCTGTGAGGGGGATGGTGGAAACGTGTCTCTAGTGGGCGGGGCGAGGTGTTCTGCTGCATCTAGCAGGACATGGTGTGCATGGTTGGACTGTGTTCCATATGCCTTTAGCTGGTTAATATGGAACCACGCTGTCTTTCCGTTGGGGTATTTTATCCTGTAAACTGAGGGGCTAATTTTGTCCGAAATTGAATACGGGCCGGAATATTTTGGTGCCAAAAAACTGCTGGGGTTATATACAGATAGCATTACCTGTTGCCCAACCTGGAATTCTGTGGGGTGTACGGTCTTATTAAAGCATGCTGTGCTTTGTCTACGCCGTTTCCCTAGTTGAACTGCGGCTGCGATCTGTGCAGACCTCACAGTCTCAACCAGGTCTTTAACAGCTTTCTCATGGGTGAGGGCCGTCACTTCCGGGCTAGTCATGTCCAGTCCTAAAAGGAATTCTGTACCTTTCATAGGGCGTCCGGTCATGAGTGTGTGTGGTGTGTATCCTGTGGAAGTTGAAACTGTATTTCTGATAAACATGAGTGCAAATGGGAGCACTGAATCCCATGTTGAGTTGTTCTCTTGAACCATTTTTCTAAGTGTGGATTTTAGGGTCCGATTCATGCGCTCTACAATCCCGCTGGACTGTGGGTGATACGCAATATGAAAGTTTTGTTTGATGCCGAATATGGTCAGGACGTTCTTCATGACAGGTCCTGTGAAGTAAGATCCCTGGTCCGAATCTATACTTCTGGGTAAACCCCATCTCGTGAAGATGTGGTGGGTCAGGATCTTTGCAGCTGTCTTAGCTGTATTCGTTCTTGAGGGGAATGCCTCTACCCATTTGGTAAAGGTATCGATTACCACCAGAACGTATTTATAGCTATTCCTACAAGGGGGCAATGGTCCTATAAAGTCGATCTGGAGGTTTGTCCAGGGGCCATTAACTGGTTGAGTATGCCGAAGCTGTGCCTTTTTAGAATACCTCTCCGGGTTATTCTGGGCGCAAATAAGGCAATTCTCGATGTAGTGGGTTACATCGGTCCTTAGGTTAGGCCACCAACAGAGCTGCCTGAGGTGCCTCGTGGTCGTGTCGATCCCTTGATGTCCATGCCCATCATGGAACAAGGCAGTCATTTGATTGCGGTCCTGCTGCGGGACCACATAAAGCTGGTCCTTGATGATCACACCCTCATGTGTGGTCAGTGCGTGTCTAAATTTGTCAAACTGAGGCACAAAGTTGCCTTTAAAAATCTCCCTGAGATCCTCATCCTGCTTCTGTGCTTCAGCTAAATCCTTGATATCGGTCTGTGAGACTTGAACTGCGCTCACAGGGGCGCTAGCTGGTGCGCTAGCTGGGGGTGTCCACAAGTGTCCTCGCCTGGAACCTGCCTTAGCCAGTGCGTCGGCTTTTACATTCCCAGGGGGGGATGACCTATGGTGGCTTCTAACTTTTATAATGCCGAAGGTTCTGTCCTTCGCTTTATCTAAAATGTGGCGGAGTAAAGGGGCTGATGGAAGGGGTTTCCCGTCTGCGGAGACAAAACCTCATGTCCTCCACAGGGGTAGAAAATCTGTCAAACTGTTGCAGACATATAGACTGTCCGAATATATGTCCGCCGGGCTGGGGAAAGAATCGGGGTGGTCTACTATGTACGCTATGGCCGCGAGCTCTGCTGCCTGCGCGCCTAAGTGACCTGGCAATTTTAACGCTATTTCTTCGAGAGCGCGACCCTGCGCGTCCTCGACATAGATGCCGCATCCCGTGATACGCTCACCTTCTAAAACCGTGGATGAACCGTCCACGTATATCCTTAGTGGGCCACACGTGTCTGTGTGTTGGGGGCTTTGTCTTGGGTTCCCTATCTTCCTGGGGGGTGTCTTCGCTATGAAGGGTCCTGTGTTGTGTAGGGGTGCTACAATTTCACAATCATGGGGCTGTCCTGGGTATTGGAGGTTGTCGGCTAAAAATGTGTGTGTGCGGGTCCGTTTTACCGTAATGTCGCGTCCTAGTAAAAGTAACGTCCACCTAGCTGCCCTAATCTGGCTAACTGAACCGTCCTTCAGTCGACCGTCTAGGAGTAACTGTGTGGGGGTGTGCTCGGTCAAAATAGTGATGGGGTTGAGTCCGGTGATGTAGGAGAAGTATTGCACTGCCCAGAAAACTGCTAGGAGGTGCCTCTCGCAGGCTGAAAATCCCTGTTCTACTGGGTCTATAAGTCGGGAGGCATAAGCCACTGGTCTTAGCTGCTCGTGCCGTTCCTGAAGTAACACGGCCGAAGAGGGTCAGATCTGTGCTCGCTACTTCTATTGCATAGGGGGAAAGGTGGTCTGGGACTTGCAGCGCGGGTGCTGCGCTAAGGGCTTTCTTTAACTCCTCCACAGCCTCTGTATGCTGCGGAAGCCATTCCCAGGGGGCTCCTTTCTTAAGGAGGTCTGAGAGTGGGGCTGCCTTTGTCGCGAATCCGTCGATGTGGTTCCGACAATAACCAACCAGTCCTAAGAACGACCGGAGGGCTGAAACATTCTGGGGAAGGGGCAATTTGACAATCGAATCAATTCTTTTGAATTCGATCTCGCGTTTGCCGTGTGTGATGACTGTACCCAAATACATCACTTTATTTTCCAAAATCTGGGCCTTTCTGGGGTTAACTTTACATTCAATTGAGGTTAAAAGTTCCAGGAGCTCGGCCAGAAGCGTAATGTGCTCTGCCTTTGTGTCTGTCTGCAGTAGTAGGTTGTCCACATACTGTACCAGACATTCGGGGCGGGAAAATGTTTCTAAACCATTCGCCAGCTGTCGGTGGAAAATGGAGGGGGAATTGTGGAATCCTTGTGGAAGGCATGTCCACGTATACTGTTGTGTTTTGAAGGTGAAGGCAAATTTGTACTGGCACACCTTTGCCAATGGGATTGACCAGAAGCCGTTGCTAATGTCCAATACCGTGAAATATTTGGAGTTGAGTCCCTGTTTGAGCATGGTCTCGGGACTTGTTGCTACCGTGGGGGCTACTGCTGGGGTTACTTTATTGAGATCCCAATAATCGATGGTCAGACGCCATGATCCGTCGGGCTTTCTCACTGGCCAAATAGGAGCATTATTGGTGGAGGCTACTGTTCTAAGTACACCTTGCTCCAATAAGCTACCTATCACTTTCTCTATTTCTCCCTCTGCTTCTAGGGGAAATCTGTACTGTTTCTGTGGTCGGGGGTCAGGTCCGGTAACGTGAATTTGTCCAGTCATTCTGCCACAGTCGTGCCGGTGACTGGCAAATGCTGTCCTGTGTTTGTGTAATACTGCCTTTACTTGTCTGTCCGTGTGTAGTGTGGTCAGGTCAAATGAATAGTCTCCTACTGCGCTAATTCGATTGGCGTACTCTCCTACTGTGAGAGTAGCGGGTGCTCTGTCTGATCTCGCCATTCGCCAGACACACTGGTTAACTCGGTCGAACGACAGGCTATGGGCATTCATAAAATCTATCCCCAGGATGTGTTCTGCTGTCCGGGGAAGATTTACTAGAACGACGGAGTGTTTGGTGGAAATGTTCCCTAGCTGGATTGCTACGGGTGCTGTAATGTGTCCCTGCTGCGAGTGTCCTGTGAAACCGCTAAGTGTGATGGTGGAGGTGGTCGGCCACGTGTCTGCCTGTGCCGTGGTGGTGGAATTAATCGTGGTGCGGGACCCTCCTGTGTCCCAAAGTAACTCTATGGGCTTCCCTCTGACCTTAGCTGTGACTACGGGTCTTCCAGATTGATCCCAAAGAGTGTCACAGACCCAAGTGGGGGAGCCCGAACACCGTCAGTCCGTCCCGTCCACATTGGTCTGTCCTGACTGGATCCCTATACTATGGATTGGTTTGGCTTTATTCCTATTCAGAGTGCCTGTCTGCTGGCCTCTCTGTGATCTCTGGGGTGCATTACATTCCTTAGCCCAATGTCCTAACTGGCCACAGTTGTAGCATTCCTGCGACTTCTGTGGAGGGCTGTTCTTTCCTTCATTCACCCATGCGGGGTTTTGGTGCGCTCTCACTGCCTGAATGTCCGCTGCAGCCTGAGCTTCTTCTGGGGACTTCACTTTGCCTCTGCCCTGAACTGATTGCTCCCAAGCGCGGGACAATCTTTTCAGGACCCACTTCTCATTATGGGCCTCTTCTGAGGGGTCATAACTGTTGCAAGCACTCTGTCCTGCATCTGTGGCATGGGAAATTATGGTGCGCGTCCATTTAACCATGTTTTCACGGTTCAAATGGGCTCTATTTAAATCGCCGAAAACTGCGTTAAAATGGATCCACAGCCTTCCTGCAAATGCTGTAGGGTGCTCGGTTTTCTTCTGTCGGCACTTGTTAAGTCCTTCGACTGGGTCACCTCGGTTATACCCTATGGCATCTAAAATGGAGGTGTGCATTTCCTCTAGGGTGCCTCCGCCAACGTTCTGTGGGTCGGGGAGGGCTGCTACTACCGATTGGTCTAAGCTCAGAACCGTGAGCTTAACCTGCTCTTTCTTGTCCAGGCCGTACATGGTTGCCTGTTGCTTTACTTTTGCGAAAAACTGGTGGGGGTCTGCGGTGGGGAGAAACGGAGTGATCTTCTCACACGCGTCCCTGAGTTGGGTTACAGTTAAGGGGGTGGTGTAGGTGATATCGGGTGCGCCTTCTGTGGTCGCTTTCCTCTGGGTGGTGACTGGATTCATTGGTGCGGTAACTATCTGATCTGTGGGGGGTTGGGGTGCTTGTCTTTTCTGTTGCGCTGCTGGCGCACATGTTCCCTGAACATAACGCTGCGCTGTCTCGCTTAATTCCTTCCAGTCTGGGGCATTCTCCTCATCTAACTGCGTTCCAAAGGTGCTTTGGAACCCATTTTGCACTGAAAGCAGCGATTGGAGCTCCGCAATCTGCTTCCTGCATTTTGCATGGTCTACTGTACTCTGTCTTTGTTCTGTGGTGGCAGCATGGAGTGCTCTTAAAACTGCCTTTAGGTCAGAGCATTGCCTCTGCAAAGCCTCTACCTGCTTCTCTGATTCTTCTCTTATCAGGACGGCACGTTGCACGTCCTGATAGGCCTTTTCGTACTGGGTCTGGGAACTGCTGAGATGGGCTAGACAAGACTGATGTGCCCTCTTGGCATCATCCACCTCTCTACCTTGCTCTGCCAACTTCCCTCTAAGTTCCATATTCTCTTTCTCGATGTCCCTGACATCCACTTTACTCATCCGATTTCTCTCTTCTAATTCTGCCCGGAGCGTCTGAACGACCTCCTCTGTGCCTCGCAATTGTGCCAAACAGGACACGATTGCTATTGGCTTGCGTGCTTTACTAAGGTTTTTCTTATGAATTTGAGAGAGGTTCTCCCACCAAGTATGTCCTATACTTCCGGGACCTGTCTCCTCATTCATACAGAACTCTTTCCAAAGGGGCCATCCCTTTCCTTGCAGATACTTGCGGAGTTCCAGCTCCCACACGGGACACTGACCTACTCGGCTACTGCTGGTAGCTGCGACCACAAACCGTTCTGGATTCATGAGGCGTTCCATTGCCTGCATGGCCATTTTCTCTGACTCACTTTAATTTGGAACAGGGGGTGTTGAGGTTATGTCTCACGAAACGGGTAAGGCTTACGCTATGTTCCGTTCACAAAACTCCCGAAAGTTTGTCGCAACAAAAATGCTTTCAGGTTTTCCTTACAACCCTGTTAGTACGCATGCACTAAACACACTTCCGAATTACGTTTATTCGTTTGAACACCTTGAATACTTGTGATTTCTTTCCTTTTTCTTTACTTGGATTTCGGATTCAAATTTCAGGGTCCTCGACGGAGTGGGGGTGCCACTTGTAACCGCGTCCCGTCAGGAAGTCGCCACTAAATGTTGCACGTTTTACTTGAGTGTATTACGCGTTTATTGGAGTGTATTAACACGCCTCCGTTTAAAGGCCGTGTGCTTAACACTACTACAGCTCTGTGTATGTATTTTCAGCTCGGAGTCGCCAGGTGCCGTATTTAGACACCTCACAAGTATTTCAAGGTCAGGTTCAAAGTAATAAAACTATACACCGATTAGTAAGTTCAAACGATTGATATTTATTATACAAATATAATAAATACGCATGCATACGCTAAAGACTAATACTTATTTCTACTATTTAAACGACTAAATACTTATCTAAGTAGGAACCAGCAAGGTCAGGGGACAAGGCCTTTGTTCCTTTCTGGACTGCACCTTCTGTTCTCTAATAGTCGGATAATGTATAAGCAATGCCGGGTTCACGTAGCGAGCGTCGTTTTGGCACTTACTGAACGATGGCTGGTGCTCAACGGCTGGTGATGGAAGACAGGATCTGGAGGCTGGAGTCGGAGTCAGAACAGCAAGCCGGAGCAACAACAACAGCGAGGCCGGAGCAAAACAGCAACGGAGCCGGAGCACAACAGACCTGGGCCGGAGTCAACAGACAGAACCATGTGCGGGGTCTACCTTTATAGGTCCCCCAATGTCCGTGCCTTTTCGGGGCGGGCCTCTACCTGCCATGTATCGATTGGGTCATTTCCCAATCGATATCTTACAAATCCCCCAATCTGAGGGTCTCTTCTCGATGGGTGGGGCGGTCTCTAGGGTCTTTTGTGATGGATACTTCTGGTGCCGTTTCGTCTGGGCGTCCACTCAAAGTATCCATTCAAACCCAAATGTTGCTATTGTGTGGGCCCAGATCTGGATCGCCTCATTACTATGCAAAGCGTTTTGCTATTTACACCTTTGGTTGAGATCTTGCACCTGGCCATAAACTAGTTTCGATACGTGCAGAATGCTAATTAGCCTTTGCAAACTGCTTGTCCTGGCTAAGACTGTTTTCTCCCTACAGCCTTAGCAGTTCTCCATTTTGTTAGCCCAGTGTCCATCTTTGGGGGCTACACCCCCCCCCCCCCCCCCGGCAATGTTCACACACATCTTCTACTCCTTCAAAGAATCGGCTCATCCTCGCCCTCATGAGGTGTGCTCTGTATACCACCTTCAGCTATATCAGCCCCAACCTCGCGCACAAGGTGGAGGCATTCACTCTCCGGAGCACCTCACACCAGAACCCCCTCCTCCATATCCTCTCCCAGCTCTTCCTCCCACTTTGCTTTGATCCCTTCCAGTGGTGCCCTCTCCTCCTCCAAAATAGCTCCGTAGACCGCTGACACAACCCCCTTCCCCAGTCCCCCTGTCGTCAGCACCTCCTCCAGCAATGTGGAGGCCGGCTCCTCTGGAAAGTTCTGTATCACCTTTCTAGCAAAACCTCGAACCTGCATATATCTAAACATTTCCACTTGCTCCAACTTCACTTCCAGCTCCTTCAATCCTGCAAACCGACCCCTAATAAACAAATCCTTTAGTGTCTTAATCCCCTTCTCCTTCCATTTCCAAAAATTTCCATCCCACCTCCCTGGCACAAATCTGTGGTTCTCGCGAATCGGCATTTCCCTTGACCAAGCCCCCAACCCGAAGTGTTGGCGGAACTGCCTCCAAATTTTCAATGAAGCTATTATTCCCGGACGTCCAGTTGTGATTTTTGATAGATTTCAAACTCCTGTGAGACATTGTGCTAGCCTTGTACAAAATTGTCATATATGCTTTTTCTGCTGACATGCCCAAATGTGACCACCTCATCATTTACTCTTTTATGTTGATATTGATACACAGAAAAAAAGTATTCTGCTCGTGGATGGAAGAAAATGAAAGGAGTACTTTTTTAAAAAAAAAAGTATTTTTAATAAGGCATTTACGATTTTACCAATTTTACCAATATATCAAAAGAGCAAGATGAACAACACACGCCAAACCAACATCAGAACCCAGCCAACATAGTGCATTCTGCCCATGACAGGAGAAGAGTGCTAAATGTGATGGAAATTGTGATTGTAAGGAGGAGCCAAGAAGTATTATGTGACATTTTGGCCTCTTCATTGATTTTGATATATTCAATGATGGAAATTGAGGTTTGAATAGGGTAAATAAAGCGAGCTAAGCAGTGTGGGGACGTAGCTCAGTGGGCAGAGTGCAAGCTTTGTCTGCTTGAGGGCCCGGATTCAAGCCCCAGAGTCCCCATGTCAATTTTGTACTTTTTAAAAATCCAACTACCCAGCCGCATTTTACCGTTTCATTGATGGAACATTGACCGTAACATTGCATGTTTTATATTTATCTCCAAGCTCCCAATTCCATCAATTGCAATGGATAAATATATCAAGAAATGTTTTCTGATGTCACTCTGATGGTCAGAATGGTTCAAGCCAAGGCAATTTTAGCACAATATACCACGTTCAATAGCCGTTGAAGAGCAGCAGCATCATTCTCTGCGTTAAACGATCCACCTGCTGTGGACCACACTCAGCAATAGGGATTCGTGTTCTTTTGAGATGACAGTCAGTTTGTTCCTGTTCCCCAACAATGAACTGGGCCTGGCTGCTAATGGTGGGCAAATGGGGAATACTTCTGGGAGGTTGCTGGGTTTGAGGAGGCTCCAGGGAGAGGGATGGGTCTGATTGGGATCGATGAGAAAAGGACAACGGTAATTTTAATACTGAGCATAAATTCTTCCAGGAGAAAACTGCCCAACACTTGGAATGGAATTCTGGACACGGATTAAAACTAAAATCTTTTTGAGGAAGATGACAAACAAGAAGTGATTCACGGTATTGGGCCGTTCAAGTTTGAAGAATGCAGGTGAGTTGAGTTTCGGCGTTTGGAACGATGTTGTGATGTAGAGGATGAGAAGCCTCAGAAGAGAAAGACCAAGCCTGAATCCAGAGCAGACTTGGAGCAACTGCTGTAGAATGATGGAATGGTTCCAGCTCTAGAATGGTGCTTGTTGCGCAGAGAAAGAGTGTGAAATGTGATTGAGAAAAGACATCCCGACTGTAAGGAAAAGCGGTGAATGTAGCAAGTGGTGTCTTGTGACATTTTGTATTGTTGACTGCTGGTGAAATATTGAACAATAAAAAGGCGGCGAAAATGTGTGCGGCTGATGTAATAAATACAATTCTGACGTGGTGATGAGTCAATGATGAGCTCAAAGCTTTGAAGCTTTTTAATGAGGTTTGAATAGGGTAAATAATGAGGGAGCTAGGGAGGTGGGGATTAGGTCAGTGTCAGAGTAGATGTTTGGCACACATAAGGCCCCGGGTTCTATTCCCGTGTCCCCACCCGAATTTTATTTTTTTAATGTCCAAAAACGCATAAAATACATTGACATCCATTCATGAATTGTCTGAAACTCCAAATTTAGCTCTTTGCTGCCAAGTTCAGCTCGTAAATATGTTCGACATATTCACGCGGATGTTGTTTCAAACCATGAGAATAACTTTAACCACATTAAATTACTTTCCAAACAATAGTTGCCACTTTAGGGCGCAAACATCGAAACCTTTCCAAGCATCCAATCCGTCAGGATTCTGGCACATAGATTTGGCGCCAAATTAGAGACGAACCTGTTACCAACGAACAGTAATTTTTGATCGCCCATAATATGTCATAATATCACTTTCTTTCTGTCTGGATCTTTGTTATCAATAAATAACGGACCTAGTTGCAGCTGCTGTGATCACATTTATTTATATACATTGTATATAAATAACCGGATTGCTGGATAAATCCAAGTGTGGCACAGGCTTTCTGGTGCTGTCACGAGCCTTCAACACAGTCTGGATTAAAGATGCTGAATCGCAGCAGGATCGTCCTCTGCTTTAAATATTTCACCTGCTGTGGACCACATTCAGCAATAAGCGGATTCGTGGGATCAGTGTCAGTTTGTCCCAGTTCCCCAACAATGAATTGTCTCCGTGCCATCCCTCGACAAGCGACATGCCACCCATACGGACACGTAGAAAGAGGTGACTGCAATGCCCAAAACGCTGGCAACGCATACAACCCCATTCAACTAAGAGTCCAACTTCAACAGGCTCCTAAACAACAGGGAGGAAATGGAAACTCAAACCTAAGCCGCACAAAACCATCTTAATTAGAGGAACTTTAAGCACACATTGAAAGTTATCATCTGTGGCAATATTCCGAATTATGAGCTCCTATCTAACTCTGACCTAATTCGAAGTGAAACTGAACTGCGCGATAACTGTGCACTTGAAGAAAGTAGCAACGAAGACAAGAACGAGTCAACCTGGTTCTGAAAGTGGCAATCACAAGCTGGAGCGCATCAACATCAGTACTTTGGTCATCAGCGATGTCTGTGTGTTCTGTGACCGAGTACTGAGCAGTGATATGAACCAGCCGCACTCAACTTACATTATCATTACATTGAACCAGCCGCACTCAACTTACATTCTCATTTACATTATACTAAACGTAAAATAGCCCCATTCCTAGTTGGCTTATGCTCCAAAAACACGTCACTTACATACTCCAGGAATTCATCCTCCATAGCATTAGTGCTAATTAGGTTTACCCAGTCGTTATGTGAATAATTAAAGTTGCCCATTATTATTATGCAGCATTACTATGGCACCATCCACCCCTCGGTCCCATAAGCCCTTTTGGACCCATGAACTTAACCGTCAACAATGGAACTCCAACTCTAATGATGGATGGAAATTGAATGAAGTTCAAAGTCGTTACATTACACCCAATGCAAAAGATCTCTGGTGTTCAACATACATGAAACTCCTGGGAATGTTAAACCACATTCACACACAATGTGACAGATGCAGATAATGGCTGCACAAACGGAAAATTAAAAACTCCCCAGTCTTCAACTGTAGACACACAAAATAGACCATGGACCATAAAGCGACGCAATGTCTGATGCATAAAGAGGAAGGAGGCGTAACAGCAATGCACTCTGCTGATTACTTGGCTTAACTAGCCAATATAAAATTATACTCTGACAAAGAGTTATCCAGATTCGAAACGTTGGCTATTTCTCTCTCCACAGATGCTTTCAGACCTGAGATTTTCCAACATTTTCTGTCTTTGCTTCAGATTCCAGCATCCGCAATAATTTGCTTTTAAGAAAATATACCTGTTGCTCTATATCAATAAGAAGTCTCACAACACCAGGTTAAAGTCCAACAGGTTTGTTTCAAACACTAGCTTTCGGAGCATTGCTCCTTCCTCAGGTGCATGAAGAGATATGTTCCAGAAACATATATATAGACAAATTCAAAGATGCAAGTCAATGCTTAGAATGTGAGCATTAGCAGGTAATCAAGTCTTTACAGATCCAGAGATAGGGGTAACCCCAGGCTAAAGAGGTGTGAATTGTCTCAAGCCAGGACAGTTGGTAGGATTTTGCAAGCCCAGGCCAGATGGTGGGGGATGAATGTAATGCAACATGAATCCCAGGTCCCGGTTGAGGCCGCACTCATGTGTGCGGAAATTTCTGCTCGGCGATTCTGAGTTGTCGCGCGTCCTGAAGGCCGCCTTGGAGAACGCTTACCCGGAGATCAGAGGTTGAATTCCCTTGACTGCTGAAGTGTTCCCCGACTGGGACGGAGCATTCCTGCCTGGCGATTGTCGCGCGATGTCCGTTCATTCGTTGTCGCAGCGTCTGCGTGGTCTCGCCAATGTACCACGCTTCAGGAAATCCTGTCCTGCAGAGTATGAGGTAGACAATGTTGGCCGAGTCGCACGCGTACCTTGTGGGTGGTGTTCACACGTGTAATGGTGGTATCCATGTCGATGATCTAGCACGTCTTGCAGAGATTGCCATGGCAGGGTTGCGTGGTGTTGTGGTCGCTGTTCTGAAGGCTGGGTAGTTTGCTGCAAACAATGGTTTGTTTGAGGTTGAGCGGATGTTTGAAGGCAACTAGTGGGGGTGTGGGGATGACCTTGGCTAGATGTTCATCTTCATCGAGGATGTGTTGAAGGCTGCGAAGAAGATGTTGTAGTTTCCCCGCTCCGGGAAAGTACTGGATGACGAAGGGTACTCTGGCAGTTGTGTCCTGTGTTTGTCTTCTGAGGAGATCGGTGCGGTGTTTTGCTGTGGCGCGTTGGAACTGTCGATCGATGAGTCGATGTATGTGCGTGAATATTGATTCAGCTTGAATCACAATTTTATGTATACATTTATCACGGGTATACACAGCTAACTTTGTACGAATTTTAAATAATGCTGCTGTGCAGCTATTGGTAATGCTTCAGCAGCACTATTAAAACAGATTCTCCTTAGCAGTATATCACAAACATATGCCACGATTAATGGGTCCTGCGGAACTGACCAATTTGATGAGTGGCCTTGAAACAAAGAAGCACAGATAATCGTAAAGCCTTAATTCACTTGCATGTCAGGCTGGATCTAACGGAGAACAGAACAAAACATTTCAAGTCGAATAGGACTCTCTTCAGAACAGGTCAAACATAGACAAGAAAACTACTGGTTATCAACTACCACCCTCCCTCAGTTGATGAAGCAGTGCTGACGTTGAACAGGATCTGCAGAAAGCTCCGACCAGTTCTCAAAGGTCTTGTTCAATTTTCTTAATTCTGTTTCTATGTCCACAGCTGCTCCAGACCTGCTGAGTATTTCCAGCTCGTTTTTATTTCATATTTCCAGCATTCACTGTATTTTACTTTTAGTTTGCAGAAGTGGCTCTTTCAGGATTAATAACTCTGGTTTATAAGACAATTAGATACTGTAATGCCGGAAACACAATCAGGAATCAAGAAACAAATCTTCTGGCTTACCCTATCCTCCAACCTATCCAGAAGAGTAATCTGACATTAAATTCTCAAAGCTACAATTTAGAGACAGATTTCATATACTTTAATTTCTTAATGCAATTACTAGCTTCAGGGGACCACACACTTTTGCAGTTCTCCCATGCACTTTTCTGCATCATGGCGAATGTGCCTGTACATCATCTTATGCAGTTATGGGCCTCTGAAGTAGAGATTAATTTAACATTTAGCTTTAAGTGGAGGGTGTCATATGTCCCAATATTTCCTTTTCACAAATGATTTTCCCTACATATTTTAACTTGCTCCCAGTTTCAAAGTTGGAGCCCAGAATTTGCTTGTGCCGGACAAAGTATTACTGATGTTTGTGTGTCATCAATCACCTTGTATATTTAAATATATTTGTTCACCTAGCAGCTGTCAGTTGCAGCAATAACAGTTTTTCTTGGCTGTTATTAGTGCAAGGCAGAGATTCTGCCAAACTCTGGTGCTCATCTTTCACAAGTTTTAAATGGCTTTATTGCCCCTGTCCAATTTGATAAGTGGCCATGAAACAGGAAAAGGAGCACAGATAATCGTAAAGTCTTAATGCACTTGCAACTGTGGCGAAAATTGGCAATTAGGTGGTTTTTAAGGAGCAAGGTGGGGGGGTGAGTGACCCCCAGTTAGGATAATCACGTGGAACGTGAGGGGGTTAGGAGGTCCAATCAAGAGGTCAAGTGTGCTTGTGCATCTTAAAAGTTTGAAAGCACGGTGGCGCAGTGGTCGCACTGCAGTCTCATGGCGCTGAGATTCCAGGTTCGATCCCGGCTCTGGGTCACTGTCCGTGTGGAGTTCGCACATTCTCCCTGTGTTTGCGTGGGTTTCGCGCCCAAAGATGTGCAGGGTAGGTGGATCGAACATGCTAAATTGCCCCTTAATTGGAAAAAATGAATTGGGTACTCTAAATTTATAAAAAAAACATTTGAAAACCGATGTAGCAATGCTGCAGGAGACTCACTTTTTTTTTTCTAAATTTAGAGTACCCAATTAATTTTTTTTTCCAATTAAGGGACAATTTAGCATGGCCAATCCACCTAACCTGCACATCTTTTGGGTTGTGGGGGTGAAACCCACACAGACATGGGGAGAATGTGCAAACTCCACACATACAGTGACCCAGGGCTGGGATTCGAACCCAGGTCCTCAGCGTCGCAGTCCCAGTGCTATCCACTGCACCACATGCCGCCCTAGCAGGAGACTCACTTGATGGTGAAGGACCAGGTGAGACTTCAAAAGGGTTAGTCAGGTGTTTCACTCTGGATTTGACGGAAGGGCTCGAGGGGTAGCGGTAATGGTCAGCAAAAGAGAATACTTCCAGATGGAGAAGGTGGTGGCAGATCAGGGGGGTAGATATGTGATTGTGACAGGGGCACTGGAGGGGAGGTTAGTGGCGCTGTTACATGTATACGGCCCAAATTGGGACGATGTGGGATTCGCATAGGTGGTGTTTGGGGCCAATTTTCACCACAGTTGTAAGTGCATTAAGACGTTAGGATTATCCGTACTTCTTTTCCTGTTTCATGGCCACTTAGCAAATTTGGCAGGGGCAATAAAGGAGCTGACGGAGTGTGGGTCGTATAGGCCCATATCACTTCTGAATGTGGACGCAAAAGTATTGGCGAAGGTACTGGTGGGTAGGCTGGAGGAGTGCCTCCCGAAGGTGATAGGTGAAGATCAGACGGGGTTCGTGAGAGGGAGGAAGCTCTTTTTAAATGTTAGAAGGGTATTGAACGTTGTTATGGCACCGGCAAGGGGGAGGGGGGGCGGGAGGAAACAGAGGTGATTGTGGCATTGGACGTGGAGAAGGCATTTGACCGGGTAGAATGGGGGTACTTGATTGCAGTTCTGGAGTGGTTTAGGATTGGACCAAGATTTGTGAACTGGGTAAAGTTACGATATAAGGCGCCGAGGGAGAGTGTCCGCACAAACAACATCAGCTCGAGATACTTTTCTCTCCAGCGTGGCACTAGGCAGGAATGTCCTATGTCCCCCCCCTTGCTGTTTGCACTCGCGATTGAGCCGTTGGCCATCGCATTAAGAAGTTCGGGGGTATGGAAAGGAATAGTGCGAGGCGGGATACAGCATAGGGTGTCCTGATATGCTGATGACTTGCTGTTATATGTGTCGGAACAAAGTGTGTCGATAGGGGGAATATTGGAGCTGCTTAGAGTGTTTGGGTCTTTCTCGGGGTACAAACTAAATCTAGACAAGTGAGTATTTTGTGATATCTCGGCTGGGGTGGGAGCTGCCATTCTGTAGGGCAGGGACTCACATTAGGTACCTGGGGGTGCACGTTGCCTGGGAGTGGGGGGTGGGGGGGGGTGGCTCCGCAGATACAACATTCCTAGTTTGGTGAGGAGAGTGAAAGCTGATCTGGCAAGGTAGGATGGTCTCCCTCTGTCACTGGCGGGTCAGGTACAGGCGGTTAAAATGAACGTGTTTATTTTTCAATGCCTGCCGATTTTCCTGCCAAAGGCTTTTTTTCCCCCAGAGAGATTGAGGGAAGGATTACATCGTTCATATTGGGAGGGAAGTTGGCCAGAGTTAGAAGAGTGCTGCTACAGAGGGGAAAGCAGGCGGGGGTTTGGGTCTTCCGAACCTTACTACTAGGTGGCGAATGTGGAGAAGGTGCGAAGCTGGGTCAGAGGGGTTGATTCCCAGTGGGTCAGATTGGAGAAGTTTGTGCAGGGGTTCGGGATTGAAAGCACGAGCAACAGCGCCGCTCCTGATAGCCCTGGGGAAATACTCAGGGAGTCTGGTAATAATAGTTTCATTCAGAATTTGGAGGCAGTTTCGTCAACACTTCGGGTTGGCGGCAAGGTCAAGGGAAATGCCGATTTTGGGGAACCACAGGATTTGAGCCAGGGAAGTGGGATGGCAATTTTCAGAAATGGGAGGAGAAAGGGCTTAAGACACTAAGGGATTTGTTTCTTAGGGGTCGGTTTGCAGGATTGAAGGAGCTGGAAGCGAAGTATGGGCTGGAGCAGGGGGAAATGTTCAGATACATACAGGTTCGAGATTTTGCCAGAAAGGAGATACAGAGCTTCCCAGTGGAGCTGGCCTCCACATTGCTGGAGGAGGTGCTGACTACAGGGGGACTGGAGAAGGGGGTAGAGTCAGCGGTTTACGGGGTTATTTTGGAGGACAAGAGGGCACCACTGGAAGGGATCAAAGCAAGTGGGAGGAAGAGTTGGGAGAGGATATGGAGGAGGGGTTCTGGTGTGAGGTGTTCCGGAGAGTGAGTGCATCCACCTTGTGCACGAGGTTGGGGCTGATACAGCTAAAGCTGATATACAGAGCACATCTCTGAGATGTGCCGATTCTTTGAAGGAGTAGAAGATGCGTGTGAACGTTGCGGGGATCCCCGCTAATCACGGTCATATGTTTAGGTCCTGTCCAAAACTAGAGGATTCCCTCCTTGTGATCCTCACAATACAATTGTGAAGGATCACCTATGCACGTTGCTTCGAGTGCTTCTGGGTGCCTTCTTTGTGTTCCCTGACATCGGCAAGTTCCTGGGCGTCTATTCTGTCCTTGACTATGGGAAGAAAAATTTTTTACCTGACATTTCTACTTGGCGCTATGTCAAAGGGGACATGCATTACCAAAACCGGGAACCTCTACCTATCACAACTATTATCCTTATCCTTACTTTAAACATTTTATTACAGTCTAAACCTTATTCATTCATACCACATTACATAACACTTCCTGACTCGGCAGTCGAGTTCAGGACAATATAATACATGGGTATCTTTTATTCACATAGTGCTTTATTCATCAAGGGGCAAGGGGGATTGATGAAACCGAAAAATAGGGGATCGAACTCCATAGACGGTTGAGGGGCAGGAACGGGAGGCTCTCCTTTTCCACTTCCTCAACCTGAGGGTCTGTACGATTATGCAGAGGATTGCGATCACTAGCAGTGATTCAATCACGTATGACATGGAGTACCATGTCATAAATTTTGTGCACCAGGTCTGAACTTCACTGATCAGAGCTGAGCACGGGGGAGTTGGTGTGAGGGAAACATTGACGGCGGGGGTTGTGGGGGAAACGTGACTCGCTTCCACACATACAAATATAACATTTAACAGTAATAGGTAGGCTTCCATCATGGTCTTCTCTTCGTTCTCTTCCTCTTCCTCCTGTATGGTCGATCCTTGCTGTGAACCCTCTTTCGTCCTTCGAAAGCTATGGGATCAAGCACAGTATCTGTCAATACAGAGTTTAATATCCGTACTTGTTAGTGTATCTGTCCTCTAATTCCAATTGACCCATTAAAATGACTGGCCAAGTCACACCCTGTGACTCCCCTCATTTTTTTTTCAAAAGCGAATTTTAGGAACAGAATACACCTAACAACTTTCCTCCTGCGAGCCGTCTCGCAGGCTTTGCTAATTTACCATCCGAATGTTCCTGGATGTAAATAGCATGTAGGATGGTGGCCTAAGGGCTACCTAACAAAAAATGAAAACAAATTGGAAATAAAAGGTCGAATGGGTTGCGTATGGGCCGCTACGGGTACGATTTGAATGGGATCCCCGGGTAAGGCGTGCTGTGCCATACCCGAGCTTGGCTGACCAAAGTGGGTTCTCAGACAGGGCGGGTCCTCAGTGCCGTTTGTCCACTGCCGAAGTAACCTGGAGTAACGGGCAAGAATGTGTTTACCGTGGGTTTGCAGCCTCTATTCACCGAATAGAGGGGCACCTAAAAACAAGGGAGGAGCCAAGATGCTCCTTTTGAAAGTTGAGCTGGGCTTCAGATATTGTAGCCGATAAGGTGAGCTGGTCACAATCTTTTCAGCTGAAAAGATCTGTAAGCAAACCCTTAACATATTAACAAGGAAACAAACATAAACTCACAAACAAACATACGTGCAGGTTCCATCAGAAAGGATATCGCTTCCCTCAAGCGGCTCCTATTTTACATCATCTGGACACCTCACTTTTTCTCTGCCTCTGTGAACAGGGTCACAAAGGGGTTGCCATATCGGGATTCAGACACCGTGTCGTCCTGCTCTCCCGGATCCCACACCCTTGTGTGGATCAGGCATGAAATTTTTGAATTATGTGACCGGGGGTCACTTTCGTCGTTGCGGACAAGTCGGTACGAATTGTCCCTGTGCCAAAGTAGTGGGTCTGAAACTGAATGGGTATTGTCGGGGTAGTCGGGGTCGGGTGGTGGGTCTGGGTTTTTAATATAAGTGACTTCCATGGGGTCACTGGAGTCGGGGTCATAGTCGCTGCAGTGTGGGCTGTAGTGTTGTGTGCTGTGGCTGTCCTCAGAGTCAGTGTCTGTATCGCTGTCTCTGCTGCGGCAGCTTGTGGGCGTTTCGGGGCGTGGTCTGTCGTGGTCAGTGGGCGGAGTCGTGGCGAGTCCGATGAAGAACTGGTCTGTGAGGGGGATGGTGGAAACGTGTCTCTAGTGGGCGGGGCGAGGTGTTCTGCTGCATCTAGCAGGACATGGTGTGCATGGTTAGACTGTGTTCCATATGCCTTTAGCTGGTTAATATGGAACCACGCTGTCTTTCCGTTGGGGTATTTTATCCTGTAAACTGAGGGGCTAATTTTGTCCGAAATTGAATACGGGCCGGAATATTTTGGTGCCAAAAAACTGCTGGGGTTATATACAGATAGCATTACCTGTTGCCCAACCTGGAATTCTGTGGGGTGTACGGTCTTATTAAAGCATGCTGTGCTTTGTCTACGCCGTTTCCCTAGTTGAACTGCGGCTGCGATCTGTGCAGACCTCACAGTCTCAACCAGGTCTTTAACAGCTTTCTCATGGGTGAGGGCCGTCACTTCGGGGCTAGTCATGTCCAGTCCTAAAAGGAATTCTGTACCTTTCATAGGGCGTCCGGTCATGAGTGTGTGTGGTGTGTATCCTGTGGAAGTTGAAACTGTATTTCTGATAAACATGAGTGCAAATGGGAGCACTGAATCCCATGTTGAGTTGTTCTCTTGAACCATTTTTCTAAGTGTGGATTTTAGGGTCCGATTCATGCGCTCTACAATCCCGCTGGACTGTGGGTGATACGCAATATGAAAGTTTTGTTTGATGCCGAATATGGTCAGGACGTTCTTCATGACAGGTCCTGTGAAGTAAGATCCCTGGTCCGAATCTATACTTCTGGGTAAACCCCATCTCGTGAAGATGTGGTGAGTCAGGATCTTTGCAGCTGTCTTAGCTGTATTCGTTCTTGAGGGGAATGCCTCTACCCATTTGGTAAAGGTATCGATTACCACCAGAACGTATTTATAGCTATTCCTACAAGGGGGCAATGGTCCTATAAAGTCGATCTGGAGGTTTGTCCAGGGGCCATTAACTGGTTGAGTATGCCGAAGCTGTGCCTTTTTAGAATACCTCTCCGGGTTATTCTGGGCGCAAATAAGGCAATTCTCGATGTAGTGGGTTACATCGGTCCTTAGGTTAGGCCACCAACAGAGCTGCCTGAGGTGCCTCGTGGTCGTGTCGATCCCTTGATGTCCATGCCCATCATGGAACAAGGCAGTCATTTGATTGCGGTCCTGCTGCGGGACCACATAAAGCTGGTCCTTGATGATCACACCCTCATGTGTGGTCAGTGCGTGTCTAAATTTGTCAAACTGAGGCACAAAGTTGCCTTTAAAAATCTCCCTGAGATCCTCATCCTGCTTCTGTGCTTCAGCTAAATCCTTGATATCGGTCTGTGAGACTTGAACTGCGCTCACAGGGGCGCTAGCTGGTGCGCTAGCTGGGGGTGTCCACAAGTGTCCTCGCCTGGAACCTGCCTTAGCCAGTGCGTCGGCTTTTACATTCCCAGGGGGGGATGACCTATGGTGGCTTCTAACTTTTATAATGCCGAAGGTTCTGTCCTTCGCTTTATCTAAAATGTGGCGGAGTAAAGGGGCTGATGGAAGGGGTTTCCCGTCTGCGGAGACAAAACCTCATGTCCTCCACAGGGGTAGAAAATCTGTCAAACTGTTGCAGACATATAGACTGTCCGAATATATGTCCGCCGGGCTGGGGAAAGAATCGGGGTGGTCTACTATGTACGCTATGGCCGCGAGCTCTGCTGCCTGCGCGCCTAAGTGACCTGGCAATTTTAACGCTATTTCTTCGAGACCGCGACCCTGCGCGTCCTCGACATAGATGCCGCATCCCGTGATACGCTCACCTTCTAAAACCGTGGATGAACCGTCCACGTATATCCTTAGTGGGCCACACGTGTCTGTGTGTTGGGGGCTTTGTCTTGGGTTCCCTATCTTCCTGGGGGGTGTCTTCGCTATGAAGGGTCCTGTGTTGTGTAGGGGTGCTACAATTTCACAATCATGGGGCTATCCTGGGTATTGGAGGTTGTCGGCTAAAAATGTGTGTGTCCGGGTCCGTTTTACCGTAATGTCGCGTCCTTGTAAAAGTAACGTCCACCTAGCTGCCCTAATCTGGCTAACTGAACCGTCCTTCAGTCGACCGTCTAGGAGTAACTGTGTGGGGGTGTGCTCGGTCAAAATAGTGATGGGGTTGAGTCCGGTGATGTAGGAGAAGTATTGCACTGCCCAGAAAACTGCTAGGAGGTGCCTCTCGCAGGCTGAAAATCCCTGTTCTACTGGGTCTATAAGTCGGGAGGCATAAGCCACTGGTCTTAGCTGCTCGTGCCGTTCCTGAAGTAACACGGCCGAAGAGGGTCAGATCTGTGCTCGCTACTTCTATTGCATAGGGGGAAAGGTGGTCTGGGACTTGCAGCGCGGGTGCTGCGCTAAGGGCTTTCTTTAACTCCTCCACAGCCTCTGTATGCTGCGGAAGCCATTCCCAGGGGGCTCCTTTCTTAAGGAGGTCTGAGAGTGGGGCTGCCTTTGTCGCGAATCCGTCGATGTGGTTCCGACAATAACCAACCAGTCCTAAGAACGACCGGAGGGCTGAAACATTCTGGGGAAGGGGCAATTTGACAATCGAATCAATTCTTTTGAATTCGATCTCGCGTTTGCCGTGTGTGATGACTGTACCCAAATACATCACTTTATTTTCCAAAATCTGGGCCTTTCTGGGGTTAACTTTACATTCAATTGAGGTTAAAAGTTCCAGGAGCTCGGCCAGAAGCGTAATGTGCTCTGCCTTTGTGTCTGTCTGCAGTAGTAGGTTGTCCACATACTGTACCAGACATTCGGGGCGGGAAAATGTTTCTAAACCATTCGCCAGCTGTCGGTGGAAAATGGAGGGGGAATTGTGGAATCCTTGTGGAAGGCATGTCCACGTATACTGTTGTGTTTTGAAGGTGAAGGCAAATTTGTACTGGCACACCTTTGCCAATGGGATTGACCAGAAGCCGTTGCTAATGTCCAATACCGTGAAATATTTGGAGTTGAGTCCCTGTTTGAGCATGGTCTCGGGACTTGTTGCTACCGTGGGGGCTACTGCTGGGGTTACTTTATTGAGATCCCAATAATCGATGGTCAGACGCCATGATCCGTCGGGCTTTCTCACTGGCCAAATAGGAGCATTATTGGTGGAGGCTACTGTTCTAAGTACACCTTGCTCCAATAAGCTACCTATCACTTTCTCTATTTCTCCCTCTGCTTCTAGGGGAAATCTGTACTGTTTCTGTGGTCGGGGGTCAGGTCCGGTAACGTGAATTTGTCCAGTCATTCTGCCACAGTCGTGCCGGTGACTGGCAAATGCTGTCCTGTGTTTGTGTAATACTGCCTTTACTTGTCTGTCCGTGTGTAGTGTGGTCAGGTCAAATGAATAGTCTCCTACTGCGCTAATTCGATTGGCGTACTCTCCTACTGTGAGAGTAGCGGGTGCTCTGTCTGATCTCGCCATTCGCCAGACACACTGGTTAACTCGGTCGAACGACAGGCTATGGGCATTCATAAAATCTATCCCCAGGATGTGTTCTGCTGTCCGGGGAAGATTTACTAGAACGACGGAGTGTTTGGTGGAAATGTTCCCTAGCTGGATTGCTACGGGTGCTGTAATGTGTCCCTGCTGCGAGTGTCCTGTGAAACCGCTAAGTGTGATGGTGGAGGTGGTCGGCCACGTGTCTGCCTGTGCCGTGGTGGTGGAATTAATCGTGGTGCGGGACCCTCCTGTGTCCCAAAGTAACTCTATGGGCTTCCCTCTGACCTTAGCTGTGACTACGGGTCTTCCAGATTGATCCCAAAGAGTGTCACAGACCCAAGTGGGGGAGCCCGAACACCGTCAGTCCGTCCCGTCCACATTGGTCTGTCCTGACTGGATCCCTATACTATGGATTGGTTTGGCTTTATTCCTATTCAGAGTGCCTGTCTGCTGGCCTCTCTGTGATCTCTGGGGTGCATTACATTCCTTAGCCCAATGTCCTAACTGGCCACAGTTGTAGCATTCCTGCGACTTCTGTGGAGGGCTGTTCTTTCCTTCATTCACCCATGCGGGGTTTTGGTGCGCTCTCACTGCCTGAATGTCCGCTGCAGCCTGAGCTTCTTCTGGGGACTTCACTTTGCCTCTGCCCTGAACTGATTGCTCCCAAGCGCGGGACAATCTTTTCAGGACCCACTTCTCATTATGGGCCTCTTCTGAGGGGTCATAACTGTTGCAAGCACTCTGTCCTGCATCTGTGGCATGGGAAATTATGGTGCGCGTCCATTTAACCATGTTTTCACGGTTCAAATGGGCTCTATTTAAATCGCCGAAAACTGCGTTAAAATGGATCCACAGCCTTCCTGCAAATGCTGTAGGGTGCTCGGTTTTCTTCTGTCGGCACTTGTTAAGTCCTTCGACTGGGTCACCTCGGTTATACCCTATGGCATCTAAAATGGAGGTGTGCATTTCCTCTAGGGTGCCTCCGCCAACGTTCTGTGGGTCGGGGAGGGCTGCTACTACCGATTGGTCTAAGCTCAGAACCGTGAGCTTAACCTGCTCTTTCTTGTCCAGGCCGTACATGGTTGCCTGTTGCTTTACTTTTGCGAAAAACTGGTGGGGGTCTGCGGTGGGGAGAAACGGAGTGATCTTCTCACACGCGTCCCTGAGTTGGGTTACAGTTAAGGGGGTGGTGTAGGTGATATCGGGTGCGCCTTCTGTGGTCGCTTTCCTCTGGGTGGTGACTGGATTCATTGGTGCGGTAACTATCTGATCTGTGGGGGGTTGGGGTGCTTGTCTTTTCTGTTGCGCTGCTGGCGCACATGTTCCCTGAACATAACGCTGCGCTGTCTCGCTTAATTCCTTCCAGTCTGGGACATTCTCCTCATCTAACTGCGTTCCAAAGGTGCTTTGGAACCCATTTTGCACTGAAAGCAGCGATTGGAGCTCCGCAATCTGCTTCCTGCATTTTGCATGGTCTACTGTACTCTGTCTTTGTTCTGTGGTGGCAGCATGGAGTGCTCTTAAAACTGCCTTTAGGTCAGAGCATTGCCTCTGCAAAGCCTCTACCTGCTTCTCTGATTCTTCTCTTATCAGGACGGCACGTTGCACGTCCTGATAGGCCTTTTCGTACTGGGTCTGGGAACTGCTGAGATGGGCTAGACAAGACTGATGTGCCCTCTTGGCATCATCCACCTCTCTACCTTGCTCTGCCAACTTCCCTCTAAGTTCCATATTCTCTTTCTCGATGTCCCTGACATCCACTTTACTCATCCGATTTCTCTCTTCTAATTCTGCCCGGAGCGTCTGAACGACCTCCTCTGTGCCTCGCAATTGTGCCAAACAGGACACGATTGCTATTGGCTTGCGTGCTTTACTAAGGTTTTTCTTATGAATTTGAGAGAGGTTCTCCCACCAAGTATGTCCTATACTTCCGGGACCTGTCTCCTCATTCATACAGAACTCTTTCCAAAGGGGCCATCCCTTTCCTTGCAGATACTTGCGGAGTTCCAGCTCCCACACGGGACACTGACCTACTCGGCTACTGCTGGTAGCTGCGACCACAAACCGTTCTGGATTCATAAGGCGTTCCATTGCCTGCATGGCCATTTTCTCTGACTCACTTTAATTTGGAACAGGGGGTGTTGAGGTTATGTCTCACGAAACGGGTAAGGCTTACGCTATGTTCCGTTCACAAAACTCCCGAAAGTTTGTCGCAACAAAAATGCTTTCAGGTTTTCCTTACAACCCTGTTAGTACGCATGCACTAAACACACTTCCGAATTACGTTTATTCGTTTGAACACCTTGAATACTTGTGATTTCTTTCCTTTTTCTTTACTTGGATTTCGGATTCAAATTTCAGGGTCCTCGACGGAGTGGGGGTGCCACTTGTAACCGCGTCCCGTCAGGAAGTCGCCACTAAATGTTGCACGTTTTACTTGAGTGTATTACGCGTTTATTGGAGTGTATTAACACGCCTCCGTTTAAAGGCCGTGTGCTTAACACTACTACAGCTCTGTGTATGTATTTTCAGCTCGGAGTCGCCAGGTGCCGTATTTAGACACCTCACAAGTATTTCAAGGTCAGGTTCAAAGTAATAAAACTATACACCGATTAGTAAGTTCAAACGATTGATATTTATTATACAAATATAATAAATACGCATGCATACGCTAAAGACTAATACTTATTTCTACTATTTAAACGACTAAATACTTATCTAAGTAGGAACCAGCAAGGTCAGGGGACAAGGCCTTTGTTCCTTTCTGGACTGCACCTTCTGTTCTCTAATAGTCGGATAATGTATAAGCAATGCCGGGTTCACGTAGCGAGCGTCGTTTTGGCACTTACTGAACGATGGCTGGTGCTCAACGGCTGGTGATGGAAGACAGGATCTGGAGGCTGGAGTCGGAGTCAGAACAGCAAGCCGGAGCAACAACAACAGCGAGGCCGGAGCAAAACAGCAACGGAGCCGGAGCACAACAGACCTGGGCCGGAGTCAACAGACAGAACCATGTGCGGGGTCTACCTTTATAGGTCCCCCAATGTCCGTGCCTTTTCGGGGCGGGCCTCTACCTGCCATGTATCGATTGGGTCATTTCCCAATCGATATCTTACAAATCCCCCAATCTGAGGGTCTCTTCTCGATGGGTGGGGCGGTCTCTAGGGTCTTTTGTGATGGATACTTCTGGTGCCGTTTCGTCTGGGCGTCCACTCAAAGTATCCATTCAAACCCAAATGTTGCTATTGTGTGGGCCCAGATCTGGATCGCCTCATTACTATGCAAAGCGTTTTGCTATTTACACCTTTGGTTGAGATCTTGCACCTGGCCATAAACTAGTTTCGATACGTGCAGAATGCTAATTAGCCTTTGCAAACTGCTTGTCCTGGCTAAGACTGTTTTCTCCCTACAGCCTTAGCAGTTCTCCATTTTGTTAGCCCAGTGTCCATCTTAGGTGGCTACAACCCCCCCCCCCCCCCCCCCCCCGGCAATGTTCACACACATCTTCTACTCCTTCAAAGAATCGGCTCATCCTCGCCCTCATGAGGTGTGCTCTGTATACCACCTTCAGCTATATCAGCCCCAACCTCGCGCACAAGGTGGAGGCATTCACTCTCCGGAGCACCTCACACCAGAACCCCCTCCTCCATATCCTCTCCCAACTCTTCCTCCCACTTTGCTTTGATCCCTTCCAGTGGTGCCCTCTCCTCCTCCAAAATAGCTCCGTAGACCGCTGACACAACCCCCTTCCCCAGTCCCCCTGTCGTCAGCACCTCCTCCAGCAATGTGGAGGCCGGCTCCTCTGGAAAGTTCTGTATCACCTTTCTAGCAAAACCTCGAACCTGCATATATCTAAACATTTCCACTTGCTCCAACTTCACTTCCAGCTCCTTCAATCCTGCAAACCGACCCCTAAGAAACAAATCCTTTAGTGTCTTAATCCCCTTCTCCTTCCATTTCCAAAAATTTCCATCCCACCTCCCTGGCACAAATCTGTGGTTCTCGCGAATCGGCATTTCCCTTGACCCTGCCCCCAACCCGAAGTGTTGGCGGAACTGCCTCCAAATTTTCAATGAAGCTATTATTCCCGGACGTCCAGTTGTGATTTTTGATAGATTTCAAACTCCTGTGAGACATTGTGCTAGCCTTGTACAAAATTGTCATATATGCTTTTTCTGCTGACATGCCCAAATGTGACCACCTCATCATTTACTCTTTTATGTTGATATTGATACACAGAAAAAAAGTATTCTGCTCGTGGATGGAAGAAAATGAAAGGAGCACTTTAAAAAAAAAAGTATTTTTAATAAGGCAATTACGATTTTACCAATTTTAACAATATATCAAAAGAGCAAGATGAACAACACACGCCAAACCAACATCAGAACCCAGCCAACATAGTGCATTCTGGCCATGACAGGAGAAGAGTGCTAAATGTGATGGAAATTGTGATTGTAAGGAGGAGCCAAGAAGTATTATGTGACATTTTGGCCTCTTCATTGATTTTGATATATTCAATGATGGAAATTGAGGTTTGAATAGGGTAAATAAAGCGAGCTAAGCAGTGTGGGGACGTAGCTCAGTGGGCAGAGTGCAAGCTTTGTCTGCTTGAGGGCCCGGATTCAAGCCCCGGAGTCCCCATGTCAATTTTGTACTTTTTAAAAATCCAACTACCCAGCCGCATTTTACCGTTTCATTGATGGAACAATCGTCTGTAACATTGCATGTTTTATATTTATCTCCAAGCTCCCAATTCCATCAATTGCAATGGATAAATATATCAAGAAATGTTTTCTGATGTCACTCTGATGGTCAGAATGTTTCAAGCCAAGGCAATTTTAGCACAATATACCACGTTCAATAGCCATTGAAGAGCAGCAGCATCATCCTCTGCGTTAAACGATCCACCTGCTGTGGACCACACTCAGCAATAGGGATTCGTGTTCTTTTGAGATGACAGTCAGTTTGTTCCTGTTCCCCAACAATGAACTGGGCCTGGCTGCTAATGGTGGGCAAATGGGGAATACTTCTGGGAGGTTGCTGGGTTTGAGGAGGCTCCAGGGAGAGGGATGGGTCTGATTGGGATCGATGAGAAAAGGACAACGGTAATTTTAATACTGAGCATAAATTCTTCCAGGAGAAAACTGCCCAACACTTGGAATGGAATTCTGGACACGGATTAAAACTAAAATCTTTTTGAGGAAGATGACAAACAAGAAGTGATTCACGGTATTGGGCCGTTCAAGTTTGAAGAATGCAGGTGAGTTGAGTTTCGGCGTTTGGAACGATGTTGTGATGTAGAGGATGAGAAGCCTCAGAAGAGAAAGACCAAGCCTGAATCCAGAGCAGACTTGGAGCAACTGCTGTAGAATGATGGAATGGTTCCAGCTCTAGAATGGTGCTTGTTGCGCAGAGAAAGAGTGTGAAATGTGATTGAGAAAAGACATCCCGACTGTAAGGAAAAGCGGTGAATGTAGCAAGTGGTGTCTTGTGACATTTTGTATTGTTGACTGCTGGTGAAATATTGAACAATAAAAAGGCGGCGAAAATGTGTGCGGCTGATGTAATAAATACAATTCTGACGTGGTGATGAGTCAATGATGAGCTCAAAGCTTTGAAGCTTTTTAATGAGGTTTGAATAGGGTAAATAATGAGGGAGGTACGGAGGTGGGGATTAGGTCAGTGTCAGAGTGGATGTTTGGCACACATAAGGCCCCGGGTTCTATTCCCGTGTCCCCACCCGAATTTTATTTTTTTTATGTCCAAAAACGCATAAAATACATTGACATTCATGTAGTAAATATGTTCGACATATTCACGCGGATGTTGTTTCAAACCATGAGACTAACCATCAGAATAACTTTAACCACATTAAATTACTTTCCAAACAATAGTTGCCACTTTAGGGCGCAAACATCGAAACCTTTCCAAGCATCCAATCCGTCAGGATTCTGGCACATAGATTTGGCGCCAAATTAGAGACGAACCTGTTACCAACGAACAGTAATTTTTGATCGCCCAAAATACTGTCATAATATCACTTTCTTTCTGTCTGGATCTGTTATCAATAAATAACGGACCTAGTTGCAGCTGCTGTGATCACATTTATTTATATACATTGTGTGTATATAAATAACCGGATTGCTGGATAAATCCAAGTGTGGCACAGGCTTTCTGGTGCTGTCACGAGCCTTCAACACAGTCTGGATTAAAGATGCTGAATCGCAGTAGAATCGTCCTCTGCTTTAAATATTCCACCTGCTGTGGACCACATTCAGCAATAAGCGGATTCGTGGGATCAGTGTCAGTTTGTCCCAGTTCCCCAACAATGAATTGTCTCCGTGCCATCCCTCGACAAACGACATGCCACCCATACGGACACGTAGAAAGAGGTGACCGCAATGCCCAAAACGCTGGCAACGCATACAACCCCATTCAACTAAGAGTCCAACTTCAACAGGCTCCTAAACAACAAGGAGGAAATGGAAACTCAAACCTAAGCCGCACAAATACCATCTTAATTATCTCAAGAGGGTTGGAATATAAAAGCAGCGATGTGCTACTGAGCCTTTATAAGGCTCTGGTTAGGCCCCATTTGGAGTACTGTGTCCAGTTTTGGGCCCCACATCTCAGGAAGGACATACTGGCACTGGAGCGTGTCCAGCGGAGATTCACACGGATGATCCCTGGAATGGCGGGTCTAGCATATGAGGAACGGCTGGCGTTCCTGGGATTGTATTCATTGGAGTTCAGAAGGTTAAGGGGAGATCTAATAGAAACTTACAAGATAATACATGGCTTAGAAAGGATGGACGCAAAGAAACTGTTTCCGTTAGGCGAGGAGTCGAGGACCCGTGGGCACAGCCTTAGAATTAGAGGGGGTAAATTCAAAACAGAAATGCGGAGACATTTCTTCAGCCAGAGAGTGGTGGGCCTGTGGAATTCATTGCCGCAGAGTGCAGTGGAGGCCGGGACGCTAAATGGCTTCAAGGCAGAGATAGATAAATTCTTGATGTCGCGAGGAATTAAGGGCTATGGGGAGAATGCTGGGAGGTGGAGTTGAAATGCCCATCAGCCATGATTGAATGGCGGAGTGGACTCGATGGGCCGAATGGCCTTACTTCCACTCCTATGTCTTATGGTCTTATGGTCTTATAGGAACTTTAAGCACACATTGAAAGTTATCATCTGTGGCAATATTCCGAATTATGAGCTCCTATCTGACTCTGACCTAATTCGAAGTGAAACTGAACTGCGCGATAACTGTGCACTTGAAGAAAGTTGCCACGAAGACAAGAACGAGTCAATCTGGTTCTGAAAGTGGCAATCACAAGCTGGAGCGCATCAACATCAGTACTTTGGTCATCAGCGATGTCTGTGTGTTCTGTGACCGAGTACTGAGCAGTGATATGAACCAGCCGCACTCAACTTACATTCTCATTACATTGAACCAGCCGCACTCAACTTACATTCTCATTACATTATACTAAACGTAAAATAGCCCCATTCCTAGTTGGCTTATGCTCCAAAAACACGTCACTTACATGCTCCAGGAATTCATCCTCCATAGCATTAGTACTAATTAGGTTTACCCAGTCGTTTTGTGAATAATTAAAGTTGCCCATTATTATTATGCAGCATTACTATGGCACCATCCACCCCTCGGTCCCATAAGCCCTTTTGGACCCATGAACTTAACCGTCAACAATGGAACTCCAACTCTAATGATGGATGGAAATTGAATGAAGTTCAAAGTCGTTACATTACACCCAATGCAAAAGATCTCTGGTGTTCAACATACATGAAACTCCTGGGAATGTTAAACCACATTTACACACAATGTGACAGATGCAGATAATGGCTGCACAAACGGAAAATTAAAAACTCCCCAGTCTTCAACTGTAGACACACAAAATAGACCATGGACCATAAAGCGACGCAATGTCTGATGCATAAAGAGGAAGGAGGCGTAACAGCAATGCACTCTGCTGATTACTTGGCTTAACTAGCCAATATAAAATTATACTCTGACAAAGAGTTATCCAGATTCGAAACGTTGGCTATTTCTCTCTCCACAGATGCTTTCAGACCTGAGATTTTCCAACATTTTCTGTCTTTGCTTCAGATTCCAGCATCCGCAATAATTTGCTTTTAAGAAAATATACCTGTTGCTCTATATCAATAAGAAGTCTCACAACACCAGGTTAAAGTCCAACAGGTTTGTTTCAAACACTAGCTTTAGGAGCATTGCTCCTTCCTCAGGTGCATGAAGAGATATGTTCCAGAAACATATATATAGACAAATTCAAAGATGCCAGTCAATGCTTAGAATGTGAGCATGAGCAGGTAATCAAGTCTTTACAGATCCAGAGATAGGGGTAACCCCAGGCTAAAGAGGTGTGAATTGTCTCAAGCCAGGACAGTTGGTAGGATTTTGCAAGCCCAGGCCAGATGGTGGGGGATGAATGTAATGCAACATGAATCCCAGGTCCCGGTTGAGGCCGCACTCATGCGTGCGGAAGTTTCTGCTCGGCGATTCTGAGTTGTCGCGCGTCCCGAAGGCCGCCTTGGAGAACGCTTACCCGGAGATCAGAGGTTGAATTCCCTTGACTGCTGAAGTGTTCCCCGACTGGAACGGAGCATTCCTGCCTGGTGATTGTCGCGCGATGTCCGTTCATTCGTTGTCGCAGCGTCTGCGTGGTCTCGCCAATGTGAAATGAATGAAATGAAATGAAAATCGCTTATTGTCACGAGTAGGCTTCAATGAAGTTACTGTGAAAAGCCCCTAGTCGCCACATTCCGGCGCCTGTCCGGGGAGGCTGGTACGGGAATCGAACCGTGCTACTGGCCTGCTTGGTCTGCTTTAAAAGCCAGCAATTTAGCTTTGTGAGCTATGTACCACGCTTCAGGACATCCTGTCCTGCAGAGTATGAGGTAGACAATGTTGGCCGAGTCGCACGCGTACCTTGTGGGTGGTGTTCACACGTGTAATGGTGGTATCCATGTCGATGATCTAGCACGTCTTGCAGAGATTGCCATGGCAGGGTTGCGTGGTGTTGTGGTCGCTGTTCTGAAGGCTGGGTAGTTTGCTGCAAACAATGGTTTGTTTGAGGTTGAGCGGATGTTTGAAGGCAACTAGTGGGGGTGTGGGGATGACCTTGGCTAGATGTTCATCTTCATCGAGGATGTGTTGAAGGCTGCGAAGAAGATGTTGTAGTTTCCCCGCTCCGGGAAAGTACTGGATGACGAAGGGTACTCTGGCAGTTGTGTCCTGTGTTTGTCTTCTGAGGAGATCGGTGCGGTGTTTTGCTGTGGCGCGTTGGAACTGTCGATCGATGAGTCGATGTATGTGCGTGAATATTGATTCAGCTTGAATCACAATTTTATGTATACATTTATCACGGGTATACACAGCTAACTTTGTACGAATTTTAAATAATGCTGCTGTGCAGCTATTGGTAATGCTTCAGCAGCACTATTAAAACAGATTCTCCTTAGCAGTATATCACAAACATATGCCACGATTAATGGGTCCTGCGGAACTGACCAATTTGATGAGTGGCCTTGAAACAAAGGAGCACAGATAATCGTAAAGCCTTAATTCACTTGCATGTCAGGCTGGATCTAACGGAGAACAGAACAAAACAAAGTCGAATAGGACTCTCTTCAGAACAGGTCAAACATAGACAAGAAAACTACTGGTTATCAACTACCACCCTCCCTCAGTTGATGAAGCAGTGCTGACGTTGAACAGGATCTGCAGAAAGCTCCGACCAGTTCTCAAAGGTCTTGTTCAATTTTCTTAATTCTGTTTCTATGTCCACAGCTGCTCCAGACCTGCTGAGTATTTCCAGCTCGTTTTTATTTCATATTTCCAGCATTCACTGTATTTTACTTTTAGTTTGCAGAAGTGGCTCTTTCAGGATTAATAACTCTGGTTTATAAGACAATTAGATACTGTAATGCCGGAAACACAATCAGGAATCAAGAAACAAATCTTCTGGCTTACCCTATCCTCCAACCCATCCAGAAGAGTAATCTGACATTAAATTCTCAAAGCTACAATTTAGAGACAGATTTCATATACTTTAATTTCTTAATGCAATTACTAGCTTCAGGGGACCACACACTTTTGCAGTTCTCCAATGCACTTTTCTGCATCATGGCGAATGTGCCTGTACATCATCTTATGCAGTTATGGGCCTCTGAAGTAGAGATTAATTTAACATTTAGCTTTACGTGGAGGGTGTCATATGTCCCAATATTTCCTTTTCACAAATGATTTTCCCTACATATTTTAACTTGCTCCCAGTTTCAAAGTTGGAGCCCAGAATTTGCTTGTGCCGGACAAAGTATTACTGATGTTTGTGTGTCATCAATCACCTTGTATATTTAAATATATTTGTTCACCTAGCAGCTGTCAGTTGCAGCAATAACAGTTTTTCTTGGCTGTTATTAGTGCAAGGCAGAGATTCTGCCAAACTCTGGTGCTCATCTTTCACAAGTTTTAAATGGCTTTATTGCCCCTGTCCAATTTGATAAGTGGCCATGAAACAGGAAAAGGAGCACAGATAATCGTAAAGTCTTAATGCACTTGCAACTGTGGCGAAAATTGGCAATTAGGTGGTTTTTAAGGAGCAAGGTGGGGGGGGGGGAAGAGAAGTGACCCCCAGTTAGGATAATCACGTGGAACGTGAGGGGGTTAGGAGGTCCAATCAAGAGGTCAAGTGTGCTTGTGCATCTTAAAAGTTTGAAAGCACGGTGGCGCAGTGGTCGCACTGCAGTCTCATGGCGCTGAGGTTCCAGGTTCGATCCCGGCTCTGGGTCACTGTCCGTGTGGAGTTCGCACATTCTCCCTGTGTTTGCGTGGGTTTTGCCCCCACAGCCCAAAGATGTGCAGGGTAGGTGGATCAAACATGCTAAATTGCCCCTTAATTGGAAAAAATGAATTGGGTACTCTAAATTTATAAAAAAAACATTTGAAAACCGATGTAGCAATGCTGCAGGAGACTCACTTTTTTTTTTCTAAATTTAGAGTACCCAATTAATTTTTTTTTTCCAATTAAGGGACAATTTAGCATGGCCAATCCACCTAACCTGCACATCTTTTGGGTTGTGGGGGTGAAACCCACACAGACATGGGGAGAATGTGCAAACTCCACACGGACAGTGACCCAGGGCCGGGATTCGAACCCGGGTCCTCAGCGTCGCAGTCCCAGTGCTATCCACTGCACCACATGCCGCCCTAGCAGGAGACTCACTTGATGGTGAAGGACCAGGTGAGACTTCAAAAGGGTTAGTCAGGTGTTTCACTCTGGATTTGACGAAAGGGCTCGAGGGGTAGCGGTAATGGTCAGCAAAAGAGTATACTTCCAGATGGAGAAGGTGGTGGCAGATCAGGGGGGTAGATATGTGATTGTGACAGGGGCACTGGAGGGGAGGTTAGTGGCGCTGTTACATGTATACGGCCCAAATTGGGACGATGTGGGATTCGCATAGGTGGTGTTTGGGGCCAATTTTCACCACAGTTGTAAGTGCATTAAGACGTTAGGATTATCCGTGCTTCTTTTCCTGTTTCATGGCCACTTAGCAAATTTGGCAGGGGCAATAAAGGAGCTGACGGAGTGTGGGTCGTATAGGCCCATATCACTTCTGAATGTGGACGCAAAAGTATTGGCGAAGGTACTGGTGGGTAGGCTGGAGGAGTGCCTCCCGAAGGTGATAGGTGAAGATCAGACGGGGTTCGTGAGAGGGAGGAAGCTCTTTTCAAATGTTAGAAGGGTATTGAACGTTGTTATGGCACCGGCAAGGGGGCGGGAGGAAACAGGTGATTGTGGCATTGGACGTGGAGAAGGCATTTGACCGGGTAGAATGGGGGTACTTGATTGCAGTTCTGGAGTGGTTTAGGATTGGACCAAGATTTGTGAACTGGGTAAAGTTACTATATAAGGCGCCGATGGAGAATGTCCGCACAAACAACATCAGCTCGAGATACTTTTCTCTCCACCGTGGCACTAGGCAGGAATATCCTATGTCCCCCCCTTGCTGTTTGCACTCGCGATTGAGCCGTTGGCCATCGCATTAAGAAGTTCGGGGGTATGGAAAGGAATAGTGCGAGGCGGGATACAGCATAGGGTGTCCTGATATGCCGATGACTTGCTGTTATATGTGTCGGAACAGAGTGTGTCGATAGGGGGAATATTGGAGCTGCTTAGAGTGTTTGGGTCTTTCTTGGGGTACAAACTAAATCTAGACAAGTGAGTATTTTGTGATGTCTCGGCTGGGGGTGGGAGCAGGGGTGTGGGAGCTGCCATTCTGTAGGGCAGGGACTCACATTAGGTACCTGGGGGTGCACGTTGCCTGGGAGTGGGGGGGGGGGGGGGTGGCTCCGCAGATACAACATTTCTAGTTTGGTGAGGAGAGTGAAAGCTGATCTGGCAAGGTAGGATGGTCTCCCTCTGTCACTGGCGGGTCAGGTACAGGCGGTTAAAATGAACGTGTTTATTTTTCAATGCCTGCCGATTTTCCTGCCAAAGGCTTTTTTTCCCCAGAGAGATTGAGGGAAGGATTACATCGTTCATATGGGGAGGGAAGTTGGCCAGAGTTAGAAGAGTGCTGCTACAGAGGGGAAAGCAGGCGGGGGTTTGGGTCTTCCGAACCTTACTACTAGGTGGCGAATGTGGAGAAGGTGCGGAGCTGGGTCAGAGGGGTTGATTCCCAGTGGGTCAGATTGGAGAAGTTTGTGCAGGGGTTCGGGATTTGGAGGCAGTTTCGTCAACACTTCGGGTTGGCGGCAAGGTCAAGGGAAATGCCGATTTTGGGGAACCACAGGATTTGAGCTAGGGAAGTGGGATGGCAATTTTCAGAAATGGGAGGAGAAGGGGCTTAAGACACTAAGGGATTTGTTTCTTAGGGGTCGGTTTGCAGGATTGAAGGAGCTGGAAGCGAAGTATGGGCTGGAGCAGGGGGAAATGTTCAGATACATACAGGTTCGAGATTTTGCCAGAAAGGAGATACAGAGCTTCCCAGTGGAGCCGGCCTCCACATTGCTGGAGGAGGTGCTGACTACAGGGGGACTGGAGAAGGGGGTAAAGTCAGCGGTTTACGGGGTTATTTTGGAGGACAAGAGGGCACCACTGGAAGGGATCAAAGCAAGTGGGAGGAAGAGTTGGGAGAGGATATGGAGGAGGGGTTCTGGTGTGAGGTGTTCCGGAGAGTGAGTGCATCCACCTTGTGCACGAGGTTGGGGCTGATACAGCTAAAGCTGATATACAGAGCACATCTCTGAGATGTGCCGATTCTTTGAAGGAGTAGAAGATGCGTGTGAACGTTGCGGGGATCCCCGCTAATCACGGTCATATGTTTAGGTCCTGTCCAAAATTAGAGGATTACTAGAAGGAGGTTTTTAGGATAATTTCTAAAGTGGTGCACATGAAACTGAACCGGGCCCCCGGGACGCCATATTCGGAGTGACGGACCAGCCAGGGTTGGAAACAGGTGCGGAGGCAGATGTTGTAGCCTTCACCTCGTTGATCGCCCGAAGGTGGATCCTGATGGGTTGGAGAGCAACCTCTCCACCCTGTGCGCTGGCGTGGCAGGGGGACCTGTTGGAATTCTTGACTCTTGAGAAGGTAAGTTTGAACTGAGGGGAAGGTTGGAGGGGTTCTACAATTCATGGGCATTATTCATTATGCACTTTTAAGAACGGGATAACATCGAACATTAGTTGGGGCGGGGGGGGGAAGGTTGGAGGGACCACGTGTAATTCCTGATTACTTTTTGTCATTTGTTTATGTGAACATTTGTTCATGTGAACCCCCCCCCCCCCCCCCCCCCATCAAATACAAAACATTCCATCAACTCTAGCTTGTTTGTCGCGGAATAAAAAAGTGGTTTTAAGTTTAACTCTCAGGGCACAATAAACATTAGTCAGATACATTTTGATTTTATTTATACTTGCTCAATTTGTATTAAATGTAACTTTTAAAATAAAATTACATGTTAATTAGCCAAACATTAATTTAATTATAATAGCTCAGTCATAAATCGTATCTGCTCAACTTTGTTTGAACTCAAAAGTGGAAATTTACATTCAAAACAGAAACTCTGTTCCAATTTTATATAATACAAAATCACCTGCAATACTGGACTAGGGTTACTCACGGTCACCATTTCAAATTTTAGATTTGCCATAGATATTATGAGGAGGAAAACCTTTAGAGAATAGGTGGTAGCATTGCATTCAGGCACCTGCCCATATTGCCCAATATTTATTCATACAAACACAAGCCCCTTTGCTATTTTGCCTTCCACATGTGCCCTTTTTGAATCTTTTAGTAGCATACTGAAAACACACCAGTGATGTAAAATCATGAAGCTTCTTTAAACAAGTTGATAGGAGTAACATTTATAATCAAATCTCATTTTAACTAAGTTCAAGTACCTCACAAGCAGATAAATGTCACACACAACCAGCAGCTCAACCGATTTCTCAGCCTGGTGCTGACCAGGTCTGGCAGGAGAATAAATTTCTCACATCCAAGACCTCCCTTCCCAGACCCTATGGACTGACTGAGCTTTGCATGCCCCTTATAAGCTTTGTTCATTGTTCATTAATTGATCAGTATGCCAATCAATAAAACCACATACCCCTGCTTTACTTTAAAACGTACTCTGCCCCTCCTGTAATACCTCTTCCAATCCTCTACTTTTAAAAAATAAACTTAGAGTACCCGATTCATTTTTTTTTCAATTGAGGGGCAATTTAGCGTGGCCAATTCACCTACTCTGCACTTTTTGGGGGCAAAACCCACGCAAACACGGGGATAATGTGCAAACTCCACACGAACAGTGACCCAGAGCCAGGATCGAACCTGGGACCTCGGCGCCGTGAGGCAACAGGGCGAATCCACTGTGCCACCGTGCTGCCCCCCAATCCTCTACTTTGAAAGTTAGTCCCTCAAACCATTGACTGCTACCCTCAAAATGAATATCGAACCACCCTGTCATTCAGCTTGGGGAAAATCAGTCGATTCATCATAGCTTGAAAATAGATATAGAGTCATAACAATTCAGAAACTGGTATTTCTAGCTTTAATATACGTCTTCAGGGCCTGTGTCCCACTAACAAATAAACTCTATTTCAGCAATTGTAATACAAGATGATAAAGGGAATTTTAAGGCTGCATGAACCCACTTTGATTTAAAATGCAACTGGTTTCCCAGAATCCTCACGGTATTGGGGCAGGGGGTGTGTGCAAGAAGATGGAAAGCAAGTGTGGGCTTTCATGGGAGAGTTGTGTACCAAGACAACTTTCTTATACTTCATACAAGGAAAATCTGAAATCATCCAAATACTACATTTAAATGCTTGTTTATAATAACAAGAGCAATGGAACATTAATGGCAAATGTAAAAGTTTTCCTTAATTGCAATTTGAAATCATAAAACAAAATTGCCAGCAACAAATGTATTTGAAATTAGTTACAAATAAGACAATGCAGTCTTCCAATGACTGCTAGAACATCCACAAATTACTGCAACTCTAAAATAATCTAAGTATTCATTAAAATTATATTACAGTTAAGTGAAATCATACAATAAACGTAATTAACATCTCAGTGAATCATTTATCTTGAGTATTTCCTTTGGCAACATGTAACTAAAATTACAGGATTAATTAACTTCATGATAATGTTGGAAGTTAAATATGTGATGCTAAGGTCATTGTAGAAGGTGCACTGTGCAGGTAGAGATGAAATTTATCAGATTGCTTCAGTTTCAGTTCTTATTCCACAGAGAATGAGATCCAAGCTGGAAGAAACTCATCCAGCAGAACTGGACTGTTGTTGGATATAAACCTTCGTGATCCAGTGGGTTGTGAATCATTAACAGCTACGCCAAAGTCTGTAACTCTTGATGTAGCCCAAACACAAAACCAACAGATAATAATCTAATTACTTATATGCTTATAATAGATATTTCTAGGTACAAATATACCATCAAGACCACTATACAACTAAACCAACTTGTAATTACATCTTCTCCACCCATGTTCTTCAAGGGACTGAACACCTTCCCAAAAATAATTTTCTATAATCCACAAGAACAAGGCAATAAATTGAATCACACATGAAGAGTCCATTTAATAAACTGATGGTCTTTCTTACAATGCAACATTTATCTAAGTATTTTCCCCTTAGCTTATTGAAATTCCACTACACAATTGGGTCACTATAATAGTTGTGCCCTTAGTTACTGGAGAAACATGGCAACATTTGTAATTTGTAGTTAGAATCTGTTTACTTCTTCTGTTGTTTCACTTTATAGTCAGCCAGAGCAGCTTTGATTGCATCTTCTGCCAGCACTGAAACAAAGAGAAGCGATTAAATTGTGTAGCTTAAATTCACATCGACTAGATTGTGTCTTAAGTAAATGAGCCACACATTTTCTCTCAATTGAATCTGCTTCAATCGCCCTAGATTCCAACGCAGCTATTTTGAAGAGAGATTGGGCAGCGCAGTGGTAGCACCGTTGCCTCTTGGCACCAAGAACCCAGGTTCGATCCCAGCCCTGGGGCACTGTCAGTGTGGTGTTTTCACATTCTCCCCGTGTCTGCATTGGTCTCACCCCCACAACTCAAAGATGTGCAGGGTAGGTGGATTGGCCACGCTAAATTGTCCCTTAATTGGACAAAAATGAAGTGGGTACTTTAAATTCATAAAATAAAGAAAAATTTTGAAGAGACACAGATTCTGAAATGATAATGGAGTTTATATATTCTGTAAGGTCAGACCCAGACCAGTCAAATGGCTTGTCATAATAAAAAGTCTTGGAGCTGCAATGATCCACAAACAATTTGTGCCAACAGAGAGGAGCCAATGTGACTCTGCTGCCTTGATCTTTAAGTAGACGATAAAGGGAAGTAACTGCATTAAAGAACAGTCAAGAATATGTAATGTCCTGTAGTGGACTTTGAGCCGAAAAGCTTCTGAATCAGAAGCAAATGTGCTACCATTTAAATCAGTCAGCATAGTGAGGATCTAAGTAATTACATCAAGCAGGTTGCCTAAACCGTTAGCAATACACAATTATGCACCTTCATTGCATTTTTAATCAACATTTTTGTATAGAAATAAATCTACAGTAATAGCAGACAAATGCTTTGCCACAAATGTTTTTGAGTAACATTCTGCCAACTTTAAGTGGGTTAACTCCTCACAAATAGTGGTTAGGGTAAGGTTACATGAACAAGTTCAGCGCTGATCTGCTAAAAAGCAAAGAGTACCTTTTCAGTGTTTGCACTATTGTTTCTAGTATGCAGGAATGTTTTGTCTTCTGTTGATAAAAGTACCTACCAGCAACATAATTATCAGAAGCAATCAGCTTTCAGATAAACTTACCCCAGCTTCACCTACCTGTTAATGGCATGTCAAATTATAATGTTAAGATACACAGGTGAAGACATCCGGCGGCGGCCATGGTGTGAGAGGTCGCATATATAGCAGCCCCCGCTCGAGGCATTTTTTTTGGTCCTTTTCCCCAGTGGTGGTGCATGTTTTGGAGGGAAATTGTGCAGAGGTGGTGGAGGAAAGGTATATTCCATTGCTGAGGTTGGTGGTTGGATCCGTGGACCAGAAGTAGGTCCAGAAGTAAGAAGCTGCAGGAGCTAGAAACTCTTCATGTGACACAGGGTAAGATGGCGGAAGTAAAGCCCTACCAACCTAATGATCGATGGAGCAGTTGGTTGAATTTCTTTTAAAAAAATAATAAATTTAGAGTGACCAATTCATTTTTCCTAATTAAGGGGCAATTTAGCGTGGCCAACCCACCTTTGGTTGTGGGGGTGAAACCCACACAAACACGGGGAGAATGTGCAAACCCCACACGGACAGTGACCCAGAGCCGGGATCGAACCTGGCACCTCGGCTCCGAGAGAGCGCAGTGCTAACCACTGTGCCACCGTGCGGTCCTGTTGGTTGACTTTCTTAACCAGAAATTCAGCCAACAGAGGGAGGGAGGCTTAGGAGGACCTGGCAAAATGGTAGACCCGCTGCAAGCAGGGATCGACTGCGTGGAGTGGAGGCTGGAGATCCAGAGCCAGGCGATTCAGAAGGAGGAGAAGGCGGAGGGGGAGCAAGAGGAGCAGCTTATCTCGTTGGCAGCCGAATCTGGGATGCTGAGGGAGACTCAGAAGCAGCTTGAGAAAGTGGAGGATTTGGAGAACCGTTCCTGGAGGCAGAATCTGAGGATAATGGGGATGCCGGAGGGCATCGAGGGAGCAGGCGCAGGCTCTTGTGTGACCAAGGTGTTGGAGAAGCTAATGGGGGGAGGGGGCCTTCGACTGGTTCCTGGAGGTTGATCGGGCACATAAGGTGCCTAGCAGGAAGCCGCAGGTGAATGAGCCGCCGAGGGTGATGGTGGTGAGGCTACACTGGTTTCTGGATAAAGAGAAGATCATGCAGTGGGCCAGGCAGACGAGATGTACTTGGGACGGCCATGAGCTTCGGGTATATCAGGACCTGGGTGTGGATCTGGCAAAGTGGAGAGCCGGATTCAACCGAGTCAAGGCTTTTTAAGAAGGGGGTGAAGATTGGGATGTTATACCCGGCCCACCTTTGGGTGACCCACAACAGACGCAAATACTACTTTGGAACACCGGAGGAGGCAATGGAGGTCTTGAGAGACAATGAACCAGCTGGAGAGGGAGGACATAGAGCTTTGGAGAGAATGTGAGGTGGTATTGGTTCTCCCTGCCCCTCTGTTGTTGTATTGTGTTGGGTTCTTTTGTCTTGGGTGATGTCCAAGAAATAACTTTTCATTTCTTAGGGGCTTTTCAGCTCTCAGGGGGTGCTTGGGTGGGAGGCCAGAGGACGGTGGAGGATGAGTGCACTTCCCCCCCCTTCTTTATAGTGTTATTGTTGTTTGCACCATGGTGGGGGGAATCAGTGGGGGGTATATAGATTTATTAATGTCTTGGGCGGCACGGTGGTGCAGTGGTTAGCACTGCTGCCTCACAGTGCCGAAGTCCCAGGTTTGATCCCGGCACTGGGTCACTGTCCGTGTGGAGTTTGCGCATTCTTCCTGTGGTCTCACCCCCACAACCCAAAAGATGTGCAGAGTAGGTGGATTGGCCATGCCAAGTTGCCCCTTAATTAGAAAAAAATAATTGGAAACTCTAAATTTAAAAAAAGCTTTTATAAAAATATTTTTTAAAACAATACATGGGTGAAGACCATCTCACTTTAATTTAACTTGTTAATAATATTATTTTTTAAAATTACCTTTTTTCCCCCCCAATTTTATACCTGAAGAGGAGATATATAAAAGGATTCTGTTGGTAGGTATGAGAGGTAGATATGTGATGCTGCATTCTGTAAATAAACCTAATATCAAAGGATTTGCGTCAGTGTCATACTTCATCTCACTTGCGATCCAATTATTGCTGCACTATCTGCCTAGCTATGTGACATTAATTTGTGGAGGCGGCAAAATTTTATGCAGACCAACAGGAATAAGACAAAAGCGGACTTCCCCAAACACCCTCCTCAGTGCTTCATATCACCGCTCCTTCCTGGATTCTCTAACTCAAGAGTCTTTCTCATGTCCAGATACAAAGCTGTACACCACATTGTGTGACCCATTCTCAAGACACACTTCTTCCACTGTCAATCAGTGTAGTAACCTTGGCATAACAAAATCTTTCAAAAAGGAAACTTTAAAAAAAAAAATTTTTTTATTGATATTTTCACAAAATATCAAAAACAGAAAATAACAACACGAAAACAGTATTAACAACAAAAAAAGGAGAAAAAACACAATAATCCCCCAAACCAAACCCCCCCCCCCCCCCCCCCCCCCGCAACTACAAAACAAAGAAATAGATAAGCACCCGGCATATTCAATAAACACATGTACACATTTCTCCCCTCCCCCGAAACAAACCCCCCCCCTCCGGATTGCTGCTGATGCCGGCCTATTTTCCTACCGTTCTGCAAGGAAGTCAAGGAAAGGTTGCCAACGCCTAAAAAAACCCTGTACTGATCCCCTCAGGGCAAATTTCACCTTCTCCAATCTGATGAACCCCGCCATATCATTGATCCAGGCCTCCACGCTTGGGGGCCTCGCATCCTTCCATTGAAGCAAAATCCTCCGCCGGGCTACTAGGGACGCAAAGGCCAGAACACCGGCCTCTTTCGCCTCCTGCACTCGCGGCTCCATTGCAACCCCAAAAAGTGCGAGTCCCCAGCCTGGCTTGACCCTGGATCCTACCACCCTCGACACCGTCCTTGCTACCCACTTCCAAAATTCCCCAGCGCTGGGCATGCCCAGAACATATGGGCATGGTTCGCTGGGCTCCCCGAGCACCTAGCGCACCTGCCTTCGCCCCCGAAAAACCTACTCATCCTCATACCGGTCATGTAAGCCCTATGCAGCACCTTGAACTGTATGAGGCTAAGCCTCACACTGGAAGAGGAGGAACTCACTCTTTCCAGGGCATCCGCCCACGTCCCCTCCTCAATCTCCTCACCCAGTTCCTCTTCCCATTTACCCTTCAGATCCTCCACCGAGGCCTCATCTACCTCCTGCATGACATGGTACACATCCAAAATCCTCCCTCCTCCAACCCACACCCCCGAGAGCACCCTGTCCCGTACCCCACGTGGGGGCAGCAGAGGGAACCCCTCCACCTGCCGCCTGGCAAACGCCCTAACCTGCATGTACCTAAACATGTTCCCCGAGGGGAGCCCAAACTTCCCCTCTAACTCACCCAGGCTCGCAAACTTCCCATCCACAAACAGGTCCCTCAACCACTTAATACCTACCCTGTGCCAGCCAAGAAACCTGCCATCGATGCTCCCTGGTACGAACCGGTGGTTCCCCCGTATCGGGGACTCCATTGAGCTCCATTGAGCCCCCCACCAAAAGGAGAAAAAACACAATAATCCCCCAAACCAAACACCCCCCCCCCCCCCCAGCAACTACAAAACAAAGAAATAGATAAGCACCCGGCATATTCAATAAACACATGTACACATTTCTCCCCTCCCCCGAAACAAACCCCCCCCCCTCCGGATTGCTTTCTGGGCTCTCTGTCTCTGAACTCCCGGTGCTTTCTGGGCTCCCTCTGTCTCTGAACTCCCGCCGCTATCTGGGCTCTCTGTCTCTGAACCCCCTCCGAAAAGGAGAAAAAACACAATAATCCCCCAAACCAAACCCCCCCCCCCCCCCCCCCCCCCCCCCCCGCAACTACAAAACAAAGAAATAGATAAGCACCCGGCATATTCAATAAACACATGTACACATTTCTCCCCTCCCCCGAAACAAACCCCCCCCCTCCGGATTTGGAGGGACGTCATTGGAGGGAGCGGCAACGGCGCCGTTACCAGCGCCTCCAGGCTCGTGTCCACACAGGACACCATCTCCATCCACTTCCATGCTGCCCCTTCCCCGTCCACTTACGCACCATCGCTGCGTTGGCAGCCCAATAGTACCCACAGAGGTTGTGCAGCACCAGCCCCCCCTATCCCTGCCCCGCTCCAAAAACATCCTTCTCACCCTCGGAGTCCCATGCGCCCATACAAATCCCGTAATACTCCTGTTGACCCTCCTAAAAAAGGCCTTCGGGATAAGGACGAGGAGGCACTGGAACAGAAACAAAAACCTCAGGAGCACCGTCATCTTGACTGACTGCACCCTGCCCGCCAGCGACAAAATGTCCCATCTTTTAAACTCCTCCTCCATTTGCTCCACCAGCCTAGTGAGGTTAAGTTTGTGTAGGGCCCCCCAGCTCCTAGCCACCTGGACTCCCAGGTACCTAAAGCTCCTCCCTGCCCTTTCCAGTGGGAGCCTACCAATCCCCTCCTCCTGATCCCCCGGGTGCACGACGAACAGCTCACTCTTACCCAGGTTGAGCTTGTACCCTGAAAAGCCCCCAAGTTCCCTAAGAATCTACATCACCTCCAGCATTCCCCCACTGGGTCCGCCACATATAGCAAGTCATCTGCGTAAAGTGACACTCGGTGCTCCTCCCCCCCCCCGCACCAGACCCCTCCAATTCCTCGACTCCCTCAACGCCATGGCCAGGGGCTCAATTGCCAACGCAAAGAACAAGGGGGACAGGGGACACCCCTGCCTCGTCCACCGGTACAGCCAAAAGTACTCCGATCTCCTCCTATTCGTGGCTATGCTCACCATCGGGGCCTCATATAACAGCCTCACCCAACTGACAAACCCCTCCCCGAACCCAAACCTTTCCAGCACCTCCCACAAGTACCCCCACTCAACCCTATCAAAGGCCTTCTCCGCATCTAATGCTACCACTATCTCCGCCTCCCCTTCTACCGCCGGCATCATTATAACATTCAGAAGCGTACGTATATTGGTGTTCAGCTGCCTCCCCTTCACAAACCCTGTCTGGTCCTCATGAATGACCCCCGTTACACAGTCCTCTATCCTTGTGGCCAAGATCTTCGCCAACAGCTTGGCATCCACATTTAACAGAGAGATCGGCCTATGATCCACACTGCAGGGGGTCCTTGTCCCGTTTAAAGATTAAGGAAATCAGCACCCGTGACATAGTCGGGGGCAAAGCCCGCCCCCCCCATCCCTTGCCTCGTTAAAGGTCCTAACCAAGGGGGCCCAACAGGTCTGCGTACATTTTGTAAAATTCGACCGGGAACCCATCCGGCCCCGGCGCCTTCCCCGACTGCATGCTGCCTATTCCAGTAACCAGCTCAATCGGCACCCCCAGCCCCTCCACCTGCCCCATCTCCACCTTCGGAAATCTCAGCCTGTCCAAAAAGCGCCCCATTCCCCCCCCCCCCCACCGGGGGCTCGGACCGGTACAATTCCCCATAAAAGTCCCTGAAGACCCCATTAATGTCCACCCCCCTCCGCACCACATTTCCTCCCCTATCCTTCACTCCGCCAATCTCCCTGACCGCGTCCCGCTTACGGAGGTCAAAAACGAAACTCAGACGTCAAACAAACTAAAATGGATGTTGAGGCAAAGGAGAAAATATGTTATGATCTTAGTTGATATACCTGGACAGGAAGATTCCAGAATGTAACCTTGGCTCAAAAGACTATTACTTTTTAAATTAAATGCAGGGGAACAGAGTCACGTTAGTTTTAACAAGGAAAAAACATGAAAAATGTGGACGCTACAATACTTCTTTATTCTCTTTATCTTAATAAATACATACAGATTTAAAGATTAACATGGATTACAAAATACCTCTTAAACCACAATGGTCCCTTTTAAGCATACAAGATGATTGTGATGAAATACACAGTCCGCTCTGAACCCCAAGTTAGTGTAATCCTCCCAGGTGATCACATGATTTTCTGAACTCCACTCCCAAAAACACGCGTTTAAATCTTCTCATAATAATGCTTTCCCTTAGTGGTTTTCACTCCAAATTCAAGTGCAGGTTTTCCAAATGACATTTTAAACAAAGATTTTACTCCACTTTTAACAGCGAATCCAGTCTGGGATTTTACACCAAGCCTTTTCGGTTTCCTTTGTCTCAACTGTTTTTACACAAACTCCCGAGACCCAGCCACCTATCTCCATAGTTATTGAAACTCATGTTCCACAGGCTGCAGTAAGATCTCACAAGATCTTGACCTTCTTCTCAGCTCGGACTGTCTTTACTGAATAGTTCTCTGTTCTAGTACTTTTAACCTCAAAAGACTTCTTGGATGCTTCATTTTTCTAGTTTACTTAATTAGCTGCTACTTGGATCTCTGCACTTCTTTACCATTACTCTATGGTATGGCTTTTGAGTCATACAATACAGAAGAGACCCTTTGACCCATCGAGTCTGCATCAACAAAATAACACTAAATCTACACTAATCCTACAGCCTTGAATGTTACGACATTTCAAGTGCTCATCCATGTACTTTTTAAAAAAGGTTCAGGTTTCCCGCCTGTACTGCACCCTCACCAGTACAATCACATCTTTCCTATGGTGAGGTAACCAGAACTGCACTTAGTACTTTGGCTGTGGTCTAACCAAAGTTTTGCACAGCTCCAACATAACCTCTCTGCTCTTATAATCTATTCTATGTTCCATGTCACAACTGATAAAGGCAAGTGTCGTGTATGCCTTAACTACCCTATTAATGGAGTTTGTTTGCATGAGCAGGGGGGTGGGGAATAATAGGTGGGAGACTATCTGGCGTCGGGGACAGGGGCCACCAAGCTACCTGAGCAGCCCCAAGTCGTGGTCCACATAGGTACCAACGACATAGGTAGGAAAAGGGATAGGGATGTAAGGCAGGAATTCAGGGAGCTAGGGTGGAAACTTAGATCTAGGACAAACAGAGTTATTATCTCTGGGTTGTTACCCGTGCCACGTGCTAGCGAGACGAGGAATAGGGAGAGAGAGAGAGAGCAGTTGAACACGTGGCTGCAGGGATGGTGCAGGAGGGAGGGTTTCAGATTCCTGGACAATTGGGGCTCATTCTGGGGTAGGTGGGACCTCTACAAACAGGATGGTCTACACCTGGACCAGAGGGGTACTAATATCCTGGGGGGGGGGGGGAATTTGCTAATGCTCTTCGGGAGGGTTTAAACTAGTTCAGCAGGGGATTGGGAACCTGAATTGTAGCTCCAGTATACAGGAGGTTGAGAGTAGTGAGGTAATGAGTAAGGTTTCAAAGTTGCAAGAATGTACGGTCAGGCAGGAAGGTGGTTTAAAGTGTGTCTACTTCAATGCCAGGAGCATCCGGAATAAGGTGAGTGAACTTGCGGCATGGGTTGGTACCTGGGACTTCGATGTTGTGGCCATTTCGGAGACATGGATAGAGCAGGGACAGGAATGGTTGTTGCAGGTGCCGGGGTTTAGATATTTCAGTAAGCTCAGGGAAGGTGGTAAAAGAGGGGGAGGGGTGGCATTGTTAGTCAAGGACAGTATTACGGTGGCAGAAAGGACGTTTGATGAGGACTCGACGACTGAGGTAGTATGGGCTGAGGTTAGAAACAGGAAAGGAGAGGTCACCCTGTTAGGGATTTTCTATAGGCCTCTGAAAAGTTCCAGAGATGTAGAGGAAAGGATTGCAAAGATGATTCTGGATAGGAGCGAAAGTAACAGGGTAGTTGTTATGGGGGACTTTAACTTTCCAAATATTGACTGGAAACGCTACAGTTCGAGTACTTTAGATGGGTCCGTTTTTGTCCAATGTGTGCAGAAGGGTTTCCTGACACAGTATGTAGATAGGCCAACGAGAGGCGAGGCCATATTGGATTTGGTACTGGGTAATGAACCAGGACAGGTGTTAGATTTGGAGGTAGGTGAGCTTTGGTGATAGTGACCACAATTCGATTACGTTTACTTTAGTGATGGAAAGGGATAGGTATATACCGCAGGGCAAGTGTTAGATCTGGGGGAAAGGCAATTATGATGCGATGAGGCAAGACGATGCATCGGATGGGGAGAGAAATTGCAGGGGATGGGCACAATGGAAATGTGGAGCTTGTTCAAGGAACAGCTACTGCGTGTCCTTGATAAGTATGTTCCTGTCAGGCAGGGAGGAAGTGGTCGAGTGAGGGAACCGTGGTTTACTAAAGCAGTTGAAACACTTGTCAAGAGGAAGAAGGAGGCTTATGTAAAGATGAGACGTGAAGGTTCAGTTAGGGCACTCGAGAATTACAAGTTAGCTAGGAAGGACCTAAAGAGAGAGCTGAGAAGAGCCAGGAGGGGACATGAGAAGTCTTTGGCAGGTAGGATCAAGGATAACCCTAAAGCTTTCTATAGATGAAAAATGAAAATGAAAATCGCTTATTGTCACAAGTTACTGTGAAAAGCCCCTAGTCGCCACATTCCGGCATCTGTCCGGGGAGGCTGGTACGGGAATGTACCAGAAGATATGTCTGGAATAAAAGAATGACTAGGGTAAGAATAGGGCCAGTCAAGGACAGTAGTGGGAGGTTGTGTGTGGAGTCCAAGGAGATAGGAGAGGTGCTAAATGAATATTTTTCGTCAGTATTCACGCAGGAAAAAGACAATGTTGCCAAGGAGAATACGGAGATACAAGCTATTAGGCTAGAAAGGCTTGAGGTTCATAAGGAGGAGGTGTTAGCAATTCTGGAAAGAGTGAAAATAGATAAGTCCCCTGGGCCGGATGGGATTTATCCTAGGATTCTCTGGGAAGCTAGGGAAGAGATTGCTGAGCCTTTGGCTTTGATCTTTAAGTCATCTTTGTCTACAGGAATAGTGCCAGAAGACTGGAGGATAGCAAATGTTGTCCCGTTGTTCAAAAAGGGGAGTAGAGATAACCCCAGTAACTATAGAACAGTGAGCCTTACTTCTGTTGTGGGCAAAGTCTTGGAAAGGTTTATAAGAGATAGGATGTATAATCATCTGGAAAGGAATAATTTGATTAGAGATAGTCAACATGGTTTTGTGAAGGGTAGGTCGTGCCTCACAAACCTTATTGAGTTCTTTGAGAAGGTGACCAAACAGGTGGATGAGGGTAAAGCAGTTGATGTGGTGTATATGGATTTCAGTAAAGCGTTTGATAAGGTTCCCCAAGGTAGGTTATTGCAGAAAATACGGAGGCATGGGATTCAGGGTGATTTAGCAGTTTGGATCAGAAATTGGCTAGCTGGAAGAAGACAAAGGGTGGTGGTTGACAGGAAATGTTCAAACTGAAGTCCAGTTACTAGTGGTGTACCACAAGGATCTGTTTTGGGGCCATGGCTGTTTGTCATTTTTATAAATGACCTGGAGGAGGTCGTAGAAGAATGGGTGAGTAAATTTGCAGATGACACTAAAGTCGGTGGAGTTGTGAACAGTGGGGAAGGATGTTACAAGTTACAGAGGGACATAGATAAGCTGCAGAGCTGGGCTGAGAGGTGGCAAATGGAGTTTAATACAGAAAATTGTGAGGTGATTCATTTTGGAAGGAATAACAGGAAGACAGGGTACTGGGCTAATGGTAAGATTCTTGGTAGTGTGGATGAACAGGGAGATCTCTGTGTCCATGTACATAGATCCCTGAAAGTTGCCACCCAGGTTGAGAGGGTTGTTAAGAAGGCGTACGGTGTGTTAGCTTTTATTGGTAGAGGGATTGAGTTTCGGAGCCATGAGGTCATATTGCAGCTGTACAAAACTCTGGTGCGGTCGCATTTGGAGTATTGCGTGCAATTCTGGACGCCGCATTATAGGAAGGATGTGGAAGAATTGGAAAGGGTGCAGAGGAGATTTACCAGGATGTTGCCTGGTATGGAGGGAAGATCTTATGAGGGAAGGCTGAGGGACTTGAGGCTGTTTTCGTTACAGAAAAGAAGGTTAAGAGGTGACTTAATTGAGGCATATAAGATGATCAGAGGATTAGATAGGGTGGACAGTGAGAGCCTTTTTCCTCAGATGGTGATGTCTAGCACGAGGGGGCATAACTTTAAATTGAGGGGAGATAGATACAGGACAGATGTCAGTGGTAGGTTCTTTATTCAGAGAGTAGTAAGGGCATAGAATGCCCTGTCTGGAACAGTAGTGGACTGGCCAACACCAAGGGCATTCAAATGGTCTTTGGATAGACATATGGATGATAAGGGAATAGTGTAGATGGGCTTTAGAGTGGTTTCACAGGTCGGCGCAACATTGAGGGCCGAAGGGCCTGTACTGCACTGTAATGTTCTATGTACAGGCCGATCTCCCTGCTGAATGTGGATGCCAAGTTGCTGGCCAAACTCTTGTCCTCCAGGATTGAGGACTGTGTTCTGAAGGTTATTGGGGAGGACCAGACAGGGTTTGTTATGGGTAGGCAGTTGGTGGCCAATGTAAGAAGGCTGTTAAATATGATCATAATGCCCCCGGAAGGTAGGGAGGTTGAGGTAGTGATCGCAATGGATGCAGAAAAGGCTTTTGATCGGGTAGAATAGGACTATATGTGGGAGGTACTGGGATGGTTCGGATTTGGGCGGGGCTTTATTGACTGGGTCAGGTTACTGTATCAGGCTCCGGTGGCAAGTGTGCGGACGAACAGGACAACTTCGGACTACTTTACACTGCAGCGGGGAACTAGACAGGGATCCCCCCCCCCCTCTCCCCACTGTTGTTTGTGCTGGCTATGGAAACGTTGGCAATCGCTCTGAGAGCTTCAAGGGGCTGGAGGGGACTGGTCGGCAGGGGGGGGGGGGGGGGGGGGGGAGCACAGGGTTTCGCTCTATGCGGATGAACTACTTCTGTACATTTCGGACCCAGTAGAGGGGATGGAGGAAATCATGAAGATTTTAGGGCAATTCAGCCGGTTTTCGGGGTATAAACTAAACATGGATAAGAGCGAGATGTTTGTGGTTCATACGGGGGGGACAGGAGGGGCGACTGGGGGAGCTGCCGTTTAGGTCAGTAGGGGGTAGTTTTAGGTACCTGGGCATCCAAGTGGCACGGGAATGGGACCGGCTGCATGAATTAAATCTGGCCCGGCTGGTGGACCAAATGAAGGACGATTTCCAGAGATGGGATGCACTCCCGTTGTCGTTGGACAGGAGGGTACAAACGGTGAAAATGACGGTCATCCCGACATTCCTATTTGTATTTCGATGTCTCCCTATTTTTATTCCGTGGTCCTTTTTCAAGCAGGTCAACAGGGTGATCGTGGGCTTTGTCTGGGCAGGCAAGACCCCGTGGGTAAGGAAGGTAATGCTTGAGCAGAGCCAGGGAGAGGGCGGGCTTGCGCTTCCAAATTTTAGTAATTATTACTGGGCGGCTACCATAGCCATGATCAGGAAGTGGGTGGTGGGGGAGGAGTCGGCATGGGTGCGTATGAAGGCAGCTTCTTGTAAGGGCACCAGTCTGGGGACGTTGGTAACTGCGCCTCTGCCGCTCCCGCCGGCAAGGTACTCCACCAGCCCCGTGGTAGTGGCGGCCCTGAGAGTTTGGGGCCAGTGGAGGCGGCATGTGGGAGCATTGGTCTGGGCCCCAATTTGTGATAACCACCGGTTTGCCCCAGGGAGTATGGATGGGGGGTTCTGGGTATGGCAGAGAGCGGGGATTGAGAGGATGGGGGATGTGTTTATAGAGGGGAGCTTTCAGAGTATGAGGGGGCTGGAGGAAAGGGTTGGGCTGGCGAGGGGAAACAAATTCAGATACTTGCAGGTGCGGGACTTCCTTCGTAAACAGGTGTCAACCTTCCGCTCCTACCGCTGTGGGGGATTCAGGACAGGGTAATTTCCAGAGGGTGGGTAGGGAAGGGGAGCGTTTCGGATATGTATAAGGAGCTTATGGGGTCAGATGAGACGCAAACCGAGGAGCTGAAGCACATGTGGGAGGAGCTGGGAGGTGAGATACAGGATGGTTTATGGGCAGACGCATTGAGTAGTCAACACATCTGTAACATATGCCAGGCTCAGCCTGATACAATTTAAGGTTGTTCACCAGGCTCACATGACAGTGGCCCGGTTGAGCAGAATCTTTGGGGTGGAGGACAGGTGCACAAAATACGCAGGAGGACCAGCGAACCATGTCCACATGTTTTGGACATGTCCAAAGCTTCGGGGATTTTGGCATGGGTTTGCGGATGTCATGTCCAAGGTTTTAAAAACAAGGGTGGCGCTGGGTCCAGAGGTGGCGATTTACGGGGTGTCGGAAGATCCGGGAATCCAGGAGGAGAAAGAGGCGGATGTTCTGGCCTTTGCTTCCCTGGTAGCCCGGAGACGGATACTATTGGCATGGAGGGACCCAAAGCCCCCGAAGTCGGAGACCTGGCTATCGAACATGGCTAGCTTTCTCAGTATGGAGAAAATTAAGTTTGCCTTGAGAGGTTCACTGTTAAGGTTCACCCGGAGGTGGCAACCGTTCGCGACTAAAATTAAAAGCTTCTCTAGGGTAAAGGCCCCAGTTGCTAATCAACACTCACATGCTTATGCCTTTTATTTGTTCATGCAGTTGCCCTCTCGAAGTACAATAGAAACACAGTGGAACTTAACCAACCCCCACACATACAAAAACTTTGTCCAGCTTGAATCTAACTCTTCCAGGCACAAAGTATTAAATTAAACACACTTAAAACTATACCTTATTTCTAATGTTTGTCAATACAAATCTCACTCCCTTCAAACTACCTTTGTTTTCCAATAGAGGGGAAACATTTTAGAAACTCAAAAACTGCACCCTCTGCTTTCCATGGAGTTTCCTCTCTTCTGCCACTGGTGACTGAGCCTTCAGTCACCTTGTCCAACTCTGCAATTTCTCCCCCAATCCATCCTCCCCACCATCATCAGAAGTCTTAAAGCTTAGCTCTTGAACCTGGCCTTCAGCCAGGTTACTGCCTTTCAGGTTTGATTTACTCAACTCTGAAGCTTTGGGAGATGTGTATTTTTTAAAAATAAATTTCAGAATATCCAATTATAATTGGAAAAAATTGTGATATGTTTAAATATTAATGCACCATACAAATTCAAGTTGTTTCTGCCACCAAACAAATCTGTCACATCTGATTGGCATCACTATAAAATGAATCCAAACTTACTTGAGCAGTGCAGTTTGACTGGAGGAAGACATAGCTCCTTAGCAATGTCTGTATTCCTAATCATCAAGGCTTCATCAACCTGCAATTGAATGAAGGCCAATGATAATTTCTTCAAACTAAGCATTTCATCACAAGGCACAAAAATATCGCAAAACAGACAATAACTTTACAAGATGCAGCAGAAACAGGTCTAATATTTTGATGAGATTTCACGATGTTGCTCCATTGTATAGTGCAATGGTCCATCAACATACACTACAAGGTTCCCACTCCGATCAGAATCGGACAATGCTTTTCCCACTTTTCCATTGCTACATGAACAAGTTATTTTCTTGTCTTATCTTTAAAGTGTTAGCTTTGGAGATTCTTGCACTGGTAATTCCTGTTACTAAACCTCCATCTAGGAGAGAGCAGCTGAACGTTTTCTACATTGCCCCCAGTATTTTCAAGCTGTCTCTACTGCTGTGGTGAAAGAAAGAAATACCATGGATTCACAATGCATTTTACAAAATTTCAATCATACAATGGACAATCCATAGGACGTTAGATAAACCGGAATTGGGGAAAGAGTTTATTTGTCAACATAAATCATTTGCTAGCGAGGGGCTAGTAATGCCATGGGTAGTTACAAACCTATTATCAATGAGTGAGATTAGTATTTAATTATTAAAAAAGTGTATGTTGGTTCCTTCTGTAACATTTCTACCGAGGTACTTCAGAGATTGTCACGAGGTAGAATTTGATGCATCATTACCGTTTTCCCTTTCACCCATTCTGTAGCCAGCGAGCTAGAAGCAATTGCAGATCCACAGCCAAATGTTTTAAATCTTGCATCAACAATTTTCCCATTATCGTCCACTTCAATCTACAGAAGAGAGATCGTCAAATAAACAAGCTGTAATCTTTGCCCTCCTCGAGTTATAATCTCTATCACGACGCTTCAAACCAAAGTCACAATTTGGACATTAACCAGGCAGAATTGTATTTAACATTACAACCTGCAACTTCAAGGGGGTGATTAGGGAGGAATCTCTCCACACCAATGTAACACGCTGGATACATTCTCAAAGAAGGGAGAAGCTATTTGCCCTCAAAGTTGTCCAGACCTCTCGGGTATAAACTGGCTTGAAATATCAGATGGGACAGGAGATTAAGAATGGCACATCTATTATTGGAGAATTCCAGATCAGACAAACACGATGAAATAGGATTGACAGTTATAAGATGAAAAATCCTCTAGAAAGATCACTAACTGACTGTTCAACTAAGCCAAACACTGAGAAATGCAATAATGAAATTGTGATTACAGAAAAGCAAATCTTCTCTAGAACTACAGCACCACAAAACTGGGAAGCTGTTTGGACTTCATATCAATTCCCAACTCTGAACGCTAACCCCAACCCCCCCCCCCCCGGCCCCTCTGCTGACGATTAATTTTCCGCAAAGAAGTCGACGAACGGTTGCCACCTCCGGGCGAACCCTAACATTGACCGTCTCAAGGCGAATTTGATTTTCTCCAAACAGAGAAAGCTAGCCATGCCAGATAGCCAGGTCTCCGACTTCGGGGCTTTGAGTCTCTCCAAGCTAATGGTATCCGTCTCCGTGCTACCAGGGAAGCAAAGGACAGAACGTCTGCCTCTTTCTCCTCCTGGATTCCCAGGTCTTCCGACACCCCGAAAACCACCACCTCTGGACTCAGCGCCACCCTTGTTTTTAACACCGTGGACATGACATCTGCAAACACCTGCCAAAATCCCCTAAGCTTCGGACATGCCCAGAACATGTGGACATGACTTGCTGGTCATCCCGCACACTTTGCACACTTGTCTTCCACCCCAAAGAATCTGCTCATCCGTGCCACTGTCATGTGAGCCTGATGAACGATCTTGAATTGTATCAGGCTGAGCCTGGCACATGTTGTGGACGCGTTGACTCTACTCAACGCATCTGCCCATAGACCATCCTGCATCACTCCTCCCAGCTTCTCCTCCCACTTGCGCTTCAGCTCCTCCGTCTGCATCTCCTCTGACCCCATAAGTTCCTTATAAATGTCAGAGACGTGTCCCTCTCCCACTCACTCTCTGGAAACTACCCTGTCCTGAATCCCCCTCAGCAGTAGGAGCAAGAAGGTTGACACCTGTTTACGTAGGAAGTCCCGCACCTGCAGGGACCTGGATTTGTTTTTCCTTGCCAACCCAAACTTCTCCTCCAGCGCCGTCATACTCGGAAAGCTCCCCTCTATAAACATATCCCCCATCCTCTCAATCCCTGCTCTCCGCCCTATCCGGAACCCCCATCCATACTTCCCAGGGCAAACCAGTGATTATTACAGATTGGGGACCAGACCTATGCTCCATCTGCTCCCACATGTCTCCTCCATTGCCCCCAGACTCTCAGGGCCGCCACCATCACGGGGCTGGTGGAGTACCGTGCTGGCAGGAACGGCAGAGGCGCAGTTACCAACACCCCCAGACTGGTGCCCTTGCATGAAGCCGCCTTCATACGCACCCATGCCGACTCCTCCCCCACCACCCACTTCCTGATCATGGCTGTATTTGCCCCCCAGTAATAATTACTAAAATTTGGCAGCGCCAGCCTGCCCTCTCCCCAACTCTGCTCAAGCATTACCTTCCTTACTTGCGGGGTCTTGCCCGCCCAAACAAAGCCAATGATCACTTTGTTGACCTGTTTAAAAAAGCACCGCAGTATAAAAATGGGGAGACACTGAAATACAAACAGAAATCTCGGGAGGACCATCATCTCCACCCTCCCAGCTCGTGACAACGGAAGCGCGTCCCATCAGGAGTAGAAACTCTTAACTTGCTTAACCCAGTCACCGAGACCATCTGTTACACCATTGCGGAGATCGGTTTACTTCATCAAAATGACACTGAAACTTGGACCCATCCCAATCCATACTGGGAACAAAATTTATGAGTGTGTCCCTTTATTACATACGTCACAATTTTACCTGCAGTTTCATGACATCACCACAAGCTGGTGCACCAACCAGGCCTGTCCCAACATTCTTTGACTTCTTATCCAAGGATCCAACGTTTCTGGGATTTTCATAGTGGTCTACTACCTACACAGGAATGGGAAGAAATCACAACTTGAAATTTTTTAAAACTACAATGTAAAATTTTTACCATTAGCTTCTGATCAGTAGCATCCAATTTGCTCTTACTAAAGATTCCCCCACATTATGCAGCATTGTTTAACTGAAAGGCTCACAAGAACTTTACCAGAGATTGACGACAAGAGCGTGATGGAATACTAACCCACTTGCCTGGATGAGTGCAGCTCCAACACTCCAGGATAAAGCAGCCAGTTTGATTCGTACCTCAACCACCATCTTAAACATTCACTCCTTCCACCACCAATGCACAATGGCAGCACTGTACACCATCTACAAGACGCACTGAGGAAACTCACCAAGGTTCTTTCAACAACACCTTCAAACCTGTGACTGCCACCACCTCGAGGGGCAAGGGCAAAAAATGCGTGGGAACAAGACTTATTCCTCAATCAACAAGACAAAAACAGATAATCGAATCATTATCACATTGCTGTTGGTGGGAATCTGCAGAAAAGCAGGTTCTTTAAGAGTACAGAGATTATTGAACCAGGCAAGAAGGGTATTTGAGCAGATCTTTGACAAAGTCTACTGCTGAAGAATTCTGAAAAAGTAGTGTCACAAATAATGAGAATCGCACTGAGTCACACAATTACTGTTGGATGCATTTGGTAGAAAATGGAAACAATCCCTCAGAAGCATAACAATCAGTTCCTGACACTCATCTGTGTCCTTCTCTATAAGTAAGAAGTCTTACAACACCTTCTCTATAAGGACTTTTAACAGGAGTTTGATGGACAAGAATATACATCCAGTGATCTATTATTTTAATGTTGGAATACTTGTTAGTACATTTTAATTAGTTAGATTGCAGTCATACGTTTTTACAGCAGGGAAAAGGCCATTTGTGTCCACGCCAGCCATCAAGCAGCTTTCTACTTCAATCCCATTTTCCAGCACTTGATCCGCTGTGCCATTTCAAGTGCTCAGCTAAATATTTCTTGAAAGTTATGAATCACTCTAACTCCACCACCCTTTCAGGCAGCGAGTTCCAGATTCCCACACCCTTTGAGTGAAAATGTCTCTCTTTATAGCTGAAGCCCAGGCAATATCCTGGAGAATTCCTCTGCACCCTCTTTAGTGCAATCACTCCCTTCCCATCGTGTGACGATCAGGATTGCAAATTGGACTCCAGCTGTGGCATAACCAGCATTTTATACAGCTCCATCAGAAGGTCTTTCTCTTATAATCTAGGATAAACTGCAATTGGATAATTTTCTTTTTATTATTCATATTAACAATGTACCTTGAATTAATATGGACAATAATGGAAAACTCATTTAAATTGAGCTTGCTGTGCACGAATTGGTTACTTTTCCTGCATTATACCCATGACCAGGCAGTAAATTATTTGCATTGGCTAAAACTGCTTTGAGGCCCGATGGTTGTGAAGGAGAATCCATAAATTTCTCTACCCACCCATTCCAATCTTCCCCTCCCTCCAACCCCATCCACAATGGGCAGCATCATGGCACAATGGTTAGCACTGCTGCCTCACAGCACCAGGGACCCAGATTCAACTCTGACCTTGGGTGACCGTCTGCAGGGAGTGTGCAAGTCGCCCTTGTGGGTTTCCTCCAGGTGCTGCGGTGTAGATGGGCAGGTTAGGAGTGGTTACAATAGGCTGGAGGAGTGAGCCCAGGGAGGGTGCTTATTCAGAGGGTCAGTGCAGATTCGATAGGCCGAATGGCCTTCTTCTGCACTGCAGGGATTCTATGTCACAACTTTCTCTCCAATATTGAAAACAGTCAAGCTCAGACAGAAAGTTGCAGGATTACTCCACCACTACATTATTCCATCAGGGTGGTGGTCCTGAGGAAAGGTTGCTCAATGGCCTCTTGATTAGTTGCAGCATTCAGCCGTGTTTATTTCTCTAGCGCCCGCCCCACTGCAACAGGAGACCCTTTTGGATTACTGTCGCAAACGCCAACTGCGCCGTTTCCACTTGCGCGGTCCTGTTACCTTCTTGTGATAAGCAGCTGCGAGCGGTGCCCGACTTTGAAGCACAAGACGCCGGAGAGAGCAACCAGACACGACCGCCATTGCCCTGGAGAGCACAACTGCGTCACAAAACGGACCACGCCCTTTCTGCTTGCTTTTGAGCGGACACGCCCCTACCACCATATGACCGGAAGCCACGCCTCCTGCGTGTGCCGTCACAGTCCTATGGGCCAGTGATGACGTCACCGATCGAAGGATCACACCCAGCGCCATGACGTTACAATCACCATAGAAACCGCAGCCAGGGGGTTCTCCAAGTTGACCAGCCCTGTTTCAACCTCCTTGTAATTCCCACATCAATGCTAAACAACTGTGGTCAATATCAAAAGACCGACCAGTAATTGCATGATATAAAAACACAAATAAGTGTTGGAAAATAAATTAAATTCGGCAGGTCCAGCCTCTGTAAACAGGTCAATGGTTCATATGGAATACGGACTGATTTTGGCTTCAGTTTTCCAGCATCTTGTTTAGTTTAGCATCTTCCAGTTGATCTCATAATAAACATGAGATTATACGGAACAAAAACAGAAAATGCTGAGCAATCTCGGCAGGTCTGACAAGCATCCGTGAAGAGAAAACGGAGCTATCGTTTCGTGTCCGGATGCCTCTTCGTCGAAGCTTGTATCTAATGAGATCTATGAAACTGTTTAAATGTAAAAAAAACACACTTAAGATGAAGCGAACGCAAAGACTGAAAGACGAAAGTGACGGGGAAGAATGTGTCTGGCCAATTCTGGGCAGAACTTGCGCCAAAAACGAGTGTCAGTATCTGCTTCGAGTAACTAAACCTCGCGCCTTTACAAATATGGCCGCTCTGGGGGGCCAGTTAGCCTGGATTCCGTCATCTATCACCGTCAATTTAATGAAAGCCCGTGCGTCGCGTTTCTATGACATTTTTGTAGCTATCTTTGTCCCCTGTTCTCCAGAAAAAATATTTTCAACTTACTTTCTGCTTTAATGTGTGGGATTTTACATCACTTTCAAGCTTTGATTAAAATAAGGAAAGATTTTCCAGGACGCAGATATGTATTTCGGATTGTCAAATGTTCTCATTTGAATCAGGCCTCGCGGCCTTTCCCGCACTGGTTCGCATGATGGCGACTGGGGGGCGGCGGCGGTCGAGTGAGAGCGAGGAGCTGGAGCAGGGAAGCAGCGGAGAGTCAGAAGAAGAAATGGAAGATTCTTCAGAGGACGACCAAGAAAACGAAGCAGAAATCCAGCGGTTGGAAGAACAGGTGCGGCCCAGCCTCGGGAGACTCGAAGTCCCCGGGAACCTAAATAGGGCCCCAACCCTGACCCTGACCCCCCCCACCCACCCACCCTGACCCTCGCCCCCCCACCCCCACCCACCCACCCTGACCCTCGCCCCCCCACCCCCACCCACCCTGACCCTCGCCCCCCCACCCCACCCACCCTGACCCTCGCCCCCCCACCCTGACCCTCGCCCCCCCACCCCCCCACCCTGACCCTCGCCCCCCCCACCCTGACCCTCGCCCCCCCCACCCCCCCCACCCTGACCCTCGCCCCCCCCCACCCCCCCACCCTGACCCTCGCCCCCCCACCCCCCCACCCCCCCACCCTGACCCTCGCCCCCCCACCCCCCCACCCTGACCCTCGCCCTCCCCCCTGACCCTCGCCCCCCCCCACCCTGACCCTCGCCCCCCCACCCCCCACCCTGACCCTCGCCCCCCCCCCCCCCCACCCTGACCCTCGCCCCCCCACCCTGACCCTCGCCCCCCCCACCCTGACCCTCGCCCCCCCCCACCCTGACCCTCGCCCCCCCCAACCCTGACCCTCGCCCCCCCCCCACCCTGACCCTCGCCCCCCCCACCCTGACGCCGCGCCCCCCCCCACCCTGACCCTCGCCCCCCCCACCCTGACCCTCGCCCCCCCACCCTGACCCTCAGCCCCCCCCCAACCCTGACCCTCGCCCCCCCCACCCTGAACGCCTCGCCCACCCCACCCTGACCCTCGCCCCCCCACCCTGACCCGCGCCCCCCCACCCTGACGCCTCGCCCCCCATCCTGACGCGCGCGCAGTCCCTCCCATCCTGACGCTCGCCCCCCATCCGGACGCTCTCCCCCCATCCTGACCCCCCCCATCCTGACGCTACAGGCCCCCCCCCATCCTGTACGCTCCGCCCCCCCCATCCGGACTCTCGCCCCCCCATCCTTACCCTCGCCCCCCCATCCTGACCTCGCCCCCCATCCTGACAGCTCGCCCCCCCATCCTGACCTCGCCCCCCACCCTGACCCTCGCCCCCCCCACCCTGAACCCTCGCCCCCCCCCACCCTGACCCTCGCCCCCCCCCACCCTGACCCTCGCCCCCCCCACCCTGACCCTCGCCCCCCCCCACCCTGACCCTCGCCCCCCCACCCTGACCCTCGCCCCTCCACCCTGACCCTCGCCCCCCACCCTGACCCCTCGCCCCCCACCCTGACCCTCGCCCCCCACCCTGACCCCTCGCCCCCCACCCTGACCCTCGCGCCCTCCCCACCCTGGACCCTCGTCCCCCCCCACCCTGACCCTCGCCCCCCCCCACCCTGACCTCACCCCCCCCACCCTGACCCTCACCCCCCCCACCCTGACCCTCGCCCCCCCCCCCCACCCTGACCCTCGCCCCCCCCCTACCCTCGCCCCCCCCCACCCTGACCCTCACCCCCCCCCACCCTGACCCTCGCCCCCCACCCTGACCCTCGCCCCCCCACCCTGACCCTCGCCCCCCCCCTACCCTCGCCCCCCACCCTGACCCTCGCCCCCCACCCTGACCCTCGCCCCCCCCACCCTGACCCTCGCCCCCCCCCCTGACCCTCGCCCCCCCACCCTGACCCTCGCCCCCCCCCACCCTGACCCTCGCCCCCCCCACCCTGACCCTCGCCCCCCCCACCCTGACCCTCGCCCCCCCCCCTGACCCTCGCCCCCCCCCACCCTGACCCTCGCCCCCCCCACCCTGACCCTCGCCCCCCCCCCCCCACCCTGACCCTCGCCCCCCCCCCCCTGACCCTCGCCCCCCCCCCCCCCCCCACCCTGACCCTCGCGCCCCCCCCCACCCCTGACCCTCGGCCCCCCCCACCCTGACCCTCGCCCCCCCCACCCTGACCCTCGCGCCCCCCCCACCCTGACCCTCGCGCCCCCCACCCTGACCCTCGCCCCCCCCCCCTGACCCTCGCCCCCCCCCCCTGACCCTCGCCCCCCCACCCTGACCCTCGCCCCCCACCCTGACCCTCGCCCCCCCCACCCTGACCCTCTCCCCCATCCCCACCCTGACCCTCGCCCCCATCCCCATCCTGACCCTCGCCCCCCATCCCCATCCTGACCCTCGCCCCCCCCCATCCCCATCCTGACCCTCCCCCCCCCTCCATCCTGACCCTCCGCCCCCCCTCCTGACCCTCGTCCCCCCTCCTGACCCTCGCCCCCCCTCCTGACCCTCGCCCCCCTCCTGACCCTCGCCCCCCCCCCCCCTCCTGACCCTCGCCCCCCCTCCTGACCCTCGCCCCCCTCCTGACCCTCGCCCCCCTCCTGACCCTCGCCCCCCCTCCTGACCCTCGCCCCCCCTCCTGACCCTCGCCCGCCCTCCTGACCCTCGCCCGCCCTCCTGACCCTCGCCCCCCTCCTGACCCTCGCCCCCCCTCCTGACCCTCGCCCCCCCCCTGACCCTCGCCCCCCCTCCTGACCCTCGCCCCCCCCTCCTGACCCTCGCCCCCCCTCCTGACCCTCGCCCCCCCCTGACCCTCGCCCCCCCCCTGACCCTCGCCCCCCCTCCTGACCCTCGTCCCCCCTCCTGACCCTCGTCCCCCTCCTGACCCGTCCCCCCTCCTGACCCTCGTCCCCCCTCCTGACCCTCGTCCCCCCTCCTGACCCGCTCCCCCCTCCTGACCCTCGTCCCCCCTCCTGACCCTCGTCCCCCCTCCTGACCCTCGTCCCCCCTCCTGACCCTCGTCACCCCTCCTGACCCTCGTCCCCCCCTCCTGACCCTCGCCCCCCCCCTCCTGACCTCGCCCCCCCCATCCTGACGCTCGCCCACCCCCCATCCTGACGCTCAGCCCCCCCCATCCTGACGCTCGCGGCCCCCCCATCCTGACGCTCGCCCCCCCCATCCTGACGCTCGCCCCCCCCCCCATCCTGACGCTCGCCCCCCCCATCCTGACGCTCGCCCCCCCATTCTGACGCTCGCCCCCCCATCCTGACGCTCGCCCCCCCATCCTGACGCTCGCCCCCCCCCATCCTGACGCTCGCCCCCCCATCCTGACGCTCGCCCCCCCATCCTGACGCTCGCCCCCCCCATCCTGACGCTCGCCCCCCCATCCTGACGCTCGCACCCCCCCATCCTGACGCTCGCCCCCCCCCCATCCTGAACGCTCGCCCCCCCATCCTGACGCTCGCCCCCCCCACCCTGACCCTCGCCCCCCCACCCTGACCCTCGCCCCCCCACCCTGACCCTCGCCCCCCCACCCTGACCCTCGCGCCCCCCCACCCTGACCCTCGCGCCCCCCCCACCCTGACCCTCGCGCCCCCCACACCCTGACCCTCGCGCCCCCCCCACCCTGACCCTTGCGCCCCCCCACCCTGACCCTCGCCTAAGCTTCGGGCATGCCCAAAGCATATGGACATGGTTTGCTGGCCCACCCGCGCACTTCACACTCAAAGCTGTGAAATACTTCAGTTCATGTTTAAAAAATTTATTCCCATTATTATCACCTTGCATGATTTTATACTCCCTTAAACCATTGGCCAGGAGCTTGATGTAGCTACTTGAGTTGCCACAGACAGAGCAGACATCTGTTTTGATCTGATATGTGTGACAATTTGAGAATCAAACACTATAGGTAACTAAACAGTTAATACACTGCTAATAATATGACAGATGTGTGATAATCTTTAGGGCAAACTGATATGGGGATATTAGTGATTTATGTTCTGTTTCTTTTAGCTTTCAATCAGTGTCTACGACTACAACTGTCATGTGGATCTCATTAAATTACTGCGTCAGGAGGGGGAGCTGGAAAAATTGCGATCTGCTCGACAGAAGATGAGTGAACTTTTCCCACTTACTGAAGGTAAGACTAAAAATCACTGAACCTCATTGAAACCCAAGTTATTGTAACATTTTTAAAGTGGACCAAATTTTGTAACCAGCCAACTGCCTAGAGTTTGCAGAGCGAACCCACTTTTACAAGATCGTTATTGTAGTTCTAATTGTTGCTTAATTTCTATATTCCGTAACCTGTTTCTTGGAGACTGAGTATGCGATTATCCCGTGCTCTCAATGTTGCGGTCCTGTTTGCAAAGGTCATGTCATCATGAATAATGTTGTTTGTGAAGTTTACGGATCTTTGTTCATGGGAAACAAATGTACTTGTGTTTTGCAGAGCTTTGGCTAGACTGGCTGAAGGATGAAATTCGAATGGCAGGGAAAGCATCTGACAGGGAGAACGTTTATGAGCTGTTTGAGAAGGCGATCAAAGATTATATTTGTAAATTCCTCTTCTTTACACTCTTGAGTCCCAACAGTGAGCAATCAGAGATTTCTCTGAGCTGTTGCCTTGCAGATAGGTCACCCCTGTTAGCTGAGCAGAGTGTTCATCCTTCCAAGTTATCACAGTAAAGTGAGGTGGGGAGAAGGAAAGAGACATTGGGGTTTATAAAGTTATTAATGTGCTAATAAAAATAGCTTCTAGGCACGGTGCAGTTTCAAAAATTACACTGCCCTGAAAGTTAGTTCTCCTCTGTTGCATACGTTGTGCTTTAAGTCTGGCTGCTGGTTAACTAAGAAATTAAAAATCCAAGCAGACAAGTCATCAAATATTTCATTTAACTGAGAGTGATGTTACAGTGCTACAGCATGATGAAGTTCCCCATTTTAGAATCTATTGTAGACACTGTGATCGCCATCTATCTATTGTTCACTCCAATATTTAAGCAGACCAAACAATAGAACCTGCAGATATTGATCAATTTGGTCTCTAGTAAGTTGACACTCATCTTAGTTGTCAAAACTGCAAAATAAATCAATGAATAGATTCCCAATTATTTTGCCACCATTTCGTATTCTATAAAGTCCTGATATTTTACTCATCCCATTGAACATAAAGCAGACTTTTTGACAGACTCCACAATATAATGGGCATAGTTGACAAGATGTGAAAGTAAACAAAGACTTGGACACTGAAATGATGCCATGGGATATTTATATACAAAAGCTCGGGTTTGTCTAAAGTTCCACTCTGTAGTATTTTAGTGACGGTGTTAACCTGTCTTTAATAATTAGGTTAATGCCTCTGCTAAAAGTAGAAGAATATGAAGAAGTTAACACACAGCATAATTTGGGGGACTAACTGGACTTTTGCGTGCAGGTTGTTCCACAATGGAATCAGCAGTGTGCAGGTTTTGAGCTCTGTCTAAGAGGCTATATTATTTTACTACAATTGCGAAGTTAAGTGGTGTGTGCTGCTGTATGAAGGGACATTTCCCCTTGTTCCTGTTGGAAGCCTCGGGGCAGTACGGTAGCACAGTGGTTAGCACAAATGCTTCACAGCTCCAGGATCCCAGGTTCGATTCCCGGCTGGGTCACTGTCTGTGTGGAGTCTGCACGTCCTCCCCGTGTGTGCGTGGGTTTCCTCCGGGTGCTCCGGTTTCCTCCCCCAGTCCAAAGATGTGCGGGTTAGGTGGATTGGCCATGCTAAATTGCCCGTAGTGTCCTAAAAAAAAGTAAGGTTAAGGGGGGGTTGTTGGGTTACGGGTATAGGGTGGATACGTGGGTTTGAGTAGGGTTATCATTGCTCGGCACAACATCGAGGGCCGAAGGGCCTGTTCTGTGCTGTACTGTTCAAAAAAAAAAGCCAGGTTTGTAACGTGTGCAACACTTCAGTGGAAAATTCCTCTTGATGTGGGACCTGGTAACTTGAGGCTTGTTTGTCAGATTGCATGTTCTGGTTTCATTCTGTTTTGATACACACTAATGTTAACAAAAATTTTCATTGCAGGTCCTGAGATATGGCTGGAATATGCTCAGTACTCCATTGGTGGAATTGGTCAGCAGGGTGGCATTGAGAAAGCTCGTGGAATATTTGATCGAGCCTTAACTGCTGTTGGACTACACATGACAAAAGGAGTAGCAATCTGGGAGGCTTTTAGAGAGTTTGAAAATGCTATTTTAGGAACGTTACAGGTAAGAGAATGAGAATTTTAGATTAACATAAAGTGAACAAATGGCAAACTTGTAGAGACTCTGTGTATGGGCAGCACGGTAGCACAGTGGTTAGCACTGTTGCTTCACAGCACCAGGGACCTGTGTTTGGTACCCGGCTTGGGTCACTGTCTGTACAGAGTCTGCATGTTCTCCCCGTGTCTGCATGGGTTTCCTCCGGGTGCTCCGGTTTCCTCCCACAAGTCCCAAAAGAAGTGCTGTTGGGTGATTTGGACATTCTGACGACTTCCTCCGTATACTCGAACAGGTGCCGGAGTGTGGTGACTAGGGGATTTTCACAGTAACTTCATTGTAGTGTAAATGTAAGCCTACTTGTGACAATAAAGATTTTAAAAAAATTTTTAGAGTACCCAATTTATTTTCCAATGTAGGGGCAATTTTAGCATGTCCAATCCACCTACCTTGCACATCTTTGTGTTGTGGGGGTGAAACCCGCGCAAACACGGGGGAGAATGTGCAAACTCCACACAGACAGTGACCCAGAGCCGGGATTGAACCTGGGACCTCGGCGCCTTGAGACTTCAGTGCTACCCACTGCGCCACCATGCTGCCCTAAGATTATTTATTATTATTGCACGGAGCTAGATGCAAACTAGCAAGAAATAATTGGCTAGATGTGTGGAAAATATAAAATTGTAAACATTGTTTTTTAATTATTCGTCTGTGATAGCCTATTAAAACTAAGTTTCCTGAAGTAATGTGTTCAGCTTGAATACATTCCATTTGTTAGGGGCATATCAATACCAGGGAGTGGAATATGTTCCATTTTCAGCTTCCTATTCCTGTAGAATGTACTTTAACTACAAACTTTAATTACAAATCAACACAACACATCTGTATGCCATAGTTGTCATTCTTGCGCAGTGAGATTTTAGTGCCAGATTATGGGCTGTTCTCTGCTGCAGCTCCACATGCATCAGAAACTATATTGAAATTGCCCAATTCATTTTTAGATGATAGGAGTTTTGTATTCCAGTGCCTGCATTGGGTTTGACTTGATGAATAATGTTCACTGGTCCATGGCAGTACTTGCATCTTGATTCACGCTGGTGCATAACCTGCTTAATTCGTCAGCCAGGCAGCTATGTTGAATTTTCCTTCTGTGGAGAAAGAGAACAAGCTTTTTACTCAGACATTTAAGCTTTTTGTCCATACCTGCATTGGAACCTTGGCCAGTGTTGCAGCAAAAGTTTTTATTGAGACTGTGAATAATTGTAGAATGAGTAGCCAGACTTGAGCCGAAGATTACAAATTCTTTTTTTTTTGTTTGAAACTCTTTTTATTGGCTTTTCTCATATTTATAAACAGTTGCTGTGTATATACATTATATTTTTCTTGCCCGCGCGAATTTACTTTATTTTACAGAGGTTTGGTTTGTCCTTCATTTAACTAACTCTATGTACATTTGTAACTCTGTGTAACTCTGTGTAACTCTGGCTGCTCTAATACCCCGAAGATTGCCACTATTGGGCATGGCTTCACCCTCACCCCCACAACCTCGGAGAAGGCTGTCCAGAACCCAGAAAGCTTGGGGCAAGCCCAAAACATGTGAGTATGGTTGGCCGGGCCCCTGTGGCACCGTTCACATTTGTCCTCCACCTCGGGAAGAACCTGCTCATTCGGGTTCTGGTCAGGTGTGCTCTGTGCACCACTTTGAGCTGTAGTAGGCCTAGCCTTGAGCAGGAGGATGTGGAGTTCGCCCTGCTCAGTGCTTCGCTCCAGAGTCCCCATCCCACTTCTGTCCCCAGTTTGTCCTCCCATTTTGGTCTGGTCCCGTCCAGTGGTGTTCGGGCTCTGTCCAGTAGGTGTCTGTGTATTTTCCCACATAGGCACAAGCAGCAAGAAGGGGGGGCTATCAGGTCCTCTAGTCTTGAGTTTTCTGGAACCCCAGGGTTCCCTACTGTCTCTTTGCGGAGGAAGTGTTTTATTTGGAGATGTCTCAATTCCTGTCCTTTTGCTAGTTTCCACTTCCTCGTCAGTTCATCCAGTGTCGCCAGTCTGCGCCCCATGTAGAAGTCCCCGACCGTCAGTGTGCCCCCGTCCCGCCTCCATCGTTTGAAGGTGGTATCCAGCATGGCTGGGGGGGGGGGAAATCTGTGATTGCCACAGATGGGGGCCATAAGGGACATTTTGGTTATCCCAAAGTGCTGTCTCAACGGAGTCCACGTTTTCAGCGTGGCCGCTACCACTGGGCTTGTTGTGTCTCTTATTGAGGGGATGGGAGTGCAGCTGTAGCCAGGGCCTGGAGGGTCATTCCTTTATAGGATGCCTCCTCCATCTGTACCCAATCTTGTGTCTGGTTCCTGTACCCCCCCCCCCCCCCCCCCCCCCCCCCCCCCCCCGGAGAGGAGACAGAGAGCACAGAGTTTCACTCTATGCAGATGACCTGCTCCTCTATGTCTCAAAGCCACAGGAGGGACTGAAGACAGTACTACAAATAGTGAAAGAGTTTGGAACCGACTCGTGCTACAAACTTAACCTGGGCAAAAGCAAGACATTCCCAGTGAACCCAAAAGGGTGAGGGACAGAGCTGAAGTGGCTTTCCTAGTGGATAGCAAGTTCAAGTCCATTTGCAGCTTTTTCCTCTTCGCCAGCAGCCCTACGGTCGGGGCCTCGGAGTATTTTCTATCGACTTCCAGAATGGAGTCCACTAGCTGTTGCCTGCCCACCCTCTCTTCCCTATCTCTGCTTGCCTTGTAGGCTATGATCTCTCTTCTGATCAAGGCCTTCAGTGCCTCCCAAAATGTGGAGGGTGAGACCTCCCCATTTTGATTGTTACTTATGTAATCGCCTATGGCTCGCGATACTTTTTGGCAGAAGGTCTTGTCAGCCAGGAGGTCCATGTCTAGTCTCCACGTGGGGTTCTGGGCCTGGCCTGTCTCCAACCTCACATCCATATAGTGTGGAGCGTAGTCGGAGATAACGTCGCGGAGTACTCCCTTCCCGTTATCCCTGGAAGCATCGATTTTCCCACTGCAAAGAAGTCGATGTGGGTGTATACCGTGTGCACCTGAGAGAAGAACGAGAATTCCTTTTCTTCCCAGTGCAGGAAACTCCATGGGTCCACTGCCCCCATCTGTTACATGAAGGCTCCTAGCTCCCTTGCTATGCCAGACTTTTTCCCTGTTCTGGGGTTTGATCGGTCGGTCAGTGGGTCTAGCACGCAGTTAAGGTCGCCCCCCCATAATCAGTCGGTGTGTGTCAAAGTCGGGGATTTCCGCCATGGTCTTCTTCATGAATTCTGCGTCGTCCCAGTTGGGAGCGTACACATTTACCAGTACGTCTGGTGTCCCTTCCAAGACACCCCTGACTATGATGTACCATCCCCCTGGATCCGTAACTGCCTTGGTTTCTGTAAACCTCGTCCTCTTGCTAATTAATATTGCTATCCCCGAGCCCTCGTCCCGCAGAATGAATGGTACGTCTCTTGTAGGTAGATTATGACTGCTTTTAGGCTTCTTAGGTGGGTGAAGTCGCTGGATCATTTCACTGGGCCGTTGCATTCCCTTACATTTCAGGTAACAATCCTGGTGGGGGGGGGTTTCTGACCCTCCGGTCCTGCGGAATCACCATACTTACTGGTGGACGCGCCCCTGCACTTCGGGATTTCCCTTTGTTAGGGGGCCGTCCAGAAAGGCTAGGGTCTCCGCTATCACCATGAGATGGGGGTTTCTCTTTGTCAAGGAGGCACCCAATGTGGCTGCCAGCTGTGTGCACGCCACGTGGGTGCGCCCCTGCATTCCTGGGTCTCCCTTCGCCCTGATGCCCTCCCGAGTGGCTGTTTGAGGCGCCCTCTTGGTTCCTCGCCCTGCTCCATGCCTGCCGAGGCCTATGTCTGTACTGCTTCGCTATTTTCCTAGTCCTCCAGTTTCCCTCTTAGCCTTCCCTGGGTCGTAACTAACCTTTGCACCTCGGCTTCTAGTGTTATCACCCTGTTGCTCTTGTCCGAGGCGGCCCTCTCCAACTCCAGAGTTGTTTTTTTCTGTGCCATCACTTCCCTTTCCAGGCCTTCGATGATCTGCTGCATTTTATGCGTCATCTCCGCCAGCGCCTCCTTCACCATTGCGCGGAGCTCTGACCAGAGCACCTCCTTTATGCTGGTCGCTGTGTCCTGCACCGCTGTTTGTTTTGCCATCGTTTTCCCGTTGAGACTCGCCTGAACCTCCGTCTTGTCTTGTGGGGCTGCCTGCCTGTGCGTCTGCAGCTCCTGCGCTTTCCCCTCGCTGCTGCTGCTGCTGCTGCTTGCATCTCGCTGTCCCTTTGCTTTGGTTTTTTTTCTTGACTCCAGCCATCTGTCTCTCTCTCTCTTGACGCTGCTGTTCCTTACCCTGGGGTTGCTGTCACTCTTTCTCCCCCAGCAAGGTTTTTTTTTTCATTTGGGCAGGGGGCCGTTTTGTAGCTCGTTCCCTTCCCTCATCTCTCTTTCTTTTCTCTTCTATTTTCTTTTTTTCTTCCCCTTTCTCCTTCTCCTCCTATTTTCTCTTCTCACTCACTGGGTCAGTGGGGTTCGCGAGAGGAGTTTCGTTTTCTGGATGAGAGTCCCCCTTTAAGACCATAAGACATAGGAGTGGAAGTAAGGCCATTCGGCCCATCGAGTCCACTCCGCCATTCAATCATGGCTGATGGGCATTTCAACTCCACCTACCAGCATTCTCCCCGTAGCCCTTAATTCCTCGCGACATCAAGAATTTATCTATCTCTGCCTTGAAGACATTTAGCGTCCCGGCCTCCACTGCACTCCGCGGCAATGAATTCCACAGGCCCACCACTCTCTGGCTGAAGAAATGTCTCCGCATTTCTGTTCTGAATTTACCCCCTCTAATTCTAAGGCTGTGCCCACGGGTCCTCGTCTCCTCGCCTAACGGAAACAGTTTCTTTGCGTCCACCCTTTCTAAGCCATGTATTATCTTGTAAGTTTCTATTAGCTCTCCCCTTAACCTTCTAAACTCCAATGAATACAATCCCAGGATCCTCAGCCGTTCATCATATGTTAGACCCGCCATTCCAGGGATCATCCGTCTCGCTGCTCACCACGTGGTCGCTGCCGGTCCGTGGGCGGGGGGGGGGGGGTCCTTTCTGTCTCCTGGTCGCTGGCTCCGCCCCCGAGCGCTTTCATCTCCAGCTCCGCGGGGTGGGGGGGTCGCCGCTCCTCTTCAGCGGCCACACTCTCCTGCTGTGGTCGGGCAAGTTTACACTCTTAGGCACACGCTCCGTTCGGAGGACGGGATGGAACCGGGAGCCCCTCGACCCACGATCGCTCTCTTCCCCTGCGTCGACAAGATTGCAAATTCTGACTGAAGCCTGTGTCTGTAGATAGTTGTTTCATGTCCTGTACCTTGTTGAGTTAGAACTTATTTTTAAATAAATTTAGAGTACCAAATTATTTTTTTCCAATTAAGGGGCAATTTAGCGTAGCCAATCCACCTATCCTGCACATCTTTGGGTTGTGGGGGTGAAACCCACGCAAACACGGGGAGAATGTGCAACTCCACGCGGACAGTGAACCAGAGCCGGGATTGAACCTGGGACCTTGGCGCTGTGAGGCAGCATTGCTAACCACTGCGCCACCATGCTGCCCCGAATTAGAAAATATTAAACAGAAATATTGAAGTGTTTCATTGTATAATTAAAAGGCGATGTGTTTACGTTTTTGAGAAAAGAACTAAATACTGGGATATGGAGTCACTATGTGCATCACAGTCTGCTACTTTCTGTCATGTTTTGAATTTTTATTCTAGTTGCAGTGAAAGTTTAAATTGTTTACTCTGACAACAAAATATATAAGGGGATTGGGGTCTTCTGCAATGCTCAAGTCAGCTCCTCCATTCCAAATCCAGTAATTGACAGTTTCATGAAATGAATGTCTTCCCTCCAAAAGCCCTCCGTTGGCAGCATTTTGACTCCGGAACAGCAGGAAATGGTAAATGCACAACTTGAACGAATACACACACTCTTCAAGAGGCAGCTGGGTGTCCCTTTGCTTGGTAAGGTGCTTTTGAATATTTATCCACAGCTAAATATGTATCTATGGGAAATCTCGGAGTCGTGTTTGATTTGTTTAGTGCATGGTAGATGTCAGACAGGCACTTGTACAATCTCATAATTTCAGCAAGAGCTTGGATGGAAGGGGATTCTGCCCACGGCTTCCAAAAGATTATGTGCTCACCACATCTGAGTGCTTCTTTATGTTTTGAGCTTGACCTCGTGCCTGGCAAACATTTGAGCCTTATGGCCATACCTATGCGAGTTGTGTTAGTTCTTAACAGGAGTGCACAATTAGAACTTTTGCTATTTTTGGAACAAGAACAAATTAAAGCTGCCTATTCTAATTGAACTTGCAGCATTTGGCAGTCTGTTACAGCAGACACCTGGCTGAAATCTAGGGCTTAGATTTAAAAAAAAAATAATTATTTTTTAATTCTCCTTTTTCACATTTTCATCCAAATTTACACCCTCCAACAAACAATTAATGGTAACAAATACAATGTTAATCCCCTAGTCAACAATCCCTTTCTCCCACCAACCCCCAAACAACTCTCAACATTATAAATACAAACGTCAAAGAAAAGGAATCCGGAATCCACCATCACCCCATTCATAGTCACCAACAACATACACCGTCACACACACACACACACACACACACACACACACATACACCACCCCCCAATGACATCCAATTCTTGAAAGTGCATAATAAACTAAGCCCATGAATTGTAGAAGACTTCCATCCTTCCCCTCAATTCAAACTTCACTTTCTCACGTGTTAAGAACTCCAACAGGCCCCCCCCCCCCGCGCCACGCCAGGGCACAGGGTGGAGAAGTTGACCTCCACCCCAACAGGATCCACCTTCGGGTGATCAATGAGGTGAAGGCTAAAACATCTGCCTCCGCACCCGCTTCCAACCCTGGCCGATCCGATACTTCGAATATGGCCTCCAGAAGACCCAGCTCAAGTTTCATATGCACCAACTTCGAGATTACCCTGAAGACCTTCCTCCAATACCCCTCCAGCTTTGGACAGGACCAAAACATATGAACGTGATTTGCGGGGCTCCACCCGCAACATTCACAAACATGCTCTATCCCCTCAAAGAATTGGCTCATCCTCGCCTTTGCGATGCACCCTAAACACCCTCTTCAGCTGTATCAGCGCCAGCCATGCACACAAAGTTGAAGCATCCACCCTCCGGAGCACCTCGCATGACAACCCTCCTGCAAGCCCTCTAACGATTCTTTCTCCTTTAGTATCTAGGGCTTAGATAGTCTGTTTGTATATTCCTTATTGGGAGACGTTCAGAATATGGGTAAGAGATGCACACTGTTTATTCTGCATGAATACTTCCTCATCACAGAATCGTTACGGTGCAGAAGGAGGCCATTTATCTGCACTCCAAATGAGCATCCATGACTTAGTGCCATTCTTCTGCCTTTTCTCCATATCCCTGCACAGTGTTCTATTCAAGTAATCATCTAATGTCCTCTTGAATGCCTCAATTGAACCTACCTCCACCACACTTCCAGGCAGATCACTCCAGACCCGAACCGCTTGTTGTGCGAAAAGCTTTTTTTCACATCACATTTGGTTCTTTTGCAAATTACTTTAAATCTTTTGCCTTTCATTCTTGATCCTTTTACGAACAGGAACAGTTTCTTCTTACCTACTCTGTCCTCATGATTTTTGACATCGCTATCAAATCTCCTCTTGGCCTTCTCTCCAAGGAGAACAACTGATGCTTTGGAGCCACCATCCATAGTCTAGCCATAACCGTGATTATTTCACTCTCTTCCTTATCGTATTGCTTACTGCCAGCTGTTTGTGCCCCGTATAGATATGGAGACCACATATGCTGAGTATGAGGAGTGGGCTGATGAGCCTAATAAATCTGTGACAGAAGTGTACAAGAAGGCCCAACAGCAGATGGAAAAACGAAAGCCCTATGAAGAAAATCTGGTACGGTTTAATCCTCCTTTACTGTAACATTTGAGTTCTGGAGGTGTGCTCTTATTTAAGTGTATTATAAAAGAAAATACATTTCAATATTCAAATTTAGCAGTTGCTATTTCAGCCTTTGTGACTACCTTGATGCTTTTCATTGTAATGCACATTTTATATAAAATTTTGCAATTAAGCAAGTAAAGTGGCAATGGGGGAAAGAAAAATGCAGATTAAAGAGAAAGATAGATGGAGTTTAGTTTCACTCCAGGACATGTGCTGGGCCAGATCTGGTTGCCAAAATTGTTATATCCCATTGACAACTTCATTTAATTTGAAGAGTATTTATTTTGCTTGATCAACAATGGTCTGTGTAGCGCTTGTGACAAGTAGCTGACATGAGCCCAAGGTCTCTGATTCCACATTATTAAAGATGGACAATCTAATGCCCCAATGGAGCAGCACAATAATGAGTGGAAGAACATTGCTATGAATCTACTTTTTTCCCCTCCCACACGAATGTGACCTGTCAAAGGCAGCAGTACACCAGAGACGTTCTCGAGATGTTGGGAGTGAGAACAAGCCAATCCGTAGTGGATTTATGCATCTCTTGGAGGCCAGCCTACTTTCCTTTTTTTTTGGAACCTGGACAAAATTACCATTTTCATTGATTTTTCTGTTTCTGTCAAGGATTTTAAATGCAAGGTTTACTGACCTCTTATACTTTTTACTGTGGTGATTTGATTTGTCGTGAGAATTATGTAACACTAATCCTACTACCTGATTGGATATTAGAACATAGAACATACAGTGCAGAAGGAGGCCATTCGGCCCATTGAATCTTCACCGACCCACTTAAGCTCTCACTACCACCCTATCCCCGTAACCCAATAACCCCTCCTAACCTTTTTTGGTCACTAAGGGCACTTTATTATGGCCAATCCACCTAACCTGCACGTCTTTGGACTGTGGGAGAAAACCGGAGGAAATTCCCACAGACACGGGGAGAACGTGCAGATTGGTTGACTGTTGCATAGATTTAGTCCCATTGTTGTAGGACCAATTGCGTCACAAGGGAGTGATCCCAGCCTTGTATTAGAATTGCCCATCAATACTGTTATGGTATGGTTTCTAATTTGAGGAATTGGGTGCTGATGCATGAGCAACATTCTATAGATGCTTAGAAATCTGAACAAGAAACAGAAATCTATTAAAATACTTAGCATCTCGGGCATCATGTATGAGGAGAGAAACAGAGGGTGGAATTTTCCACACACCAGCCGCGTGTTTCGTGGAGGTGGGATCATCTAAGCCCCCCATTGTCAACAGGGTTCCCTGTTGAATGCATCCCTTGCTGCTGCGCTATTAGCAATACCGGAAGATCCCGCTGGCATGAACAGCAAATTCCAACCAGAGCCTCTGTTTTTATTTTCTTTGTTACTGATGAATTGAGTATTATGCATGCTAATGGGATTACTGCTGCCATATAATGAGCACTGAAATATTTTATCTCTGAAATAAGCTACCCAGGCTATTGCAGGATTGTTTCCCAAATCATTTTGTTTATTCTGTTACAGCTGGTGGCAGATCCTCCAAAACTAGCAGAGTATCAAGCTTACATTGACTTTGAGGTGAAGGATGGAGACCCAGCACGGATTCAGATTATCTTTGAACGAGCACTGTCTGAGAACTGTTTAGTGCCAGAATTATGGGCAAGGTTTACCCTGTACCTGGTAAGGAATGTCTCTGAGAAAGTGACTTATGGCTGAGTGCTGGGTCCTCACCGACATGGGACCAGTTTTGATAGTCTTCAGGGGAGCAGTTTTACTGGAGTTTGTGAATGGATGTTGGTTGAGAGATCAGTATTGGTCAGGAGACAGGGAAATCTCCCCTGCCCTTCAGCTAGTACTGTGGGATATTTTGCATCCACATGAAGCAGATGTAGCCTTGGTTCAATAGAGGCCTGAGGACATTGATTTTAATACAAAGAATGATTATTTTAAAGTTTGGAGTTGCGGATAGACTGGAGGCAAAAACCTTTACAACATTCAATTGGTTCCTAAATTTTCAGATTATTCTGGATGGATAGATTAAGATGGGCTGATTGACCTTCTAATCTTTAAATGCCTTGTGAGCGTGCAAATTTTATAATAATCATCATAATTAGTGTCACAAGTAGGCCTACATTAAAACTGCTATGAAGTTACTGTGAAAAGCCCCTAGTTGCCACACTCCAACAGCTGTTCAGGTACACAGAGGGAGAATTCAGAATGTCCAATTCACCTAACAAGCATGTCTTTCGGAACTTGTGGGAGGAAACTGGAGCACCTGGAGGAAACCCACTCAGACATGGGGAGAACGTGCAGACTCCGCACAGATAGAAAATATGCCATGCTCTTTCCACTAATTAATCTGATGACATTAAGTAGAGCAATGTGTTACAGTTTTATAATGGGCAAGTGCCATTGTTCATAGAATTACAATTCTTACAGTGCAGGAAGAAGCCAATTGGCCCATCGGGTTTTCACCTCTGAAAGAGCACCCTACCTAGACTCACTCCCTCGTCCAATCCCAGTAACTCCATATCCCCAACTAACCACATCTATTGGGCAATTTAGAATGGCCAATCCACCTAACCCGCACATCTTTGGACTATGGGAGGAAACCCACGCAGGCTCGGGGAGAAAGGGCAAACTCCACACAGTCACCCAAGGCTGGAATTGAATCCGGGTGCCTGGCGCTGTGAGGCAGTAGTGCTAATCACTGTCATCAATGCCATCATTGGTCCTTGGCCTCAATCATGGAGATTTAAACTAAATGGCTGAGTGCTTTGTGGTACTATGGTGGTATCTATGGTGGTACCTGCTATCGCCGATTTAATTTCAGACTTCCACATCTTGAGGTTAGTTTGGACTGCAGGCGAGGTTCCCTCCTGATTATTTTAGTTAGACGTATGGAGACCCTCTGCACCATTAATCTAGTATTTTCTGAGCTTCCCTGATGTGCCATTAGTTGGCAAGTGTACAGAATCCACTTTCCAAATCCCTCTAGTATACAGAGTTCCCATCTCGCACAATCTACCTTTAGTTGGGCATTATTCAGAACCTCTGTTCTCTGATCTGCTTTTAAACAGTGATATGCAGAATACCCCTTTCAGAGGATGAAATATAAAGCGGCCCGCTTTCTTCATTCGCCTTTAGCTGGACAAAATAAAGTTTCCGCAAGATCCATTTTTTCTGGTGTTCAGATTCTGAAAGTGTTGATTCTTTAGTTATTGCAGACTGAATGAAGTGGATTGAGTCCATGTCAGTGAAACATACATAATATACTGTAAGAGAAGAGTTCTAGGCTGGATTGCTTTCTCTTGTTCCATACTTTGTGATGTCTGTTTATCCTCTCTCTTTCTCCTCGGGAATGATTTATTGATTTGATTCCAACTGCAAACCTGTATGTTTGCCATTCCAGGACAGACAGCTGAAGATCAAAGATTTGGTTGTGTCTGCACATGAGCGAGCTGTTCGAAATTGCCCTTGGATAGTTGGGCTATGGAAACGATATCTTCTAGCACTGGAGCGACACCAAGTCGAACACAAGATTATAATAGGTATAACCTTGTGCTGAGAACAGATTATTTGCATTAGAAAAGCCTTCGTTTCATGTTGGGCAGAGAGCACAATTTCTTTTAACTTCTGTTTTTAATCTGCCTCCCTGTCCTTTTCCACTCAGTGAATGAGAGGCAAAAGTGAAATTGGAAACAAAACCCTCTGGTTAGGTTTGCCACCACTTAACACTGCCAAGCCATCTTTGGGAAGCTCTTCCTTTCCTTCCCAATCCTCGTCCTGAGCTTAGTGGATAATTGATCCATGCCAAAGCAAAATATTGTGAATGCTGCAAATCTGAAATAAAAATTATAATCTGGGAACACCCAGTGGCTCAGACACAGAATTAACATTCCAGCTCAACTAGTTTGCATCAGAGCTGGAGATTTAACCGTTTTAAGGCAGTATGGGGATCAGGAAAGGGGAGGAAAGAACAAAAGAGCGGGTATGTGATAGATGGAATGCGAGAACGATTAGATGACAAAAGGGATGATGGTACAAGGAAAACCCGGCTGGTAATTTGATAGTAGAGAAATAAAACATTGGTTTCACACTATAAATCGGAATTACATAATCATCACTAACCTGCCTTAAAAAAGGAGTTACCTTGGAACAGTGTGGGTAATTGAGGTCCGATTGGGAGTGGGACAGAGAATTAAAATGATGATCAGAGGTTCATGGTCATGCTTATGGACTGAATGAAGATGTTGCACAAAGCCTTTGTCTCCCCAATATAGCGGAGACTGCCTCAAGAGCAGTGCATGCAGTTTACTAAATTGGAAACAAATCGTAAATCTTTGATTCCTTTGGGGTCTGAATGATGGAAAAGGTGAAGGTGCCATGGGAAGGTTAGAGGGCATTGAATTCGTTGAAGAGTGGATGAGCGTGGAGCGGATGAAACATTCCCTTCAGAATGTTGAAAGGGAGGGGAAGATGCGTTTGGTAGTGGGACGTCTCGGAGGTGGCGGGAATGATGGAGGATGATCCGTTGAATATATGAGGGTGGTAGGTGAGGAATCCTGTTGCGGTTCTTGGAGGGAGGGGGAAGGGATGAAAAGAAGTGCAAAAAACTGGATGCGTGTGGTCGAAGACCCCATACAACATGGTGAAGGGGAATCCATGTCGACGGTATAGAAGACAAACTAGTATGATAGATTGCATTGTCAGATCTGAGATGGAGAAACTGGGAGAATGGAATGGGGTCTTTATAGAACTTAGGGTGGGAGGAAATGTAATCACGGTAGCTATGGGAGTCGGTGGGTTTATGAAATAAATTTCTAATTAATCCATGCACCTTCTGAATGTAATGTCACAGAATAATACAGCGCAGAAGAGGTCCTTTGGCCGATCGGGTCTGCAACGAAGCATGATAAACACCTGACCTGTAACCTAACCCCATTTGCCAGCACTTGGCCCATAGCCTTGAATGTCATGATGTGCCGAGTGCTCATCCAGGTTATTTTTAAAGGGCGTGAGGCAACCTGCCTCTTCCACCCTCCCAGGCAGTGCATACCAGACCGTCACCACCCTCTGGTTAAAAAGCTTTTCCTCAGACAGGGGGGGCAGATACCTGATGGTACGGGGCAGACTGGAGGGGAGAAGAGTGGTGCTGGTGAATATATATGCCCCGAACTGGGATGACGTGGACTTCATTAAAAGAGTGCTGGGGAAGATCCCGGACCTGGATTCTCGCAGGCTAATAATGGGAGGGGACTTTAACATGGTCCTTGACCCGACTTTGGATCGGTCGTGTCCCAGAACGGGTAGACTCTCAGCAATGGCAAGGGAGCTGAAAGGGATTATGGAGCAAATGGGGGCAGTGGACCCCTGGAGAGATAGACAGCCAACAGGAAGGGGCTACTCATTTTACTCGCACGTCCATAAAGTATATTCCAGGATAGATTTCTTTGTACTAAGCAGGGACTGTATGGGGGAGGTAAAGAACACGGAATACTCAGCAATTACCATTTCAGACCATGCCCCGCATTGGGTGGACCTGCAGTTCGGGGGAGCGAGCTATCAATGCCCGCAATGGAGGCTAGATGTGGGACTGCTGTCGGAGATGGGGATCTGCGAGAGGCTTCGGAAATGTATAAAAAAGTACCTGCAGGAGAATGACACGGGGGAGGTCTCAACGGCGACCCTGTGGGAGGCGCTAAAGGCAGTAGTGCGGGGGGAGCTGTTGGGGCCCACAGAGCCAAGGCAGACCGGGCAGAGATGGATAGATTGGTCAGGGAAATGGGTCGGATAGATTAAGAGCACGCGGAGTCCCCGGGGGAGGTTTTACTCAGGGAGAGGCAGAGACTACAGGCGGAACTGGGGGCACTATCCACGAGCAGGGCCGTGGAACAGCTTAGGAAGGCGAGGGGAGTGGTGTACGAGCATGGGGAAAAGGCTAGCAGACTGTTAGTGCAGCAACTCAGGAGGAGGGAGGCGGCCAGGGAAATAGGTAGAGTGAGGGACGAGGGGGGGCGCAAAGTGGAGGACCCGGCAGAATTGAATAGGGTATTCCAGGACTTCTATCGTAAGCTGTATACTTCGGAGCCGCCGGAAGAACCGGAGGGGATGAAAAGGTTTCTGGACGGGTTAACATTCCCAACAGTTGGTGGGGGGCGAGTGAAAGAGCTGGGGGCCCCGATTAGAGTAGAGGAGGTATTGGGGGGCCTTAAGGCTATGCAGTCGGGGAAGTCCCCGGGGCCGGATGGATACCCAGTAGAGTTTTATAGGAAGTTCTCGGAGCTGGTGGGCCCGGTCTTGGCGAGGGTTTTCAATGAGGCAAGGGACAGAGGTACCCTGCCGCCAACAATGTCACAAGCCACCATATCTCTGATATTGAAGCAGGGTAAAGACCCGGAGGCGTGCGGGTCCTACAGGCCAATCTCCCTGATTAATGTAGACGCCAAGCTCCTGGCAAAGGTACTGGCGGGTAGAATGGAGGACTGTGTACCGGAGGTGATTGGGGAGGATCAAACGGGGTTCGTGAAAGGTAGGCAGCTGGCGGCCAATCTGAGGAGATTACTCAATGTGATAATGGTGCCCCCGGCGGGTAGGGAGGTGGAGGTAGTGGTGGCAATGGACGCCGAGAAGGTCTTTGACCGGGTGGAGTGGGACTATCTATGGGAGGTGCTCGGACGGTTTGGGTTCGGGGAGGGATTGGTGGATTGGATCAAATTATTATATCAGGCCCCGAGGGCCAGCGTCAGGACCAACAGAGAAGTGTCGGAGTACTTTAGGTTGTACCGAGGGACCAGACAGGGCTGCCCGCTTTCCCCGCTGTTGTTTGCGCTGGCCATAGAGCCGCTGGCGATTGCGCTGAGAGCCGCAGAGGGTTGGAAGGGGATGGTGAGGGGCGGGGTTGAACACAGGGTTTCTCTTTATGCAGACGACCTGCTCCTGTACGTGTCGGACCCAGTGGCCGGGATGGGAAGTATACTGGGAATGCTGAGGAAGTTCGGCCAGTTCTCAGGATACAAATTAAATACGGTCAAGAGTGAAATGTTTGTGGTCCAGGCAAGGGGCCAGGAGAACAGATTGAAAGGGCTACCGTTTAGGCTGGTTGAGGAAAATTTCCGGTATTTGGGAATCCAGGTGGCACGAGACTGGGGCAGGCTGCACAAGTTAAATTTGGCCAGGGTGGTGGAGCAAATGAAGGGAGAGTTTCGGAGATGGGATGTACTCCCGCTGGCAGGGAGGGTGCAGACTGTAAAGATGACAATCCTCCCTCGATTTTTGTTTATTTTTCAGTGCCTCCTGATCTTTATCCCACAGTCCTTCTTCAAAAGAGTTAACGGGCTGATCATGAGCTTTGTCTGGGCGGGAAAATCTCCGCGGGTGAAGAAGGCAATGTTGGAGAGGAACCGCAGCGAGGGGGGGCTGGCTTTGCCGAGTCTGATCAATTATTACTGGGCGGCCAACATCGCTATGATAAGGAGGTGGATGGTGGGTACGGGGTCTATTTGGGAGCGGGTGGAGGCGGCTTCGTGCAGGGGCTCCAGCTTGGAAGCCCTGGTCACGGCTCCTCTACCGCTGCCGCCGGCCAAGTACACCACCAGCCCGGTAGTGGTGGCGACCCTGCGGATATGGGGCCAGTGGAGGAGGCATGTGGGGGAGATGGGGGCGTCTGTTTGGGCGCCAATCTGCGACAACCATCGGTTTGCCCCCGGCAGTATGGATGGGGGGTTCCGAGTATGGCGGCGAGCGGGGGCGGGAAGGGTGGGTGATATGTTCCTGGAAGGGAGCTTTGCGAGTTTGAGGAGCTTGGAGGAGAAATTTGGGTTGGTAAGGGGAAATGATTTTAGATACCTACAGTTGCGGGACTTTGTTTGTAGACAGGTCCCATCTTTCCCACGCCTTCCGCCAATGGGGATCCTCGACAGAATAGTCTCTAGGAGGGAAGAAGGGGAGGGCAGAGTCTCGGGTATATATAAGGTGCTCATGAGGGAGGAAGGGTCCCAGACAGAGGAACTGAAACATAAATGGGAGGAGGAGATAGGCGGGGAAATGGAGGATGGGCTGTGGGCAGAGACCCTGAGTAGGGTAAATTCGACCGCGACATGTGCTAGGCTCGGGCTGATCCAATTTAAGGTTGTTCACCGGGCCCATATGACGGTGGCTCGGATGAGCAAATTTTTCGGGATAGAGGACAAATGCGCTAGGTGTGCGGGACGACCAGCGAACCATGTTCACATGTTTTGGGCATGCCCTAAGCTGAGGGGGTACTGGGAGGGATTTGCGGGGGTCATGTCCCAGGTGCTAAAAACAAGGGTGGTGATGAGTCCAGGGGTGGCAATTTTTGGGGTTTCGGAAGACCCGGGCGTCCAGGGGGAGAAAGAGGCCGATGTTTTGGCCTTTGCTTCCCTGATAGCCCGCCGACGAATATTATTGGCGTGGAGGGACTCAAAGCCCCCGAAGACTGAGTGGTGGCTTGCGGACATGTCGAGTTTCCTGGGGATGGAAAAAATTAAGTTCGCCTTGAGGGGATCTGTGCAGGGGTTCGCCCGGAGGTGGCAACCATTTATTGACTTCTTTGCGGGAGAGTGAGCGTCAGCAGGGGGGTGGGGGGGGAGGGGGGGTAGAGTAGAGTAGGAGGGAAAATATGGCGGGTGGTACCGGTGGGAGGGGATATGTTACGATGGAAGTATTGAAAGTACGTGGATGTTTGCACATTTTTGCCTTTTTTGCTTTCTTTCTGATTATGTCTGTAACTGTTTATAAAGCCAAAAACTACCTCAATAAAATTGTTTATTAAAAAAAAAGCTTTTCCTCAAATATAGGTGCTTGTAAAGTTTTAGGTCATTGAGTTAGAACGTTCTATCACATTGTATAGTTATTCTTGGGTGCTACCTGAGGGACACAATTACTATGGAATTTACTATGTTTTTATTGTTATTGGTAGAGACTTTTGAAAAAGCATTGAATGCTGGGTTCATCCAGGCTACAGACTATGTGGAACTTTGGCAGGCTTTTCTCGACTACCTGAGACGGAGAGTCAATTTTAGCCAAGGTACAGCATAATAAATGACTGTCTACTTTTTCAGTCTTATCTCATTGACAATGTTATTGAACAATGGCAAAGTGTAAATATGGTAACAACAATAAAATGGTAACTTCTTTCCTTGGAAAGTCCTACAGACATGCTAGATGCAGGTTAAAGGTACTAAGAATGAAAAGTTGTTTAGTAAGAAGCAATTGGCACCAGATTGTGGCAGGGAAGGTACTGGACTTGAGAGGGTGGTTATAATGCTACGGGCATTTCATAAAAGTGGAAAGTTAACTAGAACGAGAAGGCATAATCTCAGACTAAAGGCACGATCTTTTAAAACAGAGGTGAGGAGGAATGTCTTCAGACAGAGGGTGGTGAACCTGTGGAACTCTTTGCTGCAGAAGGCTGTGGAGGCCAAATCACTGAGTGTCTTTAAGACAGAGATAGATAGGTTCTTCGTTAATAAGGGAATCTGGGGTTATGGGGCGAAGGCAGGAGAATGGGGATGAGAAAAATATCAGCCATGATTGAATTGCAGAACAGACTCGATGGCCCGAGTGGCCTAATTCTGCTCCTATGTCTTATGATCTTATAGGGTAGGTTGAGGTCAAATCTGGTGATGTGATGAAGTACATGATGGTGAAGAAGGGAGCTTCATTGAGGCAGAAAGAGTATTTGTCATTGAATTGAATAGAGGGTAATGTGGGGTAAAGGTGCATGATGTTGTGAGATTAAAAGTAAGCAGTCTTGGGGACAGATAGGATGACAACTTTGAAATTCAGCTTTGGGATGGATAGGGACTCTTGTGTTTGTATACACTAGTTCAATGTGAGGAACAACCCACAGAGTTGCTGCTGAGAGAACATGAGTTTTTGGCAGGGTTTAAAAAACAGCCTCGGAGTCTATCTATTGTTTGGTTGGAAGCAGTCTTGGCTAAGAGTTGACAATGTCAGATGAGCAGCTGGGCAGCAGGAAGTCCGTTGTGGATTGAGCACAGTGATATAGTGGTAAAACTGGGTGTCATCGGCATACTTGCAGTCACTCAATTCTGAAATGTGGATGATGTGACAAGAGAGATGCAAAAGAAGGAGAAATCAAGATGGAAACTTCGGAGACTCGAGAGGTCATGGGGCAGATATGGGGGATTTTTGGGGTCGGGTGGGTGGTGGAGGAAGCTTTTTTTTGAAGTTTCATTAGTTGTGTTGGGCAGGCAGCAGTGTAGGCATGATGGTGCAATCCTGTGGGCCTGGAACTTAAAGGAAGGGTGGTGGAGGAGGCTGGTGAGACAAGACAAGTTGAGTATCTTGGAGACACTGAGCATGGCAGGGAGGGATGGCCATGGTTATCATGAATGTCTTCAAATGTAATCTCAGTACTGTGAGCTGGGCAGAAACCAAATTTAAGAGAATCAAGCAGGGAGTTGGAAAGATGGGCATGAAATTGGGTGGCAACAGTACATTTAAAGACCTTAGATGTTGCCTCTCTCACCCACTCCCCCGCACTTGTGTAAAGGTCACCCTCTTCCTTTCCCTGTAGAAGTTTGCTTTCCATGTTAATTCTTTGTCATTTTATTTGAATAGATTCCAGTCAAGAGCTAGAGGAGCTCAGGTCAGCTTTCAGTCGTGGTGTGGACTACTTGAAACAGGATATAGAGCAACGTATGTTTTCACTTTATGTTTTAAAAATAAATTGTCAGTTATGCTGTAGTCATTTATTCGTGTTTCTGGCCAAAAAGACTACTTGGTATTTTAGAACATGAGAAATCGAGATGGGAAATGGTCGTTCCTTCATTAAAGTTCCATTTCTCTTCAGTACGTTCATTAATTAATTGTAGCATCTGAATGTATTTTGAAAACTCATTACTATTTATTCTATGTTGTCACACAAATGAATGATTTATTAGACAGGATGTTCCTTTTTCTATGCTGCCTCTTTCTTATTTAGTTATTGCTTTCCATGTGGTCCCTCAGCTATTGAGGGACCACAATAAGGTCCTGGGCTAGGCTGGTTTAGCTCAGGGCTAGACAGCTGGTTTGTGATGCAGAACAAGACCAGCAGCGCGGGTTCACTTCCCGTACCAGCTTACCCAAACAGGCGTTGGAATATGGCGGTTAGGGGTTTTTCACAGTAACTTCACACTTGTGACAATAAAAGCTTATTAGTATTACTTGTTATGGATACTGAGCTAATGGTTATGTTCGAATTGTTACATTTCTGACTACAGGATACCATGTTCCCTTGCTCCTATGCAGAAGTGCTTGGTAAATAACTTATTGAGCACTAGTGAAGTTTTGCAGGACTGGAATTAGATAAACATATTGCGCAAATGTGTAGGTAAATAGAAATGTTTTCTCCGGTGGTTAAATTACATTGGGCACAGTTGGCTGAATTATCGTCCCCTGTACTGAAATGATTTGTGATGATAGCTAGTGCCCCCACAAGGCCCCCTTCTAGTGCCGTTCAGAACCCTTCAATGTGTACCTCTAACGTAGAGCATTTATTTTGGTCTTGAGAGCGGCAGCAGGGTGGCGCAGTGGGTTAGCCCTGTTGCCTCACGGCGCCAAGGTCCCAAGTTCGATCCCGGCTCTGGATCACTGTCCGTGTGGAGTTTGCACATTCTCCCCGTGTTTGCGTGGGTTTCGCCCCCACAACCCAAAAGATGTGCAGGGTAGGTGAATTGGCCATGCTAAAACAAAATTGCCCCTTAATTGGAAAAAATTGATTGGGTACTCTAAATTCTTTTTTTAAATAAAAAATTTTGGTCTTGAGTTCGTTTTTCAGATACTATCTTTAAAAGTCTCTAGGATGCAGAAGTTAATTAGAAAGTTAGTATTGTGATCTCCTGAATATTCCTAGAAAATATTCTGTTACTGTTTTGACTATTTTGACTTACAAATACCTTGACTGTTCACAAACCTGTTTATCTGCTCTTTTTTACCATATTATTGGAAGAACATTTTAATATTGCTGACTAAGGATTGAACTCTGGATGACGAAATTAGCTCAATGTTAGGGTTGTTGTCATTGAATGGAAATTGCATAAGCTGCCAACCCTCTACTACATTCAATAGCTTTGTTTCTGTTGTCTCATTTTAGAGGAAGATGTAAGCAGCTATTATTGAAGGGTTCGGGAGGGAGTTGGCATTTCACTTGTGGCAGTTCAGCTAAAGAGCACAGGGATGTTACTGGCCCCTTTGTAGAGTGTTTATTATAGGTTCATTCTATTATTAATAGTGCAGCATAATTTCTTTGCTTAGAATATGGTGTTCTGTTTCAATTGTGGTAAAATTTATTATGTATGTGTCAAATTTCAGTTTATAATTGTTAATTCCTTCACCATTCAGTTAAATGTTGATTTTGATCCTTTTTATAGCTCAGGAAAGATATAAGAACATAAGAACTAGGAGCAGGAGTAGGCCATCTGGCCCCTCAAGCCTGCTCCGCCATTCAATGAGATCATGGCTGATCTTTTGTGGACTCAGCTCCACTTTCCGGCCCGAACACCATAACCCTTAATCCCTTTATTCTTCAAAAAACTATCTATCTTTACCTTAAAAACATGTGAGTAGTTGTCACCTATTTACCCACTCGGCACATTAGTGTGTGGGTTCTTAATTCAGTCCAGTATATCTTCTTGATTTAGGAGTTAATTTGATTTATTCATTGGAAATAATTTTCAGTCTTTTAATCTGGTGTTTTTAAACTGCGGTTGATTAAAAATTGTAGTAACTTCTGACCCCCTTGCAGGATTCGGTGAGAGTGGGGACCCCTCGTGTACAATTTTACAGAATTGGGCAAGAATTGAGGTAAGATTACACATGGAACTTGGGAGCCTCTGAGAAAAGAGTTTGGGAAAAGGTCAAGTCCTGGTGGAACGTGTTGTCAGTTTTGGTACAGTGATGAAACGTTCTACGGCTAGCCCAGGAGGCAATTGAAGGTGCAGGAAATGGCGGCAGGTGCAATTATGGAGGACCTAGCAACAAAGTTACTCTCTGCGAAAATGTCCAAATTTCTCCCAGAACACAATAGGAATTTAGCAAATGAATTTCGTTGTTACATGAACTATGAGTCCAGGTTAGATTTGGACGTCACCATTTGAGTGTTTAAGAATGGAAATTAAAAGGTTGTATGATATGTTTATTGGAAAGACTTGATTTGTAAACAAATTGTAACTGAGGTTGTCCCCAAATATTTATTTAATTAAATTTTTAAAAATAAATTTAGTGTACCCAATTCATTCTTTTCCAATTACGGGGCAATTTAGCATGTTCAATCCATCTACCTTGCACATCTTTGGGTTTTGGGGGGCCAAACCCACCCAAACACGGGGAGAATATGCAAACTCCACACGGACAGTGACCCAGAGTCGGGATCGAACCTGGGACCTCGGCGCCTTGAGGCAATTGTCCCCTAAATATTGACACAAGTTAACTAACCATCCAGATTTGTGTGCTGCTGTTAGCAATTTATTCCACAAATAAATAATTTTTTAAAAAAGGAGTTTAGGTCCTTTTTGCCCTGGGCTTTGACACTTTGGTTTCTCTCTTTCACATTAATCTAATACCCGAGTTCTTAGCCACTCAATTTCATGAGTACCTTCAGTAGTCTTGTTAGTTAGATATATTTCAGGTCATATGCGGTACATGAATTATATGGACTCCCCAAAAAGAAAATAATAAATACAGTTTGTGCTGGACCATTGTTATACTGAACCTTTACCTTTAAATTCATTTAAAAAATTTTTTTAGAGTACCTGATTCCTTTTTTCTAATTAAGGAGCAATTTAGTGTGGTCAATCCACCTACCAGACACATCTTTGGGTTGTGGGGGTGAGACCCATGCAGACACAGGGAGAATGTGCAAACTCCACACGGACAGTGACCCAGGGTCGGGATCGAACCCGGATCTTCAGCGCTGTGAGGCAGCAGTGCTAACCACTGGGCTACTATGCTGCCCCTACCTTTAAATTCATAAATTTTTCCATCTTGTAGTAGCCTAAGTAACTATTGAAGCTATCTGACCTCATTTACCATTGCAAAATCCATGCTGACTCAATTGAATTTTCCAATTTAATTAAATGTTTCTCATATAATTGCCGGGGCTTCTTCAATTTGAAAAAAATTCACCAAGGACGGATTGGTCCGTCTTTTTGTTTCCTCTGGGTATGTACATTTGAAATCTTCATTATGACCAGTGTATGTTACTGACTTTAGCTACTTTCTCCTATATATTAGTTATGCAAGGGATAACAAGGTAATTTGTCAGGCATATGTGTTGCGAATAAGAGTGGAGGGGGCGATCTGCCAATGTGTATCCCAGAGATTAGGAAAAATGGTTTGTGCTGTCTGCTTCTGGAGAGAGAGCTGTTTTATGTGTGCGTTCCTGAAGGTCTGCTGCATGCATCTAGCAATTGGGACACGTGGTTTGTTTCTGGGTTAGGTAGGGGTGGTTTACACTATTATTCATCCATGGGAATGAAGATGACTGGTTTCTGCCAAATATCCTTGAGAGAGAGAGTGGCTTGTTTGACCCCGGGGATGAAGAGAGATGATTTATGTAGAATCCTCGGGGATGAAGAGAGTTTGTTTGTTCTGTGTATTTGTTTGTTGGAAGGTTGACGTGTATTATGATTATTGTTTACCCCTTGTTGGCTTACAATTTTAAATTCTTTTCTAGGCAAGACTCTGTAAAAATATACAGAAAGCTCGGGAACTCTGGGATAGAATAATGACCAAAGGAAATGCAACCTATGCCAACATGTGGCTGGAGTATTATAATTTGGAGCGGTAAGGACATCAGTGTCGTCATATAGCAGTTATAAATACGGAAGCATTATCGGAATTAATATCAAAATACCTTTTTTTTTTAAAACAAAAATATTTTATCACAAACATGTATCAAAACAGGTTACAGCGAATAAACACCCCAGGAAACATACTTCCCAGCAATCAACTATACAGTCTGTACAGATTCCCCCCACCTCACGACGAACAGCCCCTCAAACACGGTCACAAACATCATCCACCTTTCCTCAAACCCCCCTGAAGAGCTCCTTAACTGATACTTTATCTTCTCTAATCGCAGGAAGTCGTACAGGTCACCCAACCAAGCCGCTACCCCTGGTGGCGATGCCAAACGCTACTCCAGCAAAATTCACCGCTGTGCAATCGGAGAGGCGAAGGCCAAGACATCGGCCGCCTTCCTCCCCATGAGCTCCGGCTTCTCTGAAACCCCAAATATCACCACCAAAGGGTCCGGGGCCACCACCTCCTCCACTATCATGGCTAAGACTGCGAACACTCCCACCCAGAATCTTCTCAATTTTTTGCAACCCCAAAACATGTGCGCATGATTTGCTGTCCCCCGGTCACACCTCTCGCACTCATCTGCAACCCCCTGAAAGAACCCACTCATTCTCGCCCGAGTCATATGCACCCTGTGCACCAACGTAAACTGTATCAGGCTCATCCTTGCACAAAATATCAAAATACCTGATAAGAATGAACTGGGACTAATGAAAAGTAAGAGTTTATTATTAAAAATAATTATTCTGGCCACATGGATTGAGAAGAAACATAATTGTGACATTAGAAAAATGCATGATTGGGTAAAGAGAGTGAGAGTGGATCTGGGGGTTCCATCATAGGTGCCATAACTGTCACAGCTTGCATGTTTTCTGTACATGAACAAAGCATTTACTTTATTTTCTCTTTGCATGTTATGATGTTGCAGAGCTCATGGTGACCCCCAGCACTGCAGAAAGGCCTTGCATCGAGCAGTACAATGTACCACTGACTATCCTGAGCATGTCTGTGATGTGTTGCTTGCCTTCGAGAGGCTGGAAGGTAAGAATGTCAAGTGTCCGATAAATAATACCAGAGACCTGAGAGTTTATTATGTGGCTAAAAATAAAGTGAGGGTTTTAATGTGAAAGTGAATACAATCCTCACTTGTGCTAGCTGAGCAAAGAACTACTTTTTAAAAAATATTAATTTAGAGTACCCAATTCTTTTTTTCCAATTAAGGGGCAATTTAACGTGGCTACTTCACCTGCCCTGCACATCTTTTTGGGTTGTGGGGGGTGAGACCCACGTAGACACAGAGAAAATGTGCAAACTCCACACAGACTGTGACCTGGGGCCGGGATTGAACCCGGGTCCTCTGCCTTGAGGCAGCGGTGCTAACCACTGCGCCACCATGCTGCCCTGAGCAAAGGACTACGTAGGTGGAATAAGTAAAATGAGATTTAATTTTTATTATTTTGCATTGAAATATGTGTTATTTCTGAGACTTGCGTTGTTTTGAAAGTGGTCGATAAGAGGTCTAATTGAAATGGTGGGGGCACAATGTAATGGCTACACCCGAAAAGCAGTTCGCCCCGGCGCAGCGTGGCCGATAAAAGCCAGGTGACCCTGCTCCCAGGATCACCCGGCTTGCAACGCCTCACGAGATCTAACACAAACTCACAATACGTTGCAATATGAATCCCACCCATTGTGGGTGGGGTCACTTTTTGGCAAATCTGCCAGTCTCACTTTAATATGCAGATCCTTGTGTTACCCGAGGCGTGGGATCAATCTCCTTCGATTCGCAGACCTCGGACAAGCACCGTTCAGTATTGGTCTTCACAAACGGGGATCAGACGGAACCCAACTTGTGGGGGTCTTCCAGGGGATCGGAGTCCCCCAAGTGCATGCCCTTTGGGCAGTGTGGTATGCTGACATGACTGGTGCTACCCTGGATATGCCACATGGGTGTCAGCCTGGCACTGTCAAGGAGCCCAGGTGGCACTACCAGTGTGTAGGTTGGCATTGCCAAGGTGCCAAACTGGCATTTTGTTTGCATGGGTGGGATCGGGCCCGGGGTGCCTTGCGCGGGTGTTGGCATTTAAAAATGGCGTCCCGATCTCTTGCTACACTAAGGACTTACGGTGAGCAGAGCCATACAAAAGGGCCGCGCGTTCTCTGTTGAGGCCCCTTCTCAAACGCGAGTCACGTTTTATAGCCTTGTGTTTTTTGGTGCCACGAGCACTGGGAAACACGAGGCTAAATGTGCTCACAATGGGACTTTGTTCCCATTTAGTTAAATTGTGCCCGTTGACATTCTTCCAGGAGCTTCTTATGATGCACAGCAAATACTGCCACATTCCCATGAACTTGTGCAATTGTTGATGTGCTTCTTGGAACCTTTCACACAGATTAACACTTTACCAGGTTCTCCCTCATTACTGATATTGACCTATATCTCCACATGACTGTTGTGGCTGGAGTAGCTGGATGTGACTATTTCAAATGAATGTGACCTTGTAAGACGTAGGAGCAGAAGTAGGCCACTCGGCCCATCGAGTCTGATCCGACAATCCTCAACTCTACTTTACTATCTTATCCCCATAACCCTCAATTCCATTACTGATTAAATATCTGTCCATCTCAGCCTTGAACATACTAAACAACCCAGCCTCTGCGGTAAAGAATTTCTCAGATTGACTACCGTCTGAGAGAAGAAATTCCTCCTCATCTCGGCCTTAAATGGGTGACCCCTTATTCTGAGATTTTGCCCCCTAGTCCCTGACTCGCCCCCAAGAGGAAATATCCTATCAAAATCTACCCTGTCAAGCCTCCTGGGAATCCTATATTTCTCAATAAGGTCACTCTCATTCTTCTAAACTCCATTGAGTACAGGCCCAATCTAATCAACCTCTCCTCATAAGAAAATTCCTCATACCCAGGAACAACCTAGTGAACCTTCTCTGGACTACCTACAATGCCAACATATCTTTCCTTGGAGACGGTGACCAAAACTGTTCACAGTATTCCAGGTGTGGTCTAACTAGAGTCTTGAATAGTTTTAGCAGAACTTTCCTATTTTTATACTCCATTCCCTTTGAAATAAAGGCCAACATTCCCTTTGCCTTCCCAATTACCTGCTGAACTTGCATGCTATCTTTTTGTGATTTTGCCCGAGGACCTCTAAATCCCTCTGTGCTGCAGCTTTCTGCAGTCTTTCTCCATTTAAATAATATTCAGCTCCTGTATTCTTCCAACCAAAGTGGTCACATTTTCCGACATTATATTCCATCTGCCAAGTTTTTGCCTACCCACCTAGCCTATCCGTGTCCCTCTAGACTCTGTTATCCTGCCTTCCCACCTATTTTTGTGTCATCTGCAAACTTGGCAATAGCGCATTCACTTCCCCCATCCAGGTCTTTAATTATCTTGTTAGAAGACAGATTTTCAGGGCGCTTGTTAGAACCCAGATTTAAGAACTGATCTAGGGACAGTCAAATGCTGTTACAGTATAACCGAAGGATGACTGATCCTATACGCTGAAAATTATTTTCAAAGCTACAGAACAAGTACCCTTGTCCGGGAAATGTTTGGGTTCTTCCTCTGCTGCTTTATAGCTTCATAGAAATTAAGAGGTTTCCTTCAGTAAAATTAGAGAAACAGGAATAAAGAAACTCATTCTGAGCAGTGAAACACCTTTTTATCTTTTTTTCCTTTTTCAGGTTCTTTGGAAGATTGGGACCTAGCTGTAGAGAAGACCGAGACCAGACTTAACCGAGTTAATCAGCAGAGAACCAAAGTAAGTACAGAGTGAATTGTGCTTTTTGCCAGGTGAGATAAATTTTTAGAGATATTGGGAGAGATCCTTCCAATGCTGAGTATGGAATAGTTTCTGATTATCAGTACGATAGATGATGTACATAATCATTGATATTCATTGAGAGCTGACACGTAACTTCTGCTCTTGGGGCTGGCCATGGGAGCATGTGCAGGGGTGACTTGGAATGACTGAACCCCTGAATCCACCTTGTGTGATTGGAGACTTTAATTACCAGAGACTAGAGTTCTTTCCCACTTTTTGCATAGATTCTCAGCGTGCACTCCCAGATCGAACGTGTGCAAGTTTCATGTGGAGTAAAGTGCCTTCTATACTATATACCATTAAATGATTCCAGTTCAAATGCAGTGTGCTGACTGACTCCCCAGTCAACACAGCAAACAATAGAAATTTCTGTACAAAATAGGGATTTTCGGCACATCTTGAATCCGAGGAAAGTTTCAAGAATTTTGCAGCTAACTCGGGAATGGTTTGTCTCATTCAAATTTTTATTATTGCAAAAGCCATTTCAACTGAACCAATACTTGGAGTCTTAATGTGTTGCATCAGGGCAGCTATTGCTTTAATTGCAGATAATAAAAAAATGCAAATGTTGGAAATCTAAAACATTTGGATGTATCTTGGCTGCATTAGAAGGATAAGATTTTAGTCTCGGGTTCAATTCCCGCTTCGGTCGCCGTCTGTGCGGAGTCTGCACGTTCTCCCCATGTCTGCATGGGTTTCCTCCAACAAGTCCCGAAAGACGTGCTTGTTCGGTGAATTGGACATTCTAAATTCTCCCTCAGTGTACCTGAACGGGTGCCGGAATGTGGTGAGGATTTTCACAGTAACTTCATTGCAGTGTTAATGTAAGCCTACTTGTTTCAATAATAAAGATTATTATTATTACTACTACTAACTTAAAAATGTAATTCTTTAACGGTTTATTAGGTGAATAGCACAGTTTTTTTTGGGGGGGGGGGCGGGCGAAGACAGGCATGACTGCGTAATGCACTAAGATAGCTAATAATGTTTATGGACATTTTGGTCTCACTCGACCAGGCCATCTGGAGATTTAGCTGTAAGTATTATAAAATGGAAAATATTTCCTCCTCGAGGTGAATTTGATTTTTTTAACCTCTATTTTGCCCAGGCTGCAGAGAAGGAAGCCTTGCTGACAAAACAAGAGGAGGAGAAAAATGTGCAGCGGAAGAAAGGCAGATCTGCAAAGAAAGCTGCAAAAAAGGCCCAGAAACAGGCATTACCTGGAGACAAACGCAAAGCAGATCAGGAGGAATGGGGTGTCGAAATTGGTATGACAGCCTGGGAGAAGACTAACTTGTAGTTAATAAATGAGTTCTAATCTATATGTGCTAACGTTTTTACAAGGGGATATCTGGTAGAGTGCATCAGTAATTAAGGCAAGAATTTGTTCTAAAATTATTGTGTTCTAAAATGGGGAATGTTTCGGCTTTCGTTCTTTTAGCCTTATGGAAAATTCCTGATGTGTCAAATATACCTCAGAATTATATGTTCTTTTAGGTGATCAGAGGTAACTCATTGATTCCATTGAAATAATTAATCATAGAATTTCTACAGTGCAGGAGGCCATTCGACCCATCGAGTCTGCACCGACCCTGAAAGATCACTTTCCCTAGGTTCACTCCCCGCCTTATTCCTGTAACCCAACAACCTAACCTGCATATCCCTGAACGCTAGGGGGCAGCTAGCATGGCCAATCCACTTAACCGGCATATCTCTAGACTGTGGGAGGAATCCGGAGCACTCTGAGGAAACCCACGCAGACAGAGGGAGAACATGCAGACTCTGCACAGACAGTGACCCAAGCCGGGAATCGAACCTGGGACCCTGGGGCTGTGAAGCAACAGTGCTAACCACTGTGCTACCATGCTGCCCATATATTGTAATGGGCTGGTTTAGTACAGGGCTAAATCGCTGGCTTTGAAAGCAGACCAAGGCAGGCCAGCAGCACTGTTCAATTCCCATACCAGCCTCCCCGAACAGGCGCCGGAATGTGGCGACTCGGGGCTTTTCACAGTAACTTCATTTGATGCCTACTTGTGTCAATAAGCGATTTCTTCTTCTATAATGTTACGTCAATGGCAGGGAAATTCTGCCAGTGTAAAAAGAGTTCTGGGTCACCTGCTCAATTCTCCACCCCCCTCTACCATTCCCACCCACCGAAAACAAGAGCAGGAAATCTCCCCTCCCCCACACACCCACACAAATTGAAGCTGCTGTAGTATTGGTGATGACCAAGATCAAAATCACAGATTTAACACTGGTTTTCACAATTTTGTTTCACCACCATTGGGCTTGTGTTCTGCTGTGGGAATGCTCCTCTTGTTAAACAGATCCAAGCTAGATAAAGTATGGAATAGGACACTGATTTATTCCTTGTTTGTAGGTTTATTTACAGGATACAGCAGGATAGATGTCTCTCCTAACTACTAACCCAATGTTCCAGCTGACACTGTTTATCCCCTTTTGAGTACTACAGTGAGTCAAATTAATTAATGAACTAAAACTAATTAACAGGGCACCTGACTTTTTAAAATATGGTCTAAATCCTGAATCAGAAAATGCCCATCAACATAATCAACCAAGCTGTTGCTTCAGTTTGTCTTCCTCTTCCCTTGCTCCATTTATGACCACAAGGGAGCGATTTCTAATAATTCATCTTTCAATTTCAGATCAACCAAATAAAAAGCCTCGAGCTGGGGAACTGGAGGAAGCTGAGGAAGAGGATATGTCAGCAGAATGTGGTCTGTTTGGTCGTGAAAACAACACAAAGATACTAGAGACTCCAGCATTGCAAAAACAAAAAGCTGTAGCTGCCACAAGGAACAAGGTTCTCCACGATAATAGCAAGGATGACCTGACTGTGTTTGTCAGTAATCTCTCATACTCGATGCCCAATCCGGAGGAGAGGCTGAAGGAGGTATTTGAAAGCATTGGCCAGATTGCAGAAATCCGCCCTATTTACAGTAATAGGGGACTTTTTCGAGGATATTGTTATGTGGAGTTTCAAGAGGAGAAAGCGGCTGCCGATGCCTTGCGGCTGGACCGCCAGGAGTTAGAGGGCCGGCCAATGTTTGTCTCGCCCTGTGTCGACAAAGCAAAGAATCCAGATTTTAAGGTACTACTTTTGGAATCTGTTACGATTATTTTGTATTTTAAACATTTCCCCTTGTCTTGTTCAGCGTTTCATTCAAGAAGTTGCAATTGGCTGAAACAAAAGGACTCAGTTAACCACAGATCTACTTGTTCTACTCAATCCCATTGGCTTGTTTGTGATGCAGTTCAGAACGATAGTGAAGAAGATACTTGAGGTGCAATTCTGATAGAATTCTGCTCTCATCTCGTTCTGGCCTGAGATGTTTCCTTCATCTCACAAACCCTTTGTTTCCTTAAACATTTTGTAACAATGAAGAACGGCAAATTGTAGCTGAGAGGAAGGATTGGCTAGGCAGGGGTTGTTTTCTTTGGAAGAGGCGGCTGAGGGGATATTTAACTGAAATTATTTTAATTGTATAGAGCTATTTACGGAGGGGGGGGGGGGGGGCTTTGGCAGGCGTCACTGCACTAGCAAGCGCAAGTTGGCTAATGAACGGGAATGTGGCGGGGAGGGGCCGTGGTTGTTCGAGCCTGGTCGAACAGGTTTCAATGGGCCTGGGAGGTGTGGAAGGTGCGGGGAGGGGATCAATACTGTGAGCGCTGTTTTGCAAGAGGAAGTGGATGGGGGGATTCTGGGAGGGTGGGGGGGTAGAGGTTCCATGGCAACAAAAGAATGGGGCGGACCAGGCCAGGGGGGCAGGGTCTGGGGTTATGACAGGTAGGAGGGTCAGAATAGTGAGGTGGAATGTGAGTGGGTTAGGGGAACCGTTGAAGAGATCGAGAGTTTTTGCAGACTTGGAGAGTTTAAAAGCTGATTTGGTGATGCTGCAGGAGATTCATTTGAGGGTGAAGGATCAGGTGAGGCTTAGGAAGGATTGGGTGAGTCAGATGTTTCATTCGGGGTTCGATAGTAGAGCTCGGCGGGGTAGCGATATTGGTGGGCAAGTGGGTGAGGTTTCATGTGGAAAAAGCTGATATTGGGGGCAAGTATGTGGTAGTGACGGGTGCGTTAGAGGGGAGGTTGGTGGCGCTGGCGAACGTATATGGCCCCAACTGGGACAGTTTGGGGTTTGTGAATAGGGCTCTGCAATTGTGATTTCCGGCCTCGTGGTCTGGGAGGCTCTGAAGGTGGTGGTGAGGGGGGAGGTGATCTAATTTAAGGCTAAGTTGGAAAGGGAGAAGGGGGAGGAACGCCAAAGACTGATAGAGGAGATTTTGGAGGTTGGGAGGTATGCGGGGGACCCGGTCCAGGGTCTCCTGGCAAAGAGGAAGGCCTTGCAGGCAAGGTTCAACCTATTGTTCACGGGGAAAGCAGTGCGTCAGTTGAGATGGGCAAGGGGAGCTGTCTATGAGTATGGGATAATAATAATCATTTATTGTCACAAGTAGGCTTCAATGAAGTCACTGTGAAAAGCCCGTAGTCACCACATTCTGGCGCCTGTTCGGGGAGGCCGGGACGGGAACTGAACCCGCGCTGCTGGCTTTGTTCTGCATTACAAGCCAGCTGTTTAGCCCACTGTGCTAAACCAGGTCAGCTCCAGACGGAGGCCGCAGCCATAGAGATAGTTCATGTGCCGGACAAGGCGGGGGCGTTGGTGGTGGCTCCAGATCAGATTAATAAAGTGTCCGAGGAATGTTATAGGGATCTGTTATGGGCCAGGGTTCAGAAAACTCCAAAGTGTATTGTGGAGTTCGCCTGACCCACAACTATTTATAGATTTTGGTTACGAGGAGCACAAGGGCTGACCTTTCAGGTGGTATTCAACAGAGGCCGTAAGCACTTTTAATCAAAAACAAAGTTTATTCTACAAATTCAGTTAATTTTTATAAACACACACAGTAAGCATTTTTATCAACTACAAACATAAATACCCCACACAGCTACAGTTCTCTATATATCATATATATAACTCTTAATAACTTCCCTTTCAACTGTTTCAATTTGTTAACAACATCAATAAACCAGAAAAATCCTTTTTATCAAAACAGTAGGTTTGAATTCTTTCCAGAAAAGTTATCACTTCTAAATTATCAAGTGATCTGGACACCTTTTAACATGCAGAGAGAAAGAGACAAGAGAAACCTTCTTTGTCTGAATCCAGCTTCCAACTGTGCAAACCGGAAGTAAAACTCAGAGCCACAGCCAGCTCCCAGCTCAAAACGAAAGTAAAACCCAAAGCCACAGCCCAGCTCCACCCACACAATGACATCACTGAAGCTATTTGGTAAGACACACATTTCTTAAAGGGACACTCCCATTACAGATCTGTGTATGTCGGAGCCACCGGAGGAGGAGCAGGGAATCAGGGACTTTCTAGGTGGGCTGGAGTGTCCGAGGTTGGGAGAGGCGGAGCGGGCAGGGTTGGGTGAGTCGGTGGTGGAGCAGGAGGTGAAGATGGCGATTGGGAGGTTGTAGGCAGGGAAGATGACAGGGCCAGATGGGTTCCCTGTTGAATTTTATAAAAATATTTAAGGATAACCTGGCGCCGTTGATGGTGGGAATGTTTGAGAACGCGATGGGTACGGGTGCCTTGCCACAAACAATGGGGCAGGCTTGCATCTCACTGTTGAAGAAGTACAAGGATCCAGTGGCGTGTGGATCGTGTAGACCCATATTTCTAATTTAAAATTTTTTTTAGAATGCCCAATTCGTTTATTTTCCCAATTAAGGGGAAATCTAGCGTGGCCAATCCACCTACCCTGCACCTCTTTTAGGTTGTGGGAATGAGGCGCACTCGTACACCGTGCACACTCCACATGGACAGTGACCCAGGGCCAGGATTGAATCCAGGTCCTCGGTGCCGTGAGGCAGCAGTACTCACCACTGTGCCACCATACCGCCCAGTATAGGCCCATATTTCTGCTGAACGTGGATGCCAATATACTGGCAAAGGTGCTGTTGTTAAGGTTGGAAGGGTGTCTCCAAAAGGTGATTGGGCATGACCAGATAAGGTTTGGTTTAGCTCAGGGCTACACAGCTGGTTTGTGATGCAGAACAAGGCCAGCAGCGCGGGTTCAATTCCCGTACCAGCTTACCCGAACAGGCGCCTGAATATGGCAACTAGCGGCTTTTCACAATGTCTTCATACTTGTGACAATAAAACATTATTATTATTAAAGGGAAGACAGTTGTTCTCGAATGTGAGGAGGTTGCTGAATGTGATGCTTGGAGGTGGTGATGGCGTCGTATGCAGAGAAGGCATTTGATCGGGCGGAGTGGAGTTATTTAATGGCGGTACTGGAGAAATTTGGGATTGGGCATGGGTGCAGATGCTATGTAAGGAGCTGATGGCGAACGTGTGCGCAAATAGTATGAATTCAGGGTAGCATTGGCTATAGCATTGACTTTATAGCATTGGCTATAGTGCTCTTGGCCATTGCGCTGAGGAGCTCGGGGTTGTGGAAGGGGATAATCAGTGTGGAGTGGAACACAGGATGTCTCTATATGCTGATGATCTGTTGTATATTCCGGAATTGAGCACGTCGGTGGGGAGTATACTGTGGTTGCTTCAGAGATTCGAGACGTTTTCGGGGTACAAACTGAATTTAGAGAAAAGTGAGTATTTTGTGGTCTCCGCTGGGCGTGGGGGGGGGAGCTGCCATTTCACCTGGCGGTGTCTCATTTTTTTTCTGTAAAAAATAAATAAATAAACAATGTGCATGATTCTATAAACATAGTGCAAACCTCCCCTACAGGTCCCACCTTTATTAACCTACTCTAAGCTAAACTAACCCCCTCCCCCTTCTGCTGACGATTAATTTTCTGCAAAGAAGTCGACGAATGGTTGCCACCTCCAGGCGAACCCTAACATTGACCCTTGCACGGCGAACTAAATTTTCTCCGGACAGAGAAAGTTAGCCATGTCAGATAGCTAGGTCTCCGACTTTGGGGGCTTTGAGTCCCTTCAAGCTAGTAGTATCCGTCTCCGTGCTACCAGGGAAGCAAAGGCCAGAATGTCTGCCTCTTTCTCCTTCTGGATTCCCGGGTCTTCTGACACCTCGAAAATCGCCACCTCTGGACTCTGTGCCACCCTTGTTTTTAACACCGTGTACAAGACATCTGCAAACACCTGCCAAAATCCCCTAAGCTTCGGACATGTCCAGAACGTGTGGACATGGTTCGCTGGCCCTCCTGTGCACTTTGCACACCTGTCTTCCACCCCAAAGAATCTGCTCATCCTGTCCACCGTCATGTGAGCCCGATGAACGACCTTGAATTGTATCAGGCTGAGCCTGGCACATGTGTGGATGTGTTGACTCCACACAACGCGTCCGCCCATAGACCATCCTCTATCTCTCCTCCCAGCTCCTCCTCCCACTTGCGCTTCAGCTCCTCAGTCTGCGTCTCCTCTGACCCCATAAGTTCCTTGTAAATGTCAGAGGCGCTCCCTTCCAGTACCCAGCCTCTGGAAACTACCCTGTCCTCAATCCCCTTCGGTGGTAGGAGTGGGAAGGTTGTCTACGTAGGAACTCCCGCACCTGCAGGTACCTGAATTTGTTTCCCTTGCCAATCCATACTTTACCTCCAGAGCCCTCAAACTCAGAAAGCTCCCCTCTATAAACATAGAACATAGAACAGTACAGCACAGAACAGGCCCTTCGGCCCTCGATGTTGTGCCGAGCAATGATCACCCTACTTAAACCCACGTAACCCGTATACCCGTAACCCAACAATCTCCCCATTAACCTTACACTACGGGCAATTTAGCATGGCCAATCCACCTAACCCGCACATCTTTGGACTGTGGGAGGAAACTGGAGCACCCGGAGGAAACCCACGCACACACGGGGAGGACGTGCAGACTCCACACAGACAGTGACCCAGCCGGGAATCGAACCTGGGACCCTGGAGCTGTGAAGCATTGATGCTAACCACCATGCTACCGTGAGGCCCCCATATCCCCATCCTCTCAATCTCTGCTCTCCGCCATCTCCGGAACCCCCATCCATACTTCCCGGGGCAAACCAGTGATTGTTACAGATTGGAGAACAAACCAATGCTCCATCTGCTCCCACATGCCTCCTCCATTATCCCCAGACTCTCAGGGCCACTACCACCTTGGGGCTGGTGGAGTACTGTGCCGGCGGGAATGGCAGAGGGGCAGTTACCAACACCCCCAAACTGGTGCCCTTGCATGAAGCCGCCTCCATTCGATTCCATGCCGACCCTCCCCCCACCATCCACTTCCTGATCATGGCTATATTCGCCGCCCAGTAATAGTTACTAAATTTTGGCAGCGCCAGCCCGCCCTCTCCCCGACTCCTCTCAAACATTACCTTCCTTACTCGCAGATTCTTGCCTGCCCAAACAAAGCCAGTGATCACTTTGTTGACCCGTTTAAAAAAGGACCGCGGAATAAAGATGTGGAGACACTGAAATACAAACAGGACTCTTGGGAGGACCGTCATCTTCACCGTTTGTACCCTCCCAGCTAATGGCAACGGGTGCGTGCCCCATCTTCGAAAATCATCCTTCATTTGGTCTACTAGTCGGGCCAGAATTATTTATGTAGCCGGTCCCATTCCCACGCTACTTGGATGCCTAGATACCTAAAGCTTCGCCCTACTAATCTAAACGGCAGGCCCCCCAATCGCCTCTCCTGTCCCCTTGCCTGGACTGCAAACATCTCACTTTTCCCCATATTTAGCTTATACCCTAAGAACCGCCCAAATTCCCCTAGAATCCTCATGATTTCTTCCATCCCCTCTAATGGGTCCGATACATACAGAAGCAGGTTGTCTGCATAAAGCGAGAGTTCTTGTCCTGCATAAGGATCAGCTAAATCGTGGCCTGTGACATTGTCGAGGGCAGCACCCCTCTTTCCCTTGCCTCATTGAACATCCTCAACAACATCGGCCCCAATATACCAGAGAACTTTTTATAGACCTCCACTGGGTACCCGTCTGGCCTGGGGCTTTACCCGACTACATGGCCTTCAGACCCTCCACTATCTCTTCCAACCCGATCGGGGCCCTCAGCCCTTCTACCAGCTCCCCGTCCACCTTTGGGTAATTCAGCCCCCCTGAGAAGTGCCTCATCCCCTCCGGTCCCATTGGGCGTTCCGACCCATACAGCCTACTATAGAAATCCCTAAATGCCTTATTCACCCCTGCTGAATCTCCAACCAGGTTCCCATCTCCACCATTTACTTTCCCTTTCTCCCTGGCTGCCTCCCTCTTTCTAAGCTGCTGTGCAAGCATTCTGCTGGCCTTCTCTCCATGCTCATAAATCGCCCCCTTCGTCTTTCTCCACCGCCCTCCCTGTGGTTAACAAACTGAACTCCGCCTTAGCCTCTGCCGTTCCCTTAAAAGCCCTGCCTCTGGGGTCTCCGCAAACCTCCTATCGATCCGTAGTATCTCCTTTACCAGTCGGTCCGTCTCTGCCCCTCTCTGCCTTCTCCCTGCGGGCCCGTACCGAGATCAGCTCCCCTCTAACCACCGCCTTCAGTGCTTCCCAGACCACCGCTGCTAAAATTCCCCCCGTGTCGTTGACCTGCAGGTCGTTCTGAATACATTTCCTCAGCCGCTCGCACACCCCTTCATCAGCTAAAAGCCCCACATCTAACCTCCAGAGCGGGTGCTGGTTACTGTCTTTACTAACCTGCAGGTCAACTCAGTGTGGATCATGGTCTGAGATTGTGATCGCCGAGTACCCCGTGTCCACCACCCCCGTCAGTAAAGCCCTGTTCAGAATAAAGAAATCAATCCAGGAGTACACTTTATGCACGCGTGAGTAGAAGGAGAACTCCTTCACCCTTGGCTGCCCAAATCTCCATGGGTCCACTCCCCCCATCTGCTCCATGAACCCTTTTTAGTTCCTTTGCCATTGCTGGCACCCTCCCTGTTTTTGAACTTGACCGGTCTAGGCCAGGGTCAATAACTCTGTTAAAGTCCCCTCCCATGACCAATCTGTGCGAGTCCAGGTCCGGTATCTTCCCCAGCATCCTCTTTATGAACTCCACATCATCCCAATTTGGTGCATACTCATTTACTAATACCACCTGCACCCTCTCCAGTTTCCCACTGACCATAATGTACTGACCTCCTACATCTGAAACAATTCTACCCGCCTCAAACACCACCCACTTATTGATCAGGATCGCGACCCCTCTAGTCTTTGAATCTCGTCCCGAGTGAAAGACCTGACTGACCCAGCCTTTCCTCAATCTAATCTGGTTAGTTACTCTAAGGTGCGTCTCCTGCAACATTACCACGCCTGCCTTCAGTCCCCTCAGATGCGCGAACATTCGTGCCCTCTTGACCGGCCCATTTAACCCTCGAACATTCCAAGAGATCAGTCTAGTTGGGGGGCTCATTCCTCCCACCCCCCTTTGCCGATCAGCCATCCCCTTTTTTGGGCCAGCCTTCAGCCCGTGCACTGCGCCTCCAACGGCCCACCCCCAGGCAGCCCCCGTCCCCAACCTCCTCTCTGTCCCTTAGTCCCTCCCTCGTCAGCAGAACATTCCCCCCCCCCCCCCAGTAACAACACAATGTAATCCAACCCCTTTACTTAACCTAACATATACACACCCCGCACTACACTGCCATGAGCTAGCCCGCCCAGCTAGCTTGGTGGCCCCACCCCTGGCGCCGAAAAGTCTCCCACCTATTGTTCCCTTCCCCCTCCCTCCCGCTCATACATACATATTCCAATGACAAACAATCCCAACACAATTGCCCGACAGAAAAAACAGGAAGAAAAAAAAGCACGCTAACAAAGATCAAGTAAGAGATTCAAAATCTAAACAAACACACCTCCATCCCCAACAGTGAAAATGTAAACCTTAACTTATTCATCTCTGCAACTGGCCCCCAATCAGTACAGAAGGCATTACAGACAGCATCCACAAAACGAAAAACGAGAAACTTTTTTTTAAAAACTTGAACGTTGCAGCAAAGTTCAAAAGTTCCCAGTCCACCACCAGCCCTTTCCTTTTCGCGAAGTCCAGCGCGTCCTCTGGCAACTCAAAATAAAAGTTCCGTTCCTCGAACATGACCCAGAGACGGGCCGGATATAACAGTCCGAACTTCACCTTTTTCTTAAAAAGGGTCGACCTGATCTGGTTAAAGCCTGCTCGTCTCCTGGCCACCTCCGCACTCAGGTCTTGGTAGATCCGCAGGATACTGTTTTCCCATTTGCACCGCCATGTCTGCTGGGCCCACTGTAGGATGCGCTTGGATAAGGAGCGCATCACTGTAGGATGCGCTCCTTATCCAAGTACCTATGGAATCTCACCACCATTGCCCTCGGGGGTCTCCCATTCGTGGCTTCCTCGCGAGTGCTCTGTGTGTTCTGTCCATCTCCAAGGGTTGGGAGAATGCCCCATACCCCAGCAGCTTCTCAAACATGTCCGCGATGTATGCCCCAGCGTCCGCTCCTTCGGACCCCTCCGGGAGCCCAATGATTATCCAGTTCTGCCGACGGGACCTCAGTCCTCCACCTTCTCCAGGAGCTTTTTCTGCTGGTCTCAACATCCCCACCTCCAACTCCACCGTGGTTTGATGTTCCTCCTGGTTAGCCAGTGCCTTCTCTACTTTCTGGATCGCCCGATCTTGGGCATCCAATCTAAGCTCCATCTGCTCAATTGACTCTTTTATCGGGTCCAAGCAGTCCCGTTTCTGCTTGGCGAAGCCTTCGTGAATAACTTGCATCAGCTGCTCCGTTGACCGCTGCGTCGCCGAGCCAGAGGTCTGATCCTCCACCATGCTTTCTTCCCTGCAGCTTCAGCCAAGCCTTCTCTGTCTTTCTGTTTCTGCCTTTGTGAGCACTTCTACTCCTCCTCTCCATGCACCGATGTGGGAATTCAGTACACAATTGCCTCTGTCATCAATTTTTCAATTCAAGTCCGGTAGAAAATCGGGGGGGGAAAGGTCCAAAAGTGTGACCCGAGTGTGAGCCACCAAATGTGCGGCTTACTCCTTCATAGCCGCCACCCGGCGGCGTCTCATTTTCGGTGTTATGGGGTGCAGGTGTCCCGAGATTGGGCAGGACTTTGAAGTTTAATTTCACTAGCTTGGTGGGGAGGGTGAAGGCCGCTTTGCTGAGGTGGGACTATCTCCCTCTGTCGTTGGCAGATCGGGTGCAGGCAGTTAATATGAATGTTTTTATTTCAATGTCTGCTGGTCTTTTTGCTTAAGTTTTTTTCAAGGGGGTGGACAGGTTGATTTTATTTGTTTGGGGAGGTGGTGGGGGGAGGTGGCCAGGATTAGGAGGGTGATACTGCAGAGGGGGTGGCAGGTGGGGGAGGGATGGGTGGGATGGAGGGGTTAGGCCTCCCAAATCTGTATTATTATTGGGTGGCAAATGTAGGGGGGGCGGGCTCTATGGGTAATGATGGAAGCGGGCTATTGCAGGGGGTCGGGGTTGCGGAAACTGGCAAAGATGCCGTTCCCGATGGCCCAGGGAAGTACTTGGCGAGTCCGGTGGTGGTGGCCACGTTGAAGATATGGAGGCGGTTTTGACAGCACTTTAAGCTGGGGGCCGGGTCAGGGGGGATGTCAATTGGGGGGAATCATGGGTTCGGGCAGGGGAGGATGGATACGAGGTTTTGAGGATGGGAAGAGAGGGGGATTAAGGAAATTAAGGATCTGTTCCTGGGAGGGCAATTTGTGAGTTTGGAAGAGTTGGACGAGAGGTTTGGGCTGGCGCAGGGGAAACGTTTTAGGTATATGCAGCTGCGGGACTTTGTGAGGAAGGTCTTTCCAATCTTCCCAATAGCGCCAGCCTTCTCGTTGTTTGAGGTGGTGCTGTCAGTGGGGGTGTTGGAGAAGGGAAGAATGGGGTCGTCTCGGTGAGTTATGGGAGGATTTTGGAGGAAGATGGGGTGTCGTTAAGGTGAAGTGGGAGGAAGAGCTGGGGGTGGCGCTGGAGGAGGGATTGTGGTGTGAGGTGCTGCGGAGGTTAAATGCCTTGACTTTGTGCACGAGGTTGGAGCTGATACAGCTGAAGGTAGAGTGCAGGGCGCACCTCACAAAATCAAGATGAGCCGGCTGTTCGAAGGGGTGGAGGATGTCTGTGAGCGATGTGGGAGGGGCTGCAAACCATGTTCATTGGCTTTGGTCCTGTCCAAACTGGAAAGGTTTTGGAGGATGGTGTTTTGGGGGTCTTGCACGTAGATAGAGAGCCCGGTCCCCGAGATGCCATATTGGGGTGTTGGACCGGCCGGAGCTGCAGACGGGTGCAGGACAGATGTTTTAGCCTTTGCCTTGCTGGTCTTGTTGAGGTGGAGGTCAGCTCCTCCAGTGAAGAGCAGGGGAGATATTCGCAGTTCCCCGCCCAGCATGTATCAATTATTGGGGCTGGTTTAGCACACTCGGCTAAATCGCTGGCTTTTAAAGCAGACCAAGCAGGCCAGCAGCACAGTTCAATTCCCGTACCAGCCTCCCCGGACAGGTGCCGGAATGTGGCGACTAGGGGCTTTTCACAGTAACTTCATTGAAGCCTACACGTGACGATAAGCGATTTTCATTTCAATCAACATAACATAAACAGATTATCTGGTCGTTATTATATCGCTGTTGGTGGGAGTTTGCTGTGCATAAATTGGCTGTTGCATTTCCTACATTACAACAGTGATTACAACACAAAAGTGCTTAATTGACTGTAAAGCACTTTGAGATATCCGGTGGTCGTGAAAAGTTCCATAACCTCATGGTTATGCACCAGTAGTTTGAAAGTAGGATAAGACGGGCTATGTAAATTTCAGCCAGTGCAGACATGATTTGCTAAATAGTTACCTCCATATACTTCTGTGATCCCAGTGCATTTGCATTTCCCCACTTCCTTTGTCACATCTCTTTATAATCTAATTTTCTGGTTTCCACTATGATGCAAATCTTTCCCAGACTGTGGAAGGCAGCAGTGCGGGATTGGGAGTTTACAAGATTCACTACATTGAGCAGAGCTTGAAAGAAATCCATTTTTTTCTTAATGTTTTGTGCTTTTTCTCCAGGTGTTTAGGTACAGCACCAGCTTAGAGAAACATAAGGTTTTTATATCAGGTTTGCCTTTCTCCTGCACTAAAGAGGCACTGGAGGAGATCTGCAAAGAGCATGGAACCTTAAAGGAGATCCGCCTTGTCACTAATCGCTCTGGAAAACCAAAGGTAGATCTTGTATAGTAGCCAATTTAAAAAGCTGATGTTGGTCACTCATCCGTGAAGCAAGAACATTTCAGACCCTGAATAAATTTAGAGTAACTTCCTCTCTCTGGAAAATTGATTACGTTCAAGTCACGGTGTGTCCATAAGCCTGGGAATTTGTAAACATTAAATCACATTTCCTTACCAATAGTCAATGTTCCACTGGCCAAGTTGGCTTGTGTTGGCTTTCCTGTGAACTTTCATGTTGACTGAAAACTACTTGTTCTGCTTTAGATTAAAGTCTCTGAGCTTTGGTCACTCTGAATATACAAGACAGCCTGTCCCTTCACTCTTTATGCACAACCAATACTGAAATTCTTAGTGGGAAGGGTAGTATCCATCTGATGGAACATGAGGTGAACACTTGACCACAGTGCTAGAGAATCACCAAGTCAATTAGAAAAGTAAATGCAACATAACGATATATATTAAAATATTTGCCCAAACCAGCTGTTCAATAGGCTTGCATGCTAAATTTGAAGTTCACAAATTTGAGCTCTGCCACCTTCATGTTCTGCCCTGCCAACCCAAACCAGGAAATGAAAACTCCCTTAAGCTATTTAGCTTTGTGTCATTTGAGTCCATGTAGATGAGTTGTGAAGACCGTTTTCTTTCATTTTTATCTTTGTATTCTCTGAATTCGAATGTTTCAACCCAGCATCATTGATGTGTGTCTGCCCGACATATTAACAATTGTTACATGTGAATGTTATTCCCTCAATTTTAAATTTTGAAGTCGGTATAACATTTAAATGACTTATCATTTCAGGGTTTGGCATATGCTGAATATGAGAATGAAGCCCAGGCCTCCCAGGCTGTTCTTAAGATGGACGGAATGGTGGTCAAAGATCACCCAATCAGTGTCGCCATCAGTAATCCTCCACAGAGGAAACAGACCAGCAAGGTCGAAGCCAGCCGGTCATCTGGCTCTTTGCTCTCTCGGCAGGTGTATGGAGCGTAAGTGCTGATCAAACTATTAAAACAGATATAGTGGATGATTCGGTTCAGATTCGGCACCAGAGAGTACCTTGTCTATCTGAAGCAGATTCCAGAAATTCATCTCCCAACAATAATCACTCCTGAATGAAGAACATATATTTTATAAATGTTAAATTTTCCTGTTAGTTTTTAATGCAGGCCCATGTTTCATATGTAGATAATTACATTTAGTCTGTGTTTTGTGGTGGTGACAGTCAGTTGGGACAAATGTCTAATTATTTGTAACTGGGGACCAGGTGCATGAGTCAAACCCAGCAATGCAAATGATTAGGCAGTAGCACATTTTTTTCTCTTTCTAATTATATCTCTCTCTCTTTTCAAAGTAAATTTTCAAGTTGAGTCTTTCTAAAGAATATTACAACAGTCTTTCTATTCAAAAGACTCCTCTCCCCAGCATACTCCAGGCAAACATCCCAGCGGTCGAAATCAAGCTGGACGAATTAACGCTTGACTTGTCTCTCAGAGGGAAGTAAGAGATTGCTGTGTGCTCTGTTTCATGGAGACGTGGCTCATCCCTGCCTCACCGGACTGTGCCTTACAACCTAAAAGCTTCTCAAAACACCGCACGGCACCATTAGGCAAAGCGAAGGGTGGAGGGGTTTGCCTCCTCATCAACTCCTCCTGGTGCTCGGACGTGGAGACCCTGACGACCTACTGGTCCCTGGACCTGGAATACCTGACCGTGAAATGCCGCCCGTACTACCTTCCATGGGAGTTCACTTCAGCCATTATCACAGTGATCTACGTCCCACCCCAAGCGGAAGTGAAGAAGGCGCTGGATGAATTGTACAGCACTATAAATAACAATGAAACAGAACACCCGGAGACCTTGTGCATCGTGGCTGGGGACTTCAACCGGGCTAACCTAGAGTGTACTGCCAAAATTCCACCAACACATCTTCTGTCCCACCAGGGGCTCCAACACTCAACCACTGCTACACAAAAATCCAGGATGCTTACCGATCCATCTCCCGACCACACTTCTGAAAATCAGAACATAAGACGGTGCTCCTTCTCCCGGCATACAAGCAGAAATTTAAGCGGGAGAATCCGGTTAAGAAGCTTGTGCAGTGCTGGTCCGAGGCAGCAGAAGAGCTCCTACGTGATGCTTTGGAGTCAGTAGACTGGTCCATATTTAAGAACTCGTATGTCAGTCAGACTTCTGTTCATTGACTACAGCTCTGCCTTCAACACCATAATCCCAGCCAAGCTCATATCAAAGCTCCAAATCCTAGGACTTGTCTCCTCCCTCTGCAACTGGATCTTCCACTCCCTTACCCATAGGCATAACCAAGGCAGGCCAGCAGCACGGTTCAATTCCCGTACCAGCCTCCCCAAACAGGCGCCGGAATGTGGCGACTAGGGGCTTTTCACAGTAACTTCATTTGAAGTTTACTTGTGACAATAAGCAATTTTCATTTTCATTTCATTTCATAGACCACAAACAGTAAGGATAAACAACAACACGTCCTCCACTATAGTTCTCAATATCGGGGCCCTGCAAGGCTGCATACTTAGTCCCCTACAGTACTCCCTATACACACACGACTGTGGCAAAACGTGGCTCCAACTACAACTACACGACCGTAGTGGGTCAGATCGCGAACAACGATGAGTCAATACAGGAGGGAGATAGAGAACCTAGTGGAGTTGCCTAACGACAACGATCTCTCCTTCAATGTCAGCAAAACTAATGAGCTGGTCATTGACTTCAGGAAGCAAAGTACCGTACACACCCTTGTCTGCATCAGTGGTGCCGAGGTGGAGATGATTGACAGCTTCAAATTCCTAGGTGTGCACTCATCAGCAATCTGTGCTAGTCCACCCACATCGACGCTACCACCGAGAAAGCACAAGAGTGCCTGTACTTCCTCAGGAAATTCGGCATGTCCACATTGACTCTTACCAATTTGTACAGATGCACCATAGAAAGCATCCTATCTGGCTGCATCACAGCCTGGTATGGCAACTGCTCAGCCCAATACCATAAGAAACTACACAGTAGTGAACACAGCCCAGTCCATCACGCAAACCCACCTCCCATCCATTGACTGTCTACACTTCCTGCTGCCTTGGGAAAGCAGGCAGCATAATCAAAGACCCGTCCCACTCTGCTTATTCACTCTTCCGACTTATTCCCTCGGGCAGGCAATAGAAAAGTCTGAGAACACACACTAACAGATTCAAAAACAGCTCCTTCCCCTCTGTTACCAGACTCCTAAATGACCCTCTTTGGGCTGACCTGATCTCTTCACACATCTTTTCTGCCGAGTAGTACTACTCTCCAGTATGCTTCACCCAATGCCTGTGTTATGTATTTACATTGTGTATTTATGTATGTCTTTTGTTTTTTTCCTCATGTATGGAATGATCTGTCTGAACTGTATGCAGAGCACTACTTTTCACTGTACCTCGGTACACGTGACAATAAATGAATCCAGGATAGAAACAATTATTTATTTGTAAAACTGATCTATTTCAGTTTAGACAAACATTCCATACTGGAAAGAATTTTGATGTCTCTCTCCTACATATGAATATAAGAATAGGATACAGAGTGGGAAAGTATTGCATATTGGGATATTATTTAAATGACGAGGAAATGACTAAGCAGGTACTGCTTAACACCGCTACCTCAATTCTTGCCTTGGGTCACTGTATTTCTGTATGGTGTTTGTATGTTCTCCCAGTGTCTGTGTTTCCTCCGGGTGCTCCGGTTTCCTTCCACAATCCAAAGATGTAGGGTTAGGTGGATTAGCCACGCTAAATTGCCCCTTGATTTGCAGGTTAGGCTATGGAGTTACAGGGAAAAGGCAGGGTGGATGGGGTGTGTCAATGGGTAGCTCATACAAAAGGGTTGGTGCAGTCTCGATTGGCCGAATGGCCTCCTTATGCACTGTAGGGATTCTATGATATTCAATGTTGCATCTTGGAAAAATGAGTCCATAGGGAAAAAGCTGTGGATTATTGTGTCATGGGGATGAGTTGAAAATGGGTATTGGCATGTTTTTTAGGCAGAATGAGAACTAATCTTGTTGGTAAATTGGAACCTTGGAGGGACTACTTTAGCCAGGTTTCTTGTGGGCAAGGTCGGTGTTGGGGGAGATTGAGTTAAGTCTACAGTGACCATTGACATAAGTGGTAACGGTGCAGTATGAGTTTAGATGCAGGTTGAAATCGCTGAGGAGGAAATAAATGAGAATATTTCAGTAATGGAAAATGTCACTGTTTGAGTATCTTGAATGATAGATGGGTGTAAATGAGAAGCTTCAAACATGCTACATGTTTAAGGGAACAGATAGGAATGAGCTTGACCAGCAGAGGAGTTTGGGCAAGGGATGCAGTGGAATTTGTAACTGGGGAGATTTTGGTGGCATGCAACGCCTTAAAATACCATTTGGCATGTCCTCTAGGTTCTGGCCAAATCCTCAATGTTAGTGAACAATTATAGAATCACTACAGTACACAAAGAGGCCATTTGGTCCATCAAGTCTGCACTAACCCTTTGAAAGACCTCCCTGCTTCGACCAAATCCCCGGCCCTATAACGTCACCCTAAGGGGCAATTTAGCACGTCCAATCCACCTAACTTGCACATTTTTGAACTGTGGGAGGAAACCAGAGCACCCGGGGGAGATACATGCAGACACGGGGAGAAAGTGCAACCTCCACACATAGTCACCCAAGGTGGAAATTGAATCCGGGCTGTGAGGCAGCAGTGCTAACCACTGTGCTGCAAATCTAGAAAAGGGTTGGGGAGAGCAGATATTATATATGATGGTCTGATGTTGTATTTGGGGAGAGGGGTGTGGTGGAGAGATTGGAATGAAATAATTGTCAAATATAATGACAGGAAATTGAGTGTACAGAAGAAGACAAAGACATTCATTAAAGTGGAAGCCAACATAGAACACGTGGGTGGCTGAATGGGAGTTTTGATATAGACATAGAAATCTTAAAGAAGTGAATATTATCAAGAATTCTCTAAATAGGGCAGCACGGTGGCACAGTGGTTAGTACTGCTGCTTCACAGCACCAGGGACCCGGGTTCAATTCCAGCCTTGGGTGATTGTGTGGAATTTGTACATTCTCTCCATGTCTGCGTGGGTTTCCTTCAGGAGCTCTAGTTTCCTCCCACAGCCCAAAGATGTGTGGGATAGGTGGATTGGCCATGATAAATTGCCCGTGTCCAAAGGTTGGGTGGGGTTATGGGGATAGGACGGGAGATTGGGCCTAGGTAGAGGGCTATTTCAAAGGGTCGGTGCAGACTCGATGGGCCAAATGGCCTCCTTCTGCACTGTAAGGATTCTATGAAAATGTGTCCAGAGCCTGCTGAATAGTCAACAAGTTTGAGACTGCACGTTGATCTCTCATTTCTGCTGATATTTTTCTAGGAGGGGCAAAGGTCGAACTCAACTTGCCCTTGTACCTCGTGCGTTACAGCGCTTGCCTGCATCTGAAGCAAATACTGAAAACGGTACATTGAGAGATCAGGATGGCAACTCGAAAGGTGATTCCTCTATAATTAAAGAGACCAAAAAGATGACCAATGCAGACTTTGCAAAGATGCTGTTGAAAAAATAACTTATGATTGCAGCATATGTTGCTTGACTGCTGAAGTCTAGAAAAAAAGTGAACTGCATTTACAGAAACAATTTGCATCCTGGGGCACACAGTTAAGGATTCTGATGAGCCTAAATGATGAGTACTAAAATGTAAATAATGATTTTTTAAAAAGGGTTTGACAAGTGTTAAATATCTATGTGGAAGCTCCATGTTGCTTTCCTCTGTCAAGTTTTTTAAGCAGTTGCTCTCTTGTATTTCCAGAGAATGGCTTGTATGTCTGTTTCATTTACAATATTGTGTTTTGTAACTGCTACTTGGTTAGTTTTAAACATGTACCCTGGAAGCTACTATTGTTTAGCATTTTTTGGCAAAAAGAACTGCATGTATGCATAGCAGGATCACTGGGACCATTTCATTGTTACTTTGACTTCACCTTTTGATATAATGCTGTGATATTTTATATATTTGCATTGTAACGCAGCATTGGCTAAAGATCATGCTTGTGACCGTTAACCAGTGAATCCATAAGAAAATTCCATCAAAGTGAAAGCAGTATGCTTAATTACAGCTGTTTAAAACAAGGTAGAAATTGAGATTGATTAGCAAAATCCAACCTTTCACTTTATCTGAGCTAGTGAGACTATTGATTCTGTACCAGAAATGAGAACTCTCTCTTAGCTTTGTCAGGCTGGCGTTTCACTCCAAAGATTTGTGTAAAACCTTGGTTAATTCTTGATGCAGTACTGAGAGTGCCGAGCTGTCGTTCAGATGTGCTGTTAAACCAAGGCTTCATCTTCTGCCTTTGCAAGGATGTATAGGATTAAATTACACTACTTTGAAGAGCAGAAGCGTTTCCCTGGTGGCGGACCAACATCACTAAAACTGGTCATGATCATGTTGCTGTTTGTGGGACTTTTGTGTGCAAATATTTCACAACACTTCAGAAGTATTAATTTGGCTAAAAAGCACTTGAGACTGCCTTGAAAGGTGATGGATCTCCCTTTTCTTGACTGCATTATTAACTTCCATTCTTTTTTTAAAATTTAGAGTACCCAATTCATTTTTTTCCAATTAAGGGGCAATTTAGCGTGGCCAATCCACCTAGCCTGCACATCTTTTGGGTTGTGGGGGCGAAACCCACGCAAACATGGGGAGAATATGTAAACTCCACACGGACAGTGACCCAGATCCGGGATCGAACCTGAGACCTTGGCGCTGTGAGGCAGCAGGGCTAAACCACTGTGCCACCTTATTAACTTCCATTCTAAGCCCAAAGAACACCCCTTTGTCCTGTTTCCCTTCCCTGTCTATCCAAAAGGGCTGTGATCAACCCATACTGACGACAGAATCCACACCCTTTAATAAAATATTCTTTAGACTGGTCAGGGTGTGGGTGGGAGGGAGAGAAGGCAAAAAAACAAAATGGTCAGGTTGTGGGTGGGAGAGAGAAGGCAAGAAGAAAATGGTTTCTTTGGCTTCCAGGTGAGAATTGGGTAAAATTGAAACCAAGTCAATTCAATGTGGAAGATTCGGTAATCTTGATACTTGAACCAGCCAGAACTATAGAAGTGTTACTTAAAAAATACTGCATCTACTAGAAATCTGAAATAAAACCAGATAATACTGGAAAGCAAGCAGCATTGGTTGACAGAAAGAGCATTAACATTTCAGGTCTGTGAGCTTTCATCAGAACTTGCCTCCTATGGTATGTTAACAGTCACCTTGACAGATGACTTGAGGACTAGAATTTTTTCTGCCCCAGATACTCTTGTCAGTGAGTGTCCAAGTTGCACAACAATAGGAACCCTTATATATATATATATATATATATATATTGCTGGTTCTGTTGGTTCTGCTTCTGAACTAATTTCTTCCTACCTTGACTCCATACTCCCACTTGTTACAGTCCCTTTGCACCTACATCAATATTTTTTCAAGTAATTTTCCTTGCAACCCACTAGCCAACCTTCACAACCCATATCACATTCCCTTACCTTAAATGCAAAAGGGGAGCCTGCTTGGTCCTCATGATCTCACTCAAAGCAGGTTCACAGGAGGAGAGGGTAATGTGCGTATCAGGTGCAGCCTTCAGCCAGTTCCTTTGCACTGTCTTCGTCTTTGAGAACTGAAAATCTAACCTTGCACATGTTGGTTGCCATTAAGGGCAATAACAACAAAATTCTTATTTTACTTCGTCCTGATGGAGATGCTATTCTAGAATGCTGGCAGCCTCATGTTTTTAACGTGGTATCAGTGGTCTTTTCATTTGGAATCAGCTGTAAGTCAATAACTGACTATGGGGTCTCAACCTCAAAAGGAAGTTTTCAAAATCTGAAACTTCTCTCATTTGCCCCTGCATCTAACACTTGGGCGTTTGCATCTTTATTTGCATTGTCACAATTGACAAAACCACACCTCAATAAATCATCTTTATACTCTTTGTTCGAGAGTTATGTTTCTTCTTTGTATGCTGTTAACCAGAGACTTGGAGCTCGATACAGAGCGGGCACTGCTTTGGACTCCTGAGCAGCTCTCCAGATTCAGGTGTGAGATCCTGGCCAATAGGTACTCTGCCTATTTGGCCATTTTGTTACAAGTTTCTGCTATGCTTGCTGGTAGCTAGAAAATGGAGAGCTCTCCTCTGGGAATTGGTGCCAAATGTACATGCAGGCCATGTGACCAAGCTTATGGCTGGAATTCTGCTTCATTCTTTCTCAAGGCAGCAGTAGGGTGCTTCTCCAGCGATCAAGATAATCCCCATCCACCACCACTCCTCTGTCTGCCTAAACTTGCACTCTCATTGAACATCTCCTTTAACTTGTCTCACTTCCTCCAACCCAAACACGTGGCTATGGGTACCCTATATGGATCTCAGTTTTGCCTGTTTCTTTATGGGGTATGTAGAATATTTCCTGTAGCAGTCCTACTCCAGCCCCATCCCACACCTCATTGGTACGTTGAAAACTGTTTTGTTGTCGATTTTCCTGTCTGGACCTAGAACAGTACAGCACAGAACAGGCCCTTCGGCCCTCAATGTTGTGCCGAGCCATGATCACCCTACTCAAACCCACGCATCCACCCTATACCCGTAACCAACAACCCCCCTCTTAACCTTACTTTTTTTTTTAGGACACTACGGGCAATTTAGCATGGCCAATCCACCTAACCCGCACATCTTTGGACTGGGAGGAAACCGGAGCACCCGGAGGAAACCCACGCACACAGGGGGAGGACGTGCAGACGTCCAGAAGATGGATCAATTTTGCTTCCAACCACCTATCATCTGACATGGTCCACCTCCGACACCCTTCTCTTCCTTGACCTTTCTATCTCAAGTTGCCAACTACCACAGCTACCTCAATTACAGCTCTTCACACCCCATATCCTGCAAGGGCTGCATTCCATTCTCCCAGTTCCTTTGCCTCTGCCGCATCTGTTCTAATGATGCCACTTTTTCCAAAATGATGCTGCTGATATGTCTTCATTCTCCCTTAATATTGGTTTCCCACCCACTGTGGTTGACAGGGCTGTCAACTGTGTCCAACTCATCTCCTGCACCTCTGCTCTCACCCCTCCCCTCCCTCCAGGGCCAGGATAGGGAACCCTTGTCCTCACTTTTCACCCCACCAGCCTCTACATTCAAAGGATCATTCTCTGCCAGCTCCTGCATGATGTCACCACCAAACACATCGTTCCCTCACTGCCTGTGCCAATATTCTGCAGGATCGTTTCATTACCCCCAACACCTCTCCCTCTTCCCACAGTATCTTCCCGTGCACTCACAGAAGGTGCAACATCTTCCCCTTTACCTCCTCCCTGTTCACATCCTAGGGCCTAAACCCTTTTCAGGTGAAGCCACACTTCATGTGCACCTCTTTTAATCTGATCTATTGCATTCACATGCGTAGACTGGATGACTGCAGAACACCTTTGGTTTGTCTGCAAGCAGGGCCCAGACCTGCCTGGCGCTTGCCCTTTCAACTCACTGTCCTCCTCTCATGTCCTCATGTCTGTCCTTAGCCTGCTGCAATGTTCCAGTGCAGCCCATTGCAAACTGCAGAAACATCATTGTCTCCCCTACCCCACACCACTGGGGCTATCTGTTCCCCGTTCTCCTTTGACGTACTACTTACCTTTTGTTCTACCATTAACGCATACTCATCCCTTAACGTGGCACTATCAGCATCCTTAGCCATGATCACTTTATATTCCCTTTGTCTTTTTATCCATCTCCACCTATTGCTGGCCCTTTATCCTGCTAACCACCCCCCCTTTCCCACAAACGGTATAAATCTATTTCCAGTTTTCTCTAATTTTGCCAGTCATCCAGACCCAACGTCAGATCTGTTCTCTCTCCACAGATGCTGTTAGGCCTGCTGAGATTGTCTAGTATTTTCTACTTTCGTTTGCAGTTATAGTTGATTGGGCTCCAGCAGTACCCCTCTCATCTCAGCGATGTATTGGTTATTCCTGGCAAAATTTCTCAAAGCACATTTACAAGTTGAAATTGGATTGTTTTCTGACAGGTCACTGTCCAAAAAAAAACATGTTTAGGGCAAATGTTTTCCACCCCCGATCTCCAGTTCCATACCTGCTTACCCCCCAAAAATTCAAGGCTATCATTGATGGCAAAATACTTTATTTTTTACATCTTAAATACTCTATATATTCTATGAACATGTTTAAATAAGGTCTATTTATACAAAGTGCAATTTCAATTCACAAACATTTCATTGGCCGATCGGGTTATTGTCCAATGAAGTCTGTTCTGTGATCCTTTGATTTGGATTCTACAAGTGCAAGCTTTTAATTAAAAGATGACTAGAAACGGTGAAACAAGAATAGTTTCTCCTGTAGCCAGAGCAGATTTGAAGGAATAATGTGGATTTCAGTTCCTTAATAGCATAATTGCCTCAACTAACTCTCCAGGAATCCCAGCACGGGATAGACTTCAACAATGTGTACTAATCTTTTGGCTTTGCGATCTATAATTGGTACTGTTTGACTTGAACAAACAAGGGAGAGATTACTTCATCGGAACACCCATCCCAGCTTCATTGCACGCTACAATTTTAGCAAGTACGATGCTGGTTGGAAAAGCTTGATGCAAGGCTACAGACGTGCTGAAAACGACACGCCATCGAAACAAAAAAAATCTGCCCCAAGGCATTTAACATGAATTCATTTTCTCAACAAAAAAAAACCTGAGCTCCAAGCTGCTGCTGTAGCTCTTATTTATCTCCCCCACCCCCATCTCAAGTGTTTCAGCCTCTTGCCTTCCCTCCAAATTGTGGGTATGACGTTTTACTTTTCTGTCATGTTCACAATATTCAAATAAATCATATTTAGACAGTGAAAAGATTGGCACTGTAAAATTAACACTCTAAACTGGAGACAGTTGAATCACAGAACAGCTTAAAAGCTGTTCAGAATGTGACTAATCTAAATCATATCCTGTATAATTCATCTTGAAACCTGGAATACTTCAAATTAGGCGCATTGCTGTTTTTTGATTAGCAGCTTTAATCTGAAGATCCAAACTGGTAAGTAACTAGCATTCCAAAAGCAGAAACACAAACATGCACAACTGGTCCAGGATCTCCTGATAAAGCCAAGCCAAGGTCTAACATGAACTTCCCTTCAGTAAAGACCCTGGCATGTTTCCAAGCTGAAGGAATTTAACTAAAGTTTAGACCGGAGATGTTCACACCAACTCAACCGGAATCCAAAACTAAGGGAATGGAACAAAGAGACAGGTTAGTTTTTAATTAGAATTGTTTGTGTATAATCTGAATGGTTTGGATTAGCTTCAGGTAAACCTTTATCAACAGAGTGGTCGGCTGTTGCAATCAAAAGTAAGTCAAGTGTCATTTCTGTACACTTGCCAATAAAACGAATAAATGGCCTCACATCTCCTTCATTGGCCAAGTCTATTGCACTATAATACTCAGCCCGTTGCTCCTTGCGGATGGTGACAGGTGGGAATCCTGCCTGCATCAGAATGAGATTCATAAGTAATCGGGCTGTCCTTCCGTTCCCATCTACAAAGGGATGGATGTAGACTAGTTTATAATGTGCAAGAGCAGCAAACTCAACAGGGTGTAGACTCATGGCTTCTTCAGAATTTAACCACTCCACCAGCTCCTGCATTTGTCTCTCTACATCCCTTGGATGGGGAGGGATGTGGTGACCCACAAAGACTTGATTGGTCCGAAATCTTCCAGCTTCTACAGGGTCAACATATCCTAAAACTCTTTTGTGAATCTGTAAAATATCATCAATATTAACTGATCCAATTCTGGATACTAAAGACTTGTTGAGATACTTCATGGCTGCATCAACTCCTATAACTTCATTCTGTTCTATCAGGCTTTTCCCAGGCACAGCGTATCTTGTTTCTATGATGTGCCTAATTTCAGACAGGGTCAGTGTATTCCCTTCAATAGCCACAGTGTGATAAATATGATGGTAATAACTTTCTTCCATCACACGGTGCAGTGCTGCATTTCCTTTGGGTATAGCCATCAACTTTTTTACTTTTCGGTCAATAATACTAAATTGTTTTTGATCAATTTCTTCCACCAATGGCAATGTCCTGTCACGGTTGACCAGTGCCTTCTCGTCACATGGAGAAATTGTCAGGGCTTTTGTATACAAGTGGTCAGCCTGAATAACATCCTTCTCCTCTTCCATGAAGACACCCAATTCATTCAAAGCATCCACATTAGTGGGGTCCATGTTTAGGGAATGCATGAACAGTCTGTATGCCTTCTCTCGCTTCCCCAGACGCTTCATCTCCAGAGCCTGGTGCAGAGCAGCTTTAGCTTCTAACTGGATTTCTGAAATTAAAAAAAGAGATTCTAATTTAGACGTTGCCAAATGTACCATGTAATGTACTCACTTGCTCATATCTGAGCAAGATATGTGGACATATTGTAATTTAATTACTACCTTGGAACACGTTAACCCATTCCAATCAGATCCTCAGCCAACTGTAAACCTTACTGCAGTCCCATAGACGTGTACTTTCATGAACATATGAATTGGGAAATGAAAATTGCTTATTGTCACAAGTAGGCTTCAATGAAGTTACTGTGAAAAGCCCCTAGTCGCCACATTCCGGCGCCTGTTCGGGGAGGCTGGTACGGGAATTGAACCGTGCTGCTGGCCTGCCTGGGTCTGCTTTCAAAGCCAGCCATTTAACCCAGTGTGCTAAACCAGCCCCTGGGAGCAGGAGTAGGCAACTCGGCTCCTCCAGCCTGCTCTGCCATTCAATAAGATCATGGCTGATCTGATTGTAACATTAACACCACATTCCCACTTACCCCCGTTAACCATTTACCCCTCATTTATCAAGCATCTATCTACCTCTACCATAAAAAGATTCAAAGACTTTGTTTCCACCGTCTTTTGAGGAAGAGATCCAAAGACTCATAACCATCAGAGAAAAAAATTCTCCTCATGGGCGACCCCTTATTTTTAAACAGTGGCCAAATGTGACTTTAGGAAGGTGTGTTTCCTCCTCGTACCACGGTCAAAGATGTCATGATGTAGCTGCAGGACATCCTTCTGGGGGTGGGTGAACAGCCAGTTGTGGTCAACATTGGTACCAACGACAGAGGTATGAGGTCCTGGAAGGAGACTTTGGGGAATTAGGAAGGAAATTAAAAAGAAGGATCTCAAGAACAATAATCCTAGCGAGCATAGGAATAGGATTATTGATTTACTGAATATGTGGCCGGATAATTGGTGTCGGAAGGAGGGTATCAAATTTGAGGCATTGAGACCAGTTCCAGAGCAGGTGAGACCTGTACAAGATGGACAAGTCACACCTTAACAGGACCAAGACCAATATCTTCACAGAAAGGTTAGATAGTGCTGTTGAGGACGGTTTAAACTAGCTTGTCAGGGGGATGGGTACAAAGAACAATACAGCACAGAAAAGCCTGCGCCGATCACGTGTCGTATCGAGACCAACCGCCTGTATCCTTCAATACAGATAAGTCTTAAAGGTCCCTAACGTATCTGCCTCAACCACCTCACTTGGCAGTGCATTCCAAGTCACCACTAACCTCGGTGTAAAGAAACTTGCGCCCCGCACATCTCCGCTGAAACTGTCCCCTCTCACCTTGAACTTGTGCTCCCTTGTAATTGTCAATTCCGCCTTGGGGAAAAAGCCTCCAACTGTTCACCCTATCTATACCCCTAATAATTTTATAAACTTCTATCAGGTTGCCCCTCAGCCTCCGTCTCTCTAGGAAGAACAATCCCAGTTTATTCAATTTCTCCTCATAGCTAATACCCTCCATAACAGGCAACATTCTGGTAAACCTTTTCTGTACTCTCTCCAAAGCCTCCATGTCCTAGTAGTGTGATGACCAGAATTGGACACAGTATCCCAAATGTGGTCTAACCAACATTTATAATTGGAACATAATTTTCGAGCTTTTCCCATCTGAATTTGATCTACCAAAATGCATCACCTCACATTTGTCCAGGTTAAATTCCATCTGCCATTTCTCTGCCCAATTTTGCAGCCCAACTATATCCTATTGTATTCTGACAATCTTCATCACTATCCACAACTTCTGCAATCTTAGTATCATCCGCAAACTTACTAATCAGACCTGCTACGTTTCTTCCAAGTCATTTATATATAATTATATATTACAAACAGCAGAAGTACCAGTACTGATCCCTGCGGAACACCACTAGTTACGGACCTCCATTTGGAAAAACACCCTTCCACTGCTACCCTCTCTTGTGGTCAACCCAGTTCTGAATCCATCTGAGGGATAGTTCAAACTGGAGGAAGTAAAGCTGGTAATGGGAAGTGAAATTAGAAGGCAGGCAAAACAGCGGTGAACATCGACTAAGCTTAGAATGTGGAATTATGTGAAAAATACAAAGTTAGGGGCACTCTATTTCAATGCACACACCATTCACAATAAGGTAGATGATATAAAGACACAAATAGAGGTAAATAGGTATGATCTCTAAATGGGTATGATCTAATTGCCATTACGGAAATGTGACTAAAAGGTGACCAAGACTGGGAATTGAAAATTCAAGGATATTCACCATTTAGGAAGGACAGGCAAAAAGGTGTTGCACTGATAATAAGTGATGGGATCAGGACCATTTGTAAGGGAGGATCTCAGATCAGAACAATAAAATGTGTAATCTGAGTGGAGTTAAGGGACAGCAAACATTGGTAGAGTTGTTTAGAGACTACCAATCAGTAATGATAGTGTGGGACATGGTATTAATGAGATTAGAGAAGCATGTGGCATGGTAATACAGTAATCATGAGTGACTTTAACTTCCAGATTGGCTGGGTATACCTAATTAGCATTAATGCTGTGGAGGACGAGTTTGAGGAGTTCTTCGAGAATGAATTTCTCAGCCAGTATGTCAAGGAACTGACCGGAGAAGAGGTTAGTTTAGATCTAGCAATATGCATGAAAAAGGGCTAATTAATAATCTTATTTTTGAAGATTCTTTTGTAACGAGTGATCATATTATGAAAGATTTTTACATTATGTTTGAAAGTGAGATAGTTCAATCTGAAGTTAGGTTTTAAAATTGAACAAGGAAATGAGGGGCAAATTGGCTGAGATGGATTGGAAAAATACATTTAAAAGTTGAAAAGACATAGGCAATGGATTATCTTAAAGAATTATACATATTTTAGAGCAAGTATACATACATTCCTTCAAAGCACAAAACCCCAGAGAAGTCAGTCGTTTGTGGTTAATAAAGGAAGTTAAGTTTGTACAAGATTAAAAGGGCCTATAAAGTTGGCAGATGTAGTAGGAAACCTGAGGATTTTAGAATGCAGCAAAGTTGGACCAAACTGACAAAGGATGCAGAATAAAATTTGAATCTAAACCAGCAAAAAACATAGACTAAAAGCTTCTTTGTACATAAACAGGAAATGTTTGACGAGGATCATTGTGGGTCCATTGCAGGCAGTCAGAAGAATTTATGATGGGGAATAGAGAAATGACAAAGAAGCTAAATGATTATGTGTCTGTCTTCACTGAAGAAGTTACAAGACATCTCCCAGAGTTAGAGATCCAAGGAGCTAGGGAGAATGAGGAATTGAATGAAATTAGTATTAGCAAGAAAGTTGCTTTGGAGAAATTAAGGAGACTGAAGGTTGATAATGCCTTGTGACCTGATATTCTACATCCCAAAGTGTTGAAAGTGATACCTATGGAGATAGTGGGTGCATTGGTGAGCATCTTCCAACCAGGCAATGGCAATTAAAACTGACAAATTACAGCAGCTTGGACACAGTTAGAAACTGGATAAATGTTGCAGTATTTCCATTTGTCAAAGAAGTTTAGAACCATTTCTTAGGTATCTGCCATGACAAGCACATGGAACAAAGAACCATGTTCCGACAGCATTCAGCACGATACTAGGCAGCAAATAGATGCAACAGGCTCACCATTGCAGTGGCCATTTTATCTGACTGAATCATGGCAGTAAATAGGTTGAATGTGATGCTGCAGCTACTTTATTTTAAAGGGCACAAAATTCTCACAGGCCAATGGGAAATTATGCTTTTAAATTGCTCTCCAAGTTTTCTGTCACTCTTCTCAAAATAACTAGTTATCAGTTCCCTGAATGCAGAGGGTGCCACAGCAATCTCCTGCTCTGAACTTTTAACAGTAACTGTAACAGGGATAAACTGCAAATTCAAAAGAAAGCACACGCTCATTTTTAAAAAGTTATAAAAGTTCAATATGCTACAGTCGCCTAGCTTGTCAGATAATCAACACAATGAAAATTATCAACACAATCAGTCAATATATTCCAAATGAAAAACGACTTTGGGACACGTCTATAAAATGTTTCTAAGGTTAGACAGGTTGCAGCCATATGGAACAGTTTTCAGCTGGATAAATACAGCTCTGCAACACCATTCATTTCTGCCCTGCCAACTCGAAAAGCATAATCCATGGATTTGGTGTGAGGGCAATTTGTTTAAGTGTGCAGGGCCTTTTAAATTATTTTGTCCAGTAACATAAGGTGGCCAAACTTCCGCTGACCATACAGCTTCTTAAAGAGAAAACGAATTCGGATTCGACTCATCCAAAGGCTGCCTGGTCAGCCTTCCATCTTAAACTTGCACTCAACCCGAACTCTACTACCTACTTTGACAAAGAGTCATCGGACTCGAAACGTTAGCTCTTTTCTCTCGCTACAGATGCTGCCAGACTTGCTGAGATTTTCCAGCATTTTCCCTTTCGTTTCAGATTCCAGCATCCGCAGTAATTTGCTTTTCTTCTGCTACCTGCATCTGAACTTACACCAAGTGCCATTCGTCATGCACTCACTGACCTGACCTACACTAGTTACCTATCCCTCAATGCCCCTTCTATTGTGCAAATCCTTCAGTGCCCGTGCCATTCTCCAACTCTCTCACCTCCTCCTTCGACCATTAAGAGTAATGCTGCATTCCTCCAATTCTGATCTGTCCATCCTCAACTTCCATCGGCCCAACACTGACTGCTGGGTCTTGAACTCCCAAACTTCTGAAATTCCATCCCTCAACCTCTCCGTCCTGTTTACACTCCTTTAAGCCTCTCCTCCAAACCGACTTCTTTGACCAAACTTTGGGCCATCCTTTGTCTCAGTGTCGAGAGGTAATGTTTTAAATGTGGATGTAAAAGGGCTTTGAGGAAGCAACAAGTTGCTGAGGGAACAAACATGCTGGAAACGCTTCAAGTAGGCCTGGCAGCATCTGTTGAGTGGAGAAAATAAGCGTTTGGAGTCCAATATGACTTCTTCAGACTGGAAACGTTGACTCTCGCTTCTCTCTCCACAGACGCTGCCAGACTTGTTGAGTTCATCCAGCATTTTGTCTTTCAGATTTCCACCGTCCGCGGTATTTCACTTTTATTTAAGTTGCTGCTGGAATTCAGCACTTGGGCGCCCAAAACAGGCAGAGGCCGAGGATGTCACTGATGCCGAGGGTATGACTGCGACCGGGGGGCAGCGACCTAGTGGGGGTCTGCTACACCATCCCAGTAAACAGGGCCAGGCCGAGGTTCCCCGGGCCCGGTAACCGGGGTGGAGCAGTGCGAGAGGGGCCGCTCCTGCCACAATGCTGCCCAAGCCGCCCTCTCCCCTTACCTGACCCCGCTCTCTGCCTGAGGGACCAGGCCTCCTCCAGCTGGCTCAGCTCCACTCCGCTGTAGGTCAGGCTGAGCCCGGTGATGGGATCTTCGGCCAGGCCCACCTCCAAGAGGCGGCATCGCAGTGACCACAAGCCGCCCCTGAGCTGCGGCAGAAGGACCGCGGTCAGCGAGCCGAGCAGCACAGCTGCCGCCACCCGCCTACCGCTCAAGCCCATCGCGAGCGCTGGAGGGCCGCCGCCGCCGGCTCCGAGTCACCGCCGCCGGCTCCCGGACCCCCGCCCCCTTCCGGAGCGCTCATTGGTCCGCTCCAGGCAGGGGCGACAATTCCTAACCGTTCATTGCACGATACGAACGCCACTCACTGATTTGGCCAATAGCGGACAGCAACGTCGGCAGCACTCAGCCAATCGTAACCGTGCAACGTTTTGTTGTTGGTTACTGCGCATGCCCAAGCTGCCGCTGAGTTACAGCAACAATAGAGTTGTGGCACTGACAGTGAGAGAGGCAGTCAGCACAGCTACTGGCAATGACAGTGTGGGAGGCAGTGAGCACAGCTACTGGCAATGACAGTGTGGGAGGCAGTGAGCACAGCTACTGGCAATGACAGTGTGGGAGGCAGTCAGCACAGCTACTGGCAATGACAGTGTGGGAGGCAGTCAGCACAGCTACTGGCAATGACAGTGTGGGAGGCAGTCAGCACAGCTACTGGCAGTGACAGTGTGGGAGGCAGTCAGCACAGCTACTGGCAGTGACAGTGTGGGAGGCACGGAGCACAGCTACTGGCAGTGACAGTGTGGGAGGCAGTCAGCACAGCTACTGGCAGTGACCGTGTGGGAGGCACTGAGCACAGCTACTGGCAGTGACAGTGTGGGAGGCACTGAGCACAGCTACTGGCAGTGACAGTGTGGGAGGCACTGAGCACAGCTACTGGCAGTGACAGTGAGAGAGGCACTGAGCACAGCTACCGGCAGTGACAGTGTGGGAGGCACTGAGCACAGCTACTGGCAGTGACAGTGTGGGAGGCACTGAGCACAGCTACTAGCAGTGACAGTGTGAAGGGCAGTCAGCACAGCTACTGGCAGTGACAGTGTGGGAGGCAGTCAGCATAGCTACTGGCAGTGACAGTGTGTGGGAGGCAGTGACAGTGTGGGAGGCAGTCAGCACAGCTACTGGCAGTGACAGTGTGGGGGGGCAGTCAGCACAGCTACTGGCAGTGACAGTGTGGGAGGCACTGAGCACAGCTACTGGCAGTGACAGTGTGGGAGGCACTGAGCACAGCTACTGGCAGTGACAGTGTGGGAGGCACTGAGCACAGCTACTGGCAGTGACAGTGTGTGGGAGGCAGTCAGCACAGCTACTGGCAGTGACAGTGAGAGAGGCACTGAGCACAGCTACTGGCAGTGACAGTGTGGGAGGCAGTCAGCACAGCTACTGGCAGTGACAGTGAGAGAGAGGCAGTGAGCACAGCTACCGGCAGTGACAGTGTGGGAGGCACTGAGCACAGCTACTGGCAGTGACAGTGTGGGAGGCAGTCAGCACAGCTACTGGCAGTGACAGTGTGGGAGGCAGTCAGCACAGCTACTGGCAGTGACAGTGTGGGAGGCACTGAGCACAGCTACTGGCAGTGACAGTGTGTGGGAGGCACTGAGCACAGCTACCGGCAGTGACAGTGTGAGGGGCAGTCAGCACAGCTACTGGCAGTGACAGTGTGAGGGGCAGTCAGCACAGCTACTGGCAGTGACAGTGAGAGAGGCACTGAGCACAGCTACCGGCAGTGACAGTGTGGGAGGCACTGAGCACAGCTACTGGCAGTGACAGTGTGGGAGGCAGTCAGCACAGCTACTGGCAGTGACAGTGTGGGAGGCAGTGAGCACAGCTACTGGCAGTGACAGTGTGAGAGGCAGTCAGCACAGCTACTGGCAGTGACAGTGTGGGAGGCAGTCAGCACAGCTACTGGCAGTGACAGTGTGGGAGGCAGTCAGCATAGCTACTGGCAGTGACAGTGTGTGGGAGGCACTGAGCACAGCTACTGGCAGTGACAGTGTGAGGGGCAGTCAGCACAGCTACTGGCAGTGACAGTGAGAGAGGCAGTGAGCACAGCTACCGGCAGTGACAGTGTGGGAGGCACTGAGCACAGCTACTGGCAGTGACAGTATGTGAGAGGCAGTGAGCACAGCTACTGGCAGTGACCGTGTGGGAGGCACTGAGCACAGCTACTGGCAGTGACAGTGTGAGGGGCAGTCAGCACAGCTACTGGCAGTGACAGTGTGAGGGGCAGTCAGCACAGCTACTGGCAGTGACAGTGTGGGAGGCACTGAGCACAGCTACTGGCAGTGACAGTGTGAGAGGTAGTGAGCACAGCTACTGGCAGTGACAGTGTGGGAGAGGCAGACAGCACAGCTACTGGCAGTGACAGTGTGGGAGGCAGTCAGCACAGCTACCGGCAGTGACAGTGTGGGAGGCACTGAGCACAGCTACTGGCAGTGACAGTGTGGGAGGCAGTCAGCACAGCTACTGGCAGTGACAGTGTGGGAGGCAGTCAGCACAGCTACTGGCAATGACAGTGCGGGAGGCAGTCAGCACAGCTACTGGCAGTGACAGTGTGGGAGGCAGTCAGCACAGCTACTGGCAGTGACAGTGTGGGAGGCAGTCAGCACAGCTACTGGCAGTGACAGTGTGAGGGGCAGTCAGCACAGCTACTGGCAGTGACAGTGAGAGAGGCACTGAGCACAGCTCCTGGCAGTGACAGTGTGGGAGGCAGTCAGCACAGCTACTGGCAGTGACAGTGAGAGAGAGGCAGTGAGCACAGCTACCGGCAGTGACAGTGTGGGAGGCACTGAGCACAGCTACTGGCAGTGACCGTGTGGGAGGCAGTCAGCACAGCTACTGGCAGTGACAGTGAGAGAGGCACTGAGCACAGCTACCGGCAGTGACAGTGTGAGGGGCAGTCAGCACAGCTACTGGCAGTGACAGTGAGAGAGGCACTGAGCACAGCTACCGGCAGTGACAGTGTGAGGGGCAGTCAGCACAGCTACTGGCAGTGACAGTGAGAGAGGCACTGAGCACAGCTACTGGCAGTGACAGTGTGAGAGGCAGTGAGCACAGCTACTGGCAGTGACAGTGTGAGAGGCAATGAGCACAGCTACTGGCAGTGACAGTGTGAGAGGCAGTGAGCACAGCTACTGGCAGTGACAGTGTGGGAGGCAGTCAGCACAGCTACTGGCAGTGACAGTGTGGGAGGCAGTCAGCACAGCTACTGGCAGTGACAGTGTGTGGGAGGCACTGAGCACAGCTACTGGCAGTGACAGTGTGAGGGGCAGTCAGCACAGCTACTGGCAGTGACAGTGAGAGAGGCAGTGAGCACAGCTACCGGCAGTGACAGTGTGGGAGGCACTGAGCACAGCTACTGGCAGTGACAGTATGTGAGAGGCAGTGAGCACAGCTACTGGCAGTGACAGTGTGAGAGGCAGTGAGCACAGCTACTGGCAGTGACAGTGTGAGAGGCACTGAGCACAGCTACTGGCAGTGACAGTGTGGGGGGGGGGGGGGGCAGTCAGCACAGCTACTGGCAGTGACAGTGAGAGAGGCAGTGAGCACAGCTACTGGCAGTGACAGTGCGAGGGGCAGTCAGCACAGCTACTGGCAGTGACAGTGTGAGAGGCAGTCAGCACAGCTACTGGCAGTGACAGTGTGGGAGGCAGTGAGCACAGCTACTGGCAGTGACAGTGAGAGAGGCACTGAGCACAGCTACTGGCAGTGACAGTGTGGGAGGCAGTCAGCACAGCTACTGGCAGTGACCGTGTGGGAGGCAGTTTGCACAGCTACCGGCAGTGACAGTGTGGGAGGCAGTCAGCACAGCTACCGGCAGTGACAGTGTGGGAGGCAGTCAGCACAGCTACTGGCAGTGACAGTATGTGAGAGGCAGTGAGCACAGCTACTGGCAGTGACCGTGTGGGAGGCAGTGAGCACAGCTACTGGCAGTGACAGTGTGAGGGGCAGTGAGCATAGCTACTGGCAGTGACAGTGAGAGAGGCACTGAGCACAGCTACCGGCAGTGACAGTGTGGGAGGCAGTCAGCACAGCTACTGGCAGTGACAGTGTGAGAGGCACTGAGCACAGCTACTGGCAGTGACAGTGTGGGAGGCAGTCAGCACAGCTACTGGCAGTGACAGTGTGGGAGGCACTGAGCACAGCTACTGGCAGTGACAGTGAGAGAGGCAGTCAGCACAGCTACTGGCAGTGACAGTGTGGGAGGCACTGAGCACAGCTACTGGCAGTGACAGTGTGAGGGGCAGTCAGCACAGCTACTGGCAGTGACAGTGTGAGGGGCAGTCAGCACAGCTACTGGCAGTGACAGTGTGAGGGGCAGTCAGCACAGCTACTGGCAGTGACAGTGTGGGAGGCACTGAGCACAGCTACTGGCAGTGACAGTGTGGGAGGCAGTCAGCACAGCTACTGGCAGTGACAGTGTGGGAGGCAGTCAGCACAGCTACTGGCAGTGACAGTGAGAGAGGCAGTCAGCACAGCTACTGGCAGTGACAGTGTGGGAGGCACTGAGCACAGCTACTGGCAGTGACAGTGTGGGAGGCAGTCAGCACAGCTACTGGCAGTGACAGTGTGAGAGGCAGTGAGCACAGCTACCGGCAGTGACAGTGTGGGAGGCACTGAGCACAGCTACTGGCAGTGACAGTGTGGGCGGCAGTCAGCACAGCTACTGGCAGTGACAGTGAGAGAGGCAGTGAGCACAGCTACTGGCAGTGACAGTGTGGGAGGCAGTCAGCACAGCTACTGGCAGTGACAGTGAGAGAGGCACTGAGCACAGCTACTGGCAGTGACAGTGTGGGAGGCAGTCAGCACAGCTACTGGCAGTAACAGTGTGGGAGGCAGTCAGCACAGCTACTGGCAGTGACAGTGTGAGTGTGAGAGGCAGTCAGCACAGTTACTGGCAGTGACAGTGTGAGTGTGAGAGGCACTAGCACAGGTACTGGCTGACCTGCTGAGCACTTCCATCATTGTGAACCTTCCAAATTTACAGCTTCTGCATTCTCAACCCCTCCAAACGCAGCTGCAATTAAAAAGATCTATTTTTATTCAAGACATTTTTATTGTACATACAAAACTGAACAATCCATCCAACATTATAAATCTCTCGTTCAAAACACTCCCTCCACCGTCTCACCCCACATGCCGATCTGCTTTATAACTATAATAGAAAACAGTCCTCCCAAGCGCTGATGCTTACCAACTGAAGAGGAGGAGATAATAGCCTGAGGAAATGAACAGCCTCCACCTCTGACCCCCTATTGGCAAACCCCATCTTCTCCAACTGTAAAAATCCCAACTGGTCACTCACTCACCTCGCTGCCCTTGGCGGCTCCAGAGTCCTCCAGGCTATCGGAAGCAAAGGCCACCTTCACCCCCAAGATTTCCGACATTATCCCCAAAAAAGACTCCTAAAATCCCACCAATTGTGACAGGATCAGAACTTAAGTGTGGTACACCGGCCCCCTTAAACACCACTCACATTTGTCCTCCACCTCCAAAAAGAACCCATTCATATGTGTCTTTATAAAAACATTTAGAGTACCCAATTCATTTTTTTTTCAATTAAGGGGCAAATTAGCGTAGCCAATCCACCTACTAGGCACATTTTTGGGTGGTGGGGGCGAAACCCACACAAACATGGGGCGAATGTGCACACGGACATTGACCCAGAGCCGGGATCAAACCTGGGACCTTGGTGCCGTGAGACAGCAGTGCTAAGCACTGCGCCACCGTGCTGTCCTCTCATACGTGTCTTTGTTAATATGTACTCTGTACACCATTTTAACTTGAATTGAACTCAATTTTGCCCCACTTCAAACCCCCCTCAACAGCACCACCCAACTCCTCCTCCCACTTCCTCTTTATCTCCTCTATCGAGGCCCTCACCATTAACTGCCCTCCCCTTTCTCATCCTTAGACATCTAGCAACGAGCGAGGCAGTAACAGTGCAAACATGGACAGTTCGTTCCTCATTAAATTCCTAATCTACAAGTACCGGAATCCATTCCCCCTCGTCGGCTTAAACGTCTCTCCCAGTTCCCGGACTCTGCAAATCTACCTTCCACGCACAAGTCCCTAAACCTCTATATCCCCGCATGAATCCAACTCTGCTGGAATAAATCTATGATTTCCATAAATCGGCGCCCACACCGACTTGCCTTCCAGCTTAAAATGCTGCCTAAACCCCACCCCTGCCAATCCGCTCCATGAACCCAAGCAACTCCTTCGCCCCCACCAACACCTTGAGCGATCTTGGGGCACAGTCGGACCTGCCTCGGGTAAAGCACACAATTAAAATCCCCTCCCATAATCAATGAATGCGTATCCAAATCCAGAACCCTTGGCAACACCGTCTTAATAAATTCCACATCATTCTAGTTAGGACCGTACACATTCACTCACACCAAAGGAGCCCACTCCCAACCTTCCACTCGCCATCATTCATGTATATTCCCCCCTTAGATCCCCCACTACATTACTCGCCAAAAAAGTCACTCTTCTATTGATAAGCACTGTGGCCGCCCCTTGTCTTCATATCCAACCCCAAATTAATTCATAAATGTTGTTTGGTCCTTAACCCTCAGGGGAGTCTCCTGCAGAAGGACCACGTCTACCTTCAAACTTTTGAAATAGGTGAACACCTATGGCGGGTATGTTTAGCAGCACGCGCAGCGCCAATAAACACATTATAAAATGCCATTCACGTTAGATAGGGGCCTCAGCAGGGACTGCGTGACCCAGGCCGCACAATGCTCTGTTTGGTGCACTGAGGAGCTCAGCTCACCGGAACTTCTAAGTGTAGTGACAGATCGGGCTGGCATTTTTGAATGGCGATCCTATCTCTGGAGGCGCCAATGCGACCCCCCCCCCCCCCCCCCCCTCCACAAGCCCTAACACACATTTGGAGCATATCCGCACCCCCTCAATGCCTATGCAGGGCACCCCCCAGCCCGATATCCACCATGCAAAAAGGCCAGCTTGGTGCCTTGGCAGTGCCGTCCTACCACCCTGGCAGTACCAGGCTGGCACTACCAATGCCAGGTGGCACCAGCAGTGCCAGGGTACGACCCTGCCAAAGGGCTTGCACCTGGGGATCTCCAATCCCCTGGGATAGCCCCACGAGTGCTGTTCCACCTGGTCGCCATTTGTGAAGACCAGTACTGAATGGCGCACACACACGAGGTCTCCGAGGCAAAGGGGATTGATTCCAAAGTCTCGGGTACCTCAGTAAACTGCATATTAGTGAAGCTAGCTGTCTTGATGTAATATGCAGATTTGCCAAAAAGGTGATCCATCCCACAATGGGTGCGATGTACAATGCAATGTCTTGCGAGATTGCGTTAGATCTTGTGAGGCGTTGCGAGATGGGTAGATCCCGGGCGTGCAGTCTCCCGGCTTCTATCGGCTATGCTTTTTGGGCGCAGATTTTTGTTTAATTTGTAAAACTGTGAGGAACGGATACTTCAACCCAGGAGTGATGATTCAGACCAATAGGTATCCTTTATGTTAAATAAACTAATTTAGCACATAATTAACCACATTACCATCAAAGAAACAGATATACAATTAACAGTTAAACGGCTCTTAAAAAGGAAAAATGTGAACTTACTATCTTCATCTGCCACTAATTCCAATTAAGCAACAGCGGCACTCCCGCTGGCCCCGGGGAAATACTCAGAGTCCGGTAGCAGTAGCGATGTTGAAAATCTAGAGGCAGTAATGGCAGCACTGCGGCGCAGTGGTTAGCACTACTGTCTCACGGCGCTGAGGTCCCACGTCCGATCCCGGCTCTGGGTCACTGTCCGGCTCTGGTCACTGTCCGTGTGGAGTTTGCACATTCTCCCCGTGTTTGCATGGGTTTCGCCCCCACAACCCAAAAGGTGTAGGTGGATTGACCATGCTAAATTGCCCTTAATTGGAAAAATTAATTGGATACTCTAAATTTATATAAAAAAAGAAAATCTGGAGGCAGTTGCGCCAGCACTTTTGGCTGGGGGTGGGGGTCAAGGGAAATGCTAATTCGGGGAAATCACAAATTTGAGTCAGGGAAGTCGGATGGGAGTTTTCGGAGATGGGAGGAGAAGGGTATCAGGGCATTAAAGGATTTGTTTCTAGATTGAAAGATCTGGGGGAAAATTATGGGTTTGGGCATATGCAGGTCTTAGATATCGCTAAGGTGATACAGAGCTTTCAGGTGGCGCGGCCTCCACACTATTGGAGGAGGTGCTGACGACATGGGGAATGGAGGGGGTGGTTTTGCCGATTTATGGGGCGATTCTGGAAGAGAAGGCACCACTGGAGGGGATTAAGGCAAAGTGGGAGGAAGTGGTGGGAGAGAGCATGGAGGAGGGGGTTGTGGTGTGAGGTGCTCCAAAATGTAAATGCCTGAATTGGGGCTGATGCAGCTGAAGGTGGTGTATAACCAGCCCCGATTGCAAAAGCAGGGAAGGTCCAGTAGGCGGATCAGCAGAGAGAAAATAAAATCGAAAAAAAGTCAAAGCAAACTAGTGCAATTATTACTGCTCATAAATACTGGAAACAACCTCATTATAACGGGAACTGTTATGAATTAGAGAATCCCCAGATAAAACAAAAGCTACAGCTAGAAACAGATAAAAAGGCTGGACACATTTTTATTTTTGATTACACCTAGCCGGCAGTGGCACTTTTGCCACCCATGCTGCTGCTACATCCTCCAAGTTCCCAGATTTTGCTTCCTTGTTGCTGCTGCTCCCACAGCAGTTTGAAGTCATCTGAGCCATTGACTCTACAGGTTGAAAATTATGCATTAATGTTTTTCCCACCCCCAGGAAAGAAAGTTAAAACACATGTCATTATATGGTAAGAATGACAGTCTTGTGTTCGCAATCCAAGCCACTCAGGTCAGATATTCATTATCGGTACATTGTAAAGGGGAGAGGGAAGGAGACTGAAGTGAAAAAAGGCATCCACTGAACAAAGCAGCTCTTCAGCTCCTTGTCACATAGACTGGTTTGCCAATTAATCCTAAAACTATCAGTACCAAGATGTGCATCGTAGAAATGCATCACTGCAAGCTGTCATGGGCAGGGAAAGGTCATTCCAATATTTTGAAGGTCCACGTATTTCAACGATTCAGGCAAAAAATGCTCCTTCTCTTCAGATCCCAACAACAAATAAAACAATTGATATTCATATTGGGTTTGCTTGCTTGGCTGGGTGAAAATAGCATGGCTTGAGCCGAATGGCCTGTTTGATTTGGTCAGTTTTATACATAGCTTGAATATAATTGACCGGTATTGATTACAGAGATACCCAAGGAGCTGTTCAAATTTTGGAATCTGAAATTCTCAAGAGAATAGTCTAAACCACTGTCAGTTCTATGGTTAATACATAGAAGCATATATTTATTCTATTCAACAGTTTAGATTAGCACCGAATATGAAAGTACACCAACATGCAGGATCCCCCCAGGACGTTTACCCTACTGAGCGAGTGGCAATGACGTTGGCAGGATCACGCAAGCTGAATGGACTGCGGTCGCATCCCCAAAGACATGCTCTATGGTAAGCTTGCTATCGGGCAACAGACCAACAGGTCACCCTCGTCTGTTACAGGAGGATATCTGCGAGTGAGATGTCAAATTGACCAGGATCGGAGCAGATGTATGAGAAGTGGAACAGTAAGTCCTTGCTCCTGACTGGAATGCTTGAAGACGAGCAGTTAGGGAGGGAGTGGAAAAAGTGGAGGACAAAAGTAAATGAAGAGCGGGCAGCAAAGAGAACCTGCCAGAAGCTGAAAGTCACCCTGAGGCCAATGCTGTTCATCTGTGCCAGCTTTGAAAGGTCTCACCATAGCTGTGGCGCTAACAATTATACTCAAAGCCGAGAGACTAGTACAATAGAGGCTTTATTGCTGTACGATGTTGTCCCTCCATCTGCAACAGTAGACTAAGGGTCTGAGCAGCTCTCATACATTTATACATAAGCTCCCTGTGGGCGGAGCTAGCCGGCAGGGGCTGACCGGAGGAACCTGTATTACAGGTACAGGCATACATCCCCCTACTGCAGTACACATAACTACAGTGGTTATCTCACCACATTCACCCCCTGTAAAAATGAGTCCGGCGGGGGTGACATGTAACTACAAAGGATGCTATTTACAAGAGGGTCCAACAAGGAAAATCAAGAGTCCATCCGGTTAGCAGATTACAGGTTGAGCCGAATCGGTGGTCGGAAGTTCCGCTGTGATCGGCGTATCTGTGGTGGTGACGTCGGCACAGGCGGTGATGGCCCCGATGGTGCAGGTGCTGGCGGTGTTGGTGCTGGCTGCTGGCGGGATGACTCCGAGAGCAAGCCGAAATCTTCCGTGTCCTCCAGGGTGGGCAGGGGGATGAGGGATGGACCTGATGGGGACGAATAGGGGGGCGCTGGGGTTGGCGCAGGAAGGGGTGTGGCATGGGATCGGCACCTGAGGGTGCCAGGTCCCGGAACGAGACTGTCTCCTGGCGGCCGTCGGCGAACTCCACGTAGGCATACTGAGGGTTGGCGTGGAGAAGGCGTACTTTGTCCACCAGGGGTTCCGCCTTGTGGAGCCGTACATGCCTACGGAGAAGGACTGGGCCCGGAGTCATGAGCCAAGTCGGGAGCGACACTCCGGATGTGGACTTCCTAGGGAAGGCAAAAACACGTTCATGGGGTGTACTGTTAGTTGCGGTGCACAGTAGTGATCGAATGGAATGGAGCGCGTCAGGGAGGACCTGCTGCCAGCGAGCGGCTGGGAGGTTTCTGGACCGTAGGGCCAGCTGGACGGCCCTCCATACCGTCCCGTTCTCCCGCTCTACCTGCCCGTTACCCCGGGGGTTGTAGCTGGTCGTCCTGCTGGAGGCGATACCCCTGCTGAGCAGGAATTGACGCAGCTCATCGCTCATGAATGAGGATCCCCTGTCACTGTGGATATAGTCGGGGAAACCGAACAGGGCGAAAATGGAATCCAGGGCCTTGGTGACGGTGGCAGACGTCATATCTGGGCATGGGATGGCAAAGGGGAACCTAGAAAATTCATCGACCACACTAAGGATGTAGGTGTTGCGGTCAGTGGAGGGAAGGGGCCCTTTGAAGTCCACGCTGAGGCGTTCAAAGGGGCGGGACGCTTTCACCAGGCGCGCGCGATCTGGCCGGCAGAAGTGCGGCTTGCACTCCGCACAGATCTGGCAGTCTCTGGTGACTGTCCGTACTTCCTCGACGGAGTAGGGCAGATTGCGGGCTTTGATCAGATGGTACAAGCGAGTGACCCCGGATGGCAAAGGCTGTCGTGCAAGGCACGGAGCTGGTTCACTTGTGCACTGGCACATGTACCTCGGGAGAGGGCGTCTGGGGGCTCGTTGAGCTTGCCGGGGCGATACAAGATCTCGTAGTTAAAGGCGGAGAGCTCGATTCTCCACCGCAAGATGTTGTCATTCTTGATCTTGCCCCGCTGCGTGTTGTTGAACATGAAGGCTACCGACCGTTGGTCAGTGAGGAGGGTGAATCTCCTGCCGGCCAGGTAATGCCTCCAGTGCCGCACCGCTTCAACGATTGCCTGGGCTTCCTTTTCGACAGAGGAATGCCGAATTTCGGAGGCGTGGAGGGTGCGTGAAAAGAATGCCACGGGTCTGCCGGCCTGATTCAGCGTGGCGGCAAGGGCGACATCTGAAGCGTCGCTCTCTACTTGGAAAGGCAGAGTCTCGTCTACGGCGTGCATCCCCGCCCTGGCTATGTCAGATCGAATGCAGGCGAAGGCCTGTTGTGACTCGGCCGAGAGGGGAAAATGTGTGGACTGGATAAGTGGCCGGGCCTTGTCTGCGTATTGCGGGACCCACTGGGCGTAATAAGAGAAAAACCCAAGGCAGCGTTTGAGGGCCTTGGGGCAGTGGGGAATTGGGAGCTCCATGAGGGGGCGCATGCGGTCGGGATCGGGTCCCAGTAGTCCGTTTTGGACTACGTAGCCAAGGATGGCTAAGCGGTCTGTGCGGAACACGCATTTCTCCTTGTTGTACGTGAGATTAAGGAGAGATGCGGTGTGGAGGAATTTATAAAGGTTGGCATCATGGTCCTGCTGGTCATGGCCGCAGATGGTGACATTGTCGAGGTACGGGAAGGTGGCCTGCAATCCGTACCGGTCAACCATTCAGTCCATTTCTCGCTGAAAGACCGAGACCCCATTCGTGACGCCGAAGGGAACCCTCAGAAATTGGTACAGACGACCGTCCGCCTCGAAGGCAGTGTAGGGACGGTCCGATTTACGGATAGGGAGCTGGTGGTAGGCGGATTTCAGGTCAATAGTAGAGAAGACCCGGTACTGTGCAATCTGATTGACCATATCAGAAATGCGGGGGAGGGGGTACGCGTCGAGCTGCGTGTACCGGTTGATGGTCTGGCTGTAGTCCACGACCATCCTGTGCTTCTCTCCGGTCTTAACCACTACCACCTGGGCTCTCCAAGGGCTGTTGCTGGCCTCGATGATACCCTCCCGAAGCAGCCGCTGGACTTCGTACCTGATGAAGGCCTTGTCCTGGGTGCTGTACCGTCTGCTCCTGGTGGCGACGGGCTTGCAATCCACAGTCAGATTAGCAAAGAGGGAGGGGGGCTCGACCTTGAGGGTCGCGAGGCCGCAAACGGTGAGGGGAGGTAGGGGTCCACCGAATTTGAGGGTGAGGCTCTGGAGATTGCACTGGAAATCCAGGCCTAGTAAGAGTGAAGTGCAGAGGTCGGGGAGAATGTACAGACGGAAACGGTCGAATTCCACACCCTGTACAGTGAGTTTAACCAGGCAGAAACCCCAGATCGGGACAGAGTGGGAACCGGAGGCAAGGGAGATCTGCCGGTCGGCGGGATGGATCGCAAGGGAATAGCGCCTTACCGTGTCCGGGTGGACGAAGCTCTCAGTGCTCCCGGAGTCGATGAGGCAGGAGGTCACATGGCCGTTGACCAGCACCGATGTGGAAGAGGGTGCCAGGTTGCGAGAACGGGACTGGTCGAGCGTAACGGAGGCGAGCAGTGGTTGGTCGGCGGTTGAGTCAGATGAGTCCGACGAGGAGCGGTAGCGACCCGTGTCCCGTGATGGCGGCCCCTGGAGACGAGATGGCGGCATCCGCAGTACCTGTGGGTAAAATGGCGCCGTCCATGGGGCGCACGTTATGGGGTCGGAACAAAATGGCGGCGCCCATGGAACGCACATGGCTGTGGTGGACGAAGATGGCGGCGCCTATGGGGCGCACCTGGCGGGGGCGGCAAAAGATGGCGGCGCCCACTGATCGCACGTGGGGTCGGGGGAAGCGGACGGCGGGGCCCATTGAGGGAGCGGCTGAGGCGTGGGGACCGGCGGCGCGATAGCGGCGACCGTCCGGGACTGACACACCGCTGCAAAGTGGCCTTTCTTTCCACAAGCTTTGCAGGTCGCTGTGCGGGCCGGGCAGCATTGGCGAGGGTGCTTCTGTTGGCCGCAGAAGTAACAGTGGGGACCCCCAGGGGGTGCGGTGCGGCGGGCAGCGCAGGCATAGTGCGCGGGGGCGGCTGCTGGGGGGGCCGTTTGCGGGGTCCACAAGGGGTAGGACGGGTGGGCCGAGTGGCTAGCGGAGTAAGTGTGCGCACTACGGGAGGCGGCCGTCATGGAGAGCGCCAGGGCCTTTGCGGCCGCGAGGTCGGGGGCGACCCCTTCCAGCAGTCGTTGCCGGATGGGGTCCGATGCAATGCCTGTAACGAAGGCATCGCGCATGAGTAAATCAGAATGTTCCGTGGCTGTGAGGGCCCGGCAGTCGCAGTCTCGTACCAGAGGCATAAGAGCCCTCCAGAAGTCCTCAATCGACTCACCCAGCTGCTGGACGCGAGTAGAAAGTTGATGCCTCGCAAACAGGGTGTTCGCCGATGGTGCATAGTTCTCCTTGAGCAGTTCCATAGCTGCGGTGTAGTCGGTCGCATCTCGAATGAGCGGAAAGACGCTGGAGCTAAGTCTGGAGTACAGGAGTTGCTTTTTCTGAGCCTCCGTCGGGGGAGGGTCTGCTGAAGAGATGTAGGCCTCGAAGACTGCGAGCCAGTGATCAAAGTCTTTTCTGGCGTGAGGCGAATGCGGATCCAGCTGCAGACGGTCAGGCTTGACTCTGATGTCCATGGTGACTGGGAAATCGTTACAGCAATAAATTGTGGCGCTAACAATTATACTCAAAGCCGAGAGACTAGTACAATAGAGGCTTTATTGCTGTACGATGTTGTCCCTCCATCTGCAACAGTAGACTAAGGTTCTGAGCAGCTCTCATACATTTATACATAAGCTCCCTGTGGGCGGAGCTAGCCGGCAGGGGCTGACCGGAGGAACCTGTATTACAGGTACAGGCATACATCCCCCTACTGCAGTACACATAACTACAGTGGTTATCTCACCACAATAGCCACGACAGACTATTTCCAATACATAAGTACCACACACACTCTGGGTGCAGTCCATCATCTCCAGAGATGGATGGATGCCAAAACAAAAGTTTAGGACCAGATTCTGATTTTTGTTTTCCTTTTAACAAAACATTCACAAATAACCAGTTAAGTAGATTTTCGTAAGAAAAAAAAACATCTTCATAGTATTTATAGTGCCGAAGGAGGCCATTTGGCCCATCGAGTCTGCACCGGCTCCTGGAAAGAGCACGCTACTATTGTACTATTGTTCAGTACAACTGGAAAGTTATTCTTTTTTCTTCAACAAAATATACACTTGCAGCATAGATTAAGCCATATTCAGAGCGTGTAATGCAATTTAGCTTAGTAAAGCAGATGCTGTGCTTTAAAGAGTGCTGTGGACTTTCTGTGAAGTTCATGCTTTGGCTATGGGACTTTCGTGGTGCCCAGCAAACTGCTGAGGGTGGTGTTTTCAGATATAGGCTTCAAGAATAGTATTTACAGTGCAGAAGGCGGCCATTCGGCCCATCGAGTCTGCACCAGCTCTTTGAAAGAGCACCCTACCCAAGCCCACAACCTCCACTCTATCCCCATAACCCAGTAACCCGACCCAACACTAAGAGCAATTTTAGACACGAAGGGCAATTTAGCATGACCAATCCACTTAACCTGCACATGTTTGGATTGTGGGAGGAAACCGGAGCACCCGGAGGAAACCCACGCACACAGGGGGAGAACGTGCAGACTCCGCACAGACAGTGAACCAAGCCGGGAATCGAACCTGGGACCCTGGAGCTGTGAAGCAATTGTGCTAACCACCATGCTACCGTGCTGCCCTAATGAAAATGTCAGGAACATTACGAGAGTGTTTGGCATAAGACAGCTGCACCAAATGATTGGAATAAATGGCAGAGCAGGTTAATATGATGTCTGTGGTCAGAAAGTCATTATCTAGAATTCTAGAGTGTGTGTTGAGACAAACGGTTAAGTTATCTTTGTGCACTGTTCTGGTATGTGATCCGCATGGCGGTAGTACATATTTTCACCTCCAAAAGCTTTTGTGTATTCGCACAGGATTTCTTGCTGTTTTTTAAGGGAACTATTTGGTTGATGTATTTCAATTCTCCGAGGCACTATTCTACTTTGACATAGCATAACATTTCTGGACATAAGTAGAAGAAATACCAAAATTGAAGCAAACTTATCTTGTGCTTAGAAATAGGTCCATAATTTTATGTAAAAGCAGATTTAAAATACAATTGATTTTAAAGTGCCAACCTGTGGGTAATTCCATAGAAATATTATATTGGTATGTTACTGCATCTAATCAGTTCTATTTGCAAAATATTAAACAATTACCCTGGTTCCTTTAACCAATTTTAGTGATGTTTTATCTTCAGCCTACAATAGCCATACTGCAATTTAAAAACATATTACTCATATTTCATAACAATCAACTCAATTTCTTAATCAGCTTTTCATGATTGTCCTGAAGAAAAACTTCTATAACTTTTATTTTGATCAGCTTGATGCCTGGTAATTACACAAACCCACCGCCATGTGTAAAGAATCTCCAAGCCAAACAACTGATAAATCCACACAGATAGAGTTTCTGCTTCCCCCACATGAAACACAATTCCTGTAAAGCCACACGCCGCCATAGGTTGACCAAGCACAAGTCTTGGGCGTCCAAGAGTACTGGTAGAGTTTAACCAGCTACTTATCTGAAAAGTCACTGACCTGAAATATTAACTATTTTTATTAAAAAATATTGCCAGGCTTGCTAGCTTTTACAGCTAACCACTGCACCACCATGCTGCCCAGCCTTTTCTCTTTTAAAAAAATAGATATTGCATTACCAAGTTTTCCAGGGAAGGTTATCTGTATTCATAATGCCCATTGTTGGGCATAACATTCAGAAACCGCGCAAAAGCATTGTAAACCTGCTCTCGCTAACTTTTTAGTCGAATTGACAAACATTGACAAGCATGGTTTAATAATAATCTTTTATATGAGTGTCACAACTAGGCTCACATTAATACTGCAATGAAGTTACTGTGAAAATCTTGGGAGTCCTTAATGGGCATAGTATAATATGCAACGACATCACGTCAGCGAACTCCTGCCAAAATCCCTCCAGCTTTGGAAAGGCCCAAAACATGTGGACATGGTTTGCACCCCCCCCCCCCCCCCCCAACCCCTGCGCACCGCCCACACCTATCCTCCAGCCCCTCAAAAAAATTGCTCATTCTGGCCACCGCCATATGCGCCCTTCCAGCTCAGTTATTGAATGCTGAAATTTCATTTCCCAGCATTGTATTTAAGCTGATGTTATTTCTTCAAATACTTTAAGTTGGATGAGGCTAAGCCTAGCGCACAAAGAGGATGCATTCACCCTTCTCAGAGCACCCTCCCCAGCTCTTCCTCCCATTTCCACTTCACTTCTCCTACCGAGGAGCCCTCCCAGTCCATTACTTCTTTGTAAACCTCCAATACCCTGCCCTCACCAACCCCCTGCTTTCAACATCACTTTGTCCTGCAACCCCAGGAACGGCAGGTTAGGAAAGGACAGTACCTGTTCCCTCACATAGTCCCGAACCTGTAAGTACAGGGGCCCATTCCAGCTGGGCAGCTCATAGTCCTCTACCAACCCCGCTAAGCTTGAAAAGCTGCTCCACATAAACAGGTCTCCAAACTGCTCAATGCCCACCCACCACCACTCCCAGAACCCGGCGTCCAATACCCCCAGAACAAATCTGTGATTCCCACAAATCGGAACCCAAACCCACTCCAGCCTCATGTGCTGCCCCACTGCCCCCACACCCTCCGTGCCACCACTACCAGACTTGTGGAGTACCTGGCCGGCGAGAACAGCAGAGGCTCCTTCAACAGTGCTCCTGGCAAAAATAGAGTACCAAGTGAGCTTGGAATCGGAGCAGTTGTCCCCGAGCTGTGCAATCAGGGGTTGAGTGCACGTGGCTGGAGGACGGCGAAGAGGCGTTCTCCGGCCAACGCTCTACATCTGGGCCAAGGTTCGAATTGCTGATTGAAATATATTTTCGTGGAGGAAGAGGTTGCGGCTTCGGTAGAGGAGGAGGTGACTTTGGTGGGAGTCGCGATGGTGGAGGATTCTGTGGGGGTGGGCAAGGAAGCTTCAATTGAGGATTTGATCAGGGACCTCCTAATCGCGTAGTCGAATTAGGACATTTCATGCAACTTTGTGAAGATGAAATTGTTTGCAAATGCACTTAGAAGAAAATAGAGTCCCCTATTTCAATGCACCGGTTTATTTGGAAAACCAAGAACAGATTGGGAAAGTTGATGGAATATTTGGGCAGCTCAGAAATTTTATTTTGCAGTTAAATGATCAGCTAACATGAAAGCTACGAGCTTTAAGAAACGGCAGAAGTTTTTTGTTGATCCAACAAAACTACTCCCGCTTCAACGCTTTTTGCCCTGGCCATGTAGAGATCTACCATGCGGATCTAGTGGCACTTGCGAACACTAAAACTCAGTAGAAATTTGAGTTAACACTTCTCGGGTGCAAATAAGAATCGTTTATTGTCTTCCATTTGATCACAATTGAGAATCACTTAAATCTTATTCTCTAATAAGTCCAGCTAGCAAAAAGACTCAAAGAGAAGCACTTTGGAGACAATATAACTTTCAAATAATACAGAAATGATTTTCTTGCTTACGGCAAACAGCTTGCATTTACTTCAAGAGTTAGAGTGGAAAAGTGAAAATATGAAAAATAGAGAGACAGCAAGTAAGTTAGATCAAGGTATAGATGATTCATGAATGAAAAATGGCCATACGATCTATCATGGTTATACTAAATCATATCAGTCTTTAGCCATCTATCTACACCCCTATGTAATCCTAATTGGTTTGGGTTAGAATCAAATAAGTTTGATTTAACGGTTAACTGTCTGTCTTTAATGTGCAACATTAACTTGAAATGTTTCATAAATGAATTCGTTTGTGTGTTATGGAATGCGATTTGGTGCCAATATCGCAAGCGGCTTGAACTGGATTCTTGCTGACTTGACTGTTATGGCTCCTTTAGGTTACTGTACCGTTGCTATGCTGTTGTCATGGAGCCTGCCCTGTCCTTGGACTGCTTAGTGTCACATTATCTTGCAAATGTATTTTTTAGCTGAATAAGAATGTCGTTTTAATCTATCATGAATTATACTGTTTCTGTGTTCTGTTGAAGCTATGTTTTGAAATGACCTGAGGTTATGGGATTGCTGAAATCCTTAATTTAAAATCGGGGTTTAATATTTACGCTATCAGGTGTATTAGAAAATAATTGGTTTCTACAGGCCAGCTGCGGAAAAGGGCTGAGGGGGGGGGGGGAAGATTGTGGAGGAGGACGAGGGGGATCAAGGCAGTGGATTTGGAGGATGAGGCAGTGTTTTCAGGGGAGGCGGGAGGGGAGGTGGTTTCAGAGGAGGCAGAGATGGAGGAGGACGTGGTTTTAGAGATGGAAGCAGAAGGTGAAATTACAAATATTTGAAGATTGGGCAGCAACCCACAAGTTTTAGTCCTCCTTATTTTGTCAGATAAGAACTGCATCAAGTTGAAGTTTATTCAAAAAAAAATAAAACATTGTGGTTTCTTGTAAAAAAAAAGTGCTGCCAAGCAAATGCCCTTACACGAGGCTGCCTCCATCTGCTCCCATACCGACCCCTCCCCCACAACCACTTCCTTACCATGGTCTCACTCTTCCCCATGTTTAACTTATACCCAGAGAACAGGCCGAATTCCACCAAAATGTCTATGATACCGCCAATACTTTCCAATGGGTCTGATATGTAGAGCAACAGATAGTCTGCATATAGCGAGACCCTATGCTCCAATCCCAGCAGTATCCCCTGCCAACCCCTTGACGCTCTAAGCACCATTGCCACCAACTCTATCGTCAAGGCAAAGAGCAATGGGGAGAGTGGGCATTCCTGCCTTGTCCTCCGATACAGCCTAAAATACCTCAAACTCACCCAGTCCGTCCGTACACATGCTGCCGGCGCCTGATACAATGGATCCAGCCCACAAACCCCAGCCTGAACCCAAACCGCCCCAGTACCGCCCACAAATATTCCCATTCTACCCGATCAAAGGCCTTCTCTGCATCCAGAGCGACCGTCACCTCAACATTCCGTCCCTCCGAGGGCATTATAACATTCAACAGACACCTAACGTTAACCGACACATGCCTCCCCTTTACAAACCCCATGCTCTTCATCAGTCCAATGGGTGCTCCCAACCCCTCTACCAGGCCCTCCTCCACCCTGGGGAACTCTAGGAATCGCTGCATTCACCCCCCCCCCCCAGGGGCTCTGATTTATAAAGCCTTTTATAAAACTCCTCAAATACCCCGTTTATCCTCAACGGGTCCAATACCACTCCACCCCTACAGTCCTTCACCCTTCCAATCTCTCTCACTGCCTCCTGCTACCTGAGTTGGTGGGCCAGCATCCTACTAGCCTTCTCCACGTATTCATACACTGCCTCTCTGGCTCTATGCAACTGCCCATTTGCCTTCCCCGTGGACACCAGCCTGAACTCCATCTAAAGCTTCTGCCCCATCTTCAACAATCCCACCACATCGGCCCCATCTTCAACAATCCCACCTCCGGGGCCATCGAATACCTCCTGTCCACCCGTAGAATCTCATCCACCAGCCTTGCTATCTCTGCTCGCTCCTTCTTCTCCCTATGCGCCTGGAGCGATATGAACTCCCCCCTAATCATTGCCTTGAGTGTCTCCCACGGCGTGGCGGCCGTGACCTCACCTGTATCATTTCCACATACTCCCGAATGCAAGTCCACCCATTACGGCACGTGGTCTGAGACCACGATCGCCAAGAACCCGGAATCGAATACCCCCACCAATAACTTCTTACCCACCACAAAAAAAATCAATCCGAGTACAGCCTGTACACATGGGAGAAGTATGAAAACTCATTTGCCCGCGTCTCCCAAACCTCCAAGGGTCCACCCCCCAATGCGTTCCATGAATCCCTTCAGCTTGTTTGTTACCGCCGACACCCTCTCCGACCTCGGGCTCGACCGGTCCAACTTTGGATCAATGACCGTGATAAGGACCTCCATAATCAGTCGGTGCGAGTCCAGGTCCGGGATCTTCCCCAGCACTCGCCTCATACGCCACATTGTCCTAATTTGGGGCAGAAACATTCAACAGGACCACTGGTATCCCTTCCAACTTGCAATTCACCATTACAAACCTGCCCCCCCCGAATCTGCTACTATATTCCCCACCTCAAACGGCACTCATTTATTTACCAGCACCGCCACTCCCGCGTCTTCAGGTCTAATCCTGATGGAAGACTTGCCCTACCCACCCTTTCCTTAGCCTTGTTTGATCCCTGATCTTCAAATGTGTTTCTTGTAAAAATACCACATCCGCCTCAAAGCTCCTCAGGTGAGTGAAAACATGCGACCATTTAACTGGTCCATTAAGTCCCATCATGTTCCATGTGACCAACCTGGTTGGCAATCAACCATACTCCTTCTTCGTCCAGTCCCCGGCCCATGCCACCTGACCTTTCAGTTCCACCCTCCGATGTCCACCATCACCACTTCCTCCTATGCTATGCCACAACAACACATTTATCAGCTGTCCCCCCTACCTAAAACAAAACTACCACATCCCTCTCTGCTGCACTAACCACCTGATCACCCCCACTGCGTCCTCGTTAACTAGCCTGCCCAGCTAGCCTGGCAAACCCTGTGCAAGTCGCCTAAGTCTCCTCCCCCCCCCCCCCCCCCCCGCTGATTCCCCTCCCCCCTGCTCGCACACCCTTTTTTTACACCAGCAACAATGAATCAAGAAAAAAAAGGTGCACTCGCCCTCAATCGCAACAAAACATCTCGAAGGAGAACAGTTCTCCAATAACCAACAAAAACAAAGATACAAGAAAAAACAGACCGAGAAAGCACCCATCTCCACACACGTCCTCGACAGTTCAATGCCCTCCTTTCTCCTGTCAGTCCATTGTCTCTTAAAAACTCCATCGTCTTTCCTGGTGTTCCAAAATAATGTTCCCGGCTATTAAAAGTTACCCAGAGGCGGGCAGGGTACAACATCCCAAACTTCACCCCCTTTTTAAAGAGAGTAGCCTTCACCCGATTAAACCCAGCTCTCCTCTTCACCAGGTCCGCGCCCAGGTCCTGGTACACCCAAAGCTCACTCCCCTTCCAGGTGCATCTCCTCATCTGCCCCGCCCATCTCAGTATCTTCTCCTTGTTCAGGAACCGGTGAAGATGCACCACCATCGGCCTCAGTGGCTCATTTGCCTGCGGCTTCCTCATCAGGGCGCTATGCGCTCGGTCGACCTCCAGGGGCCGGTCAGTGGCCCCCTCCCCCATCAACTCCAAATTCTTGGCCAGAAACGTGTTAGCATCTGCTCCCTCGAAGCCTTAAGGCATCCCCACGATTCTTAGGTTGCCTCCGGGAGCAGTTCTCCCAAGTCCTTCACCTTCAACCACTGCTGCGTCTCCCGCATCACACCTATCTCAGTCGCCAGTGAGGCAAGCTGCTCCCCCACCACCTCCTCCACTTTCTGAATAGCCTGGCTCTGGGACTCCAGCTCCGCGCGGTCAACTCCCGCTTTTAACGGTTCCACCGCCTTGGCTAGGTCCTCCTGAGCTTCCCTCCTCTGTCGGCTAAACATTTCATTTAAAAAGTCCACCAGTTGCTCCCTTGACCATTGTGCAGGCAAGGCAGACCCTTTACCCTCCACCATCTTGACCTGTGGTGCACAAAGATTCTCTTGCTTCAACTGCTCCCTTCTTCTTGGCCCACTTCTGGTCCCTGGATCCATCCATCAGCGCCACCAGTGGAGTTAAACTTTTCTCCAGTCAGCCCTACACCTTTTTTCTACAAAACATCATCCCTACAAACGGGGGAAAGATCCAAAAATAAAAACGAGCGGGAGCTGCCAAATGCGTGACCACTCATAACATGGCCGCCACCAGAAGTCTAGATTTCCCATTCTCAGCCACACAATGCGTTTGACTGTGAGGAATCATAAGGGGAAAATCTGGGCGCACGTTGAAGACCATAAAATCTTCAATAAGACTAAATTAAGATAATTACAAACCATCATTCTAATAACTTACAGAATAACTAGCAGGGCAATTTGAACTTCCAAAGGAAGAAATCTTGTCACCTTTTAAATGCACAGTAAGAAGTCTTACAACACCAGGTTGAAGTCCAACATGTTTGTTTCAAACACTAGCGTTCGGAGCACTGCTCCTTCCTCAGGTGAAGGAACCTGAGGAAGGAGCAGTGCTCCGAAAGCTAGTGTTTGAAACAAACATGTTGGACTTTAACCTGGTGTTGTAAGACTTCTTACTGTGCTCACCCCAGTCCAACGCCGGCATCTCCACATCATCTTTTAAATGGTCAAAGGGTCATTACAAGCTCTTCGGACACATTATTCTGTCACAATGACATCTTCATGCTGTGCTATTCAAAAAGAAAGGCATCAGTTTTGAAATGAGCTTTTCTTGTATATTAATGAATTTAATTGTTTCTGTGCTCTCCTGCCAAATAAATTGGTAAACGTTTTATGAGGGAAATAGGTGTGCAGGTTGTCTAATTCAATAAATTACTCACCTGTTTTGTAATAGGAAGAGCCGATTGGTGGATAGTATAAAGAATCTTCATCTCGCAAAATGCATTATGACAAATTGAAGCAGCCAATGTTCTCCTGTTGTATCCAAATAAGATACGAAAGTCTGAGAACACGCACTAACAGGTTCAAAATCAGCTTCTTCCGTGCTTTACCAGACTTCTGAATTAATCCTCTTGTGGACTGAATTGATCTCTCCAAGCATCTTATCGCCTGAGCAGTACTACACTCTGTTTGTTTCACCCAATGTCTATGGATTTACATTGTGTATCTATCGCATGTTCTATGTTTTTCGTGTATGGAACGATCTGTCTGGACTGTACGCAGAACAATACTTTTAACTGTACCTCGGTACACATGACAGAAAACCCAAATCCAAATCAATTCAAAACAAAAAGAAAATAGAATCTAAACAGCCAAGTGATAATCCTCTTCACGTCGTAACAAAATAAAGCAGCATTAAAAAAAAATCAGACTCTGCAAATTTGCGATAAACACCATATATGAAAATGACAAATTTATTTAGATTTAAATAAATCATTCTGAGGCTACAGAAGAGTATATGCCATAAAAGCTTACAAACAGGTAAGCACTACATTTTCCACACCCAGCTTTGTGGCATCAATTCTTAAAGCAATTAAAGTCTGGCTTTAAGTGCTACTTTACAAATTCCACTTGAGTGTACAATCAGAAGGATTACTGAAGGATAACAGTCACTTTAAACAAAGGATGTGACAAAAGAAAACAGATCAGACTGTTCAAATAAGTTTTAGCAGCATTTTAACTTCAGTTCTAAACCCCAGAGGATGTTACTTTGCGTATTCAACAACTTGTGTGAAATCAAGCACCAGGATGAGGTGGATTCTTAATTTCAAGACCGACATGGAAAAACTACAGATTGCAAGATGGCATTATATTAACAAAGCAAATAATGTATTGATAAAGTGCAGTCTCTCGTATTATCTCATCATTGAAACATTTTAATGTGAATTATGTGTAGTTAGTCATGTTAGGAGGAGGCCCTACTGTGTTGTGGCAGGCTTATAATATGGAATTTTTAGTTGCTTTAAAAAAAATGCACAAATGATTCCAGAATAAATCAAAAGCACAGCACTGGAAAATAACTAGCTGCAATTTGAATCAACACAGTTAGAACTGTTATTTCCTGTTTGTTACAAACATCAGTTGCTGTTGTGTCCCTAAATGGATCTTTCATACCTCTTGGTGGTGGGGAAAATGTGGCTCATACGAAGATACTTTGCAATCCAAATTGTGCTGCAATGATTGTTGATCTACCACTGGAGAATTAAAAAGAGGGGGAGAAGGAAAGAGTTTGCATAAAATGCACTAAATGATTACCTTCTAACTCATCATTCTTAATGATCCAACCATGAGGTTAATTTTCAAAGTCAAGTGGGAAAAAAGCACTTGGTGTTTTTACCTGTATATCCAACTGGCCCACAATTTATATATATGTATATATATATTAAACACTGCTCATCTATTATTAACAAAGTAACAAAATTGATAAGAGTTAGCATAAGCTTCATACAAATGCTAAACTTGTAATTTTCTTTACATCTTTGAAAAAAACGCCTACAGCATTTGCTGCTTTTAAAAACAAAATTGGAAAAACATCGCTATTCATGGTGGGGCAAGGAGCACTTAATTTCTTTCAGGAAAGAGTGCTATATAGCTAGCAACAGCATCTTGATCTCTTTATGTACAAAGAGAAAAATAAAAAAGTGCTTGCATGAAAAAATGAAATGACAAGTAGATGTCAAAATATGCATTTAAAACACAGTCCCAGAAACCCGTATCATAACCAATGGCACCTATCTAGAACTTCTCATTCCTTGACCTCCTCTAACCTTCATTTGCATTTCAGAATCACAGCAGAAAAAGGTTAATTCACCAAGCTCAAAAGAAATCCTGTTTCAAATAGTAGCGGAAAGTGTTTGTGTAAACAAAGCTTAAATATCTCATTCCTTCAGTGCCCATCAGCTCACTGTAAATTCATTTTTGCTATAACCAAAGGGCATTTATAACACTCTCTGTACATGCCAAAAACTCTATCTGTTTTGGAAATAAAAGGAACATAATTAACACTGATCTATTTTAAGATGTTACATATTCAATTAAGCCTGTAGAGGGAGTAGTGTGCTGATGCAACTGCCCAACAAATTTGCTTACCTCTTCTGCAAGTCTAAGGCCTTTGGTTAATACAGTAATATACTGCACTGCCCACACTATCCCAATCACCACAAGCCACCATAAAATAAACTTCAAAACAGCTTTAGGTTATTTTATCCAAATATGTCTTCATCCACCACATCCTGTTAGAACTTCCAAACAACACTGTGCATTCAGTCCTATCTCAAGTGCACAGTAACCAAAGTGCTTGGCTCCTTGTATACCGTCCCATAATGTGCGTGTTTGTGGGAGGAAAGGCATTGCCTTTAGTTTGAAGTAGCTGCAATGGGTTTGTCCAGTTCCATCTCCAGCGGGGACCCATTTGGCTGAAGGCTGCTGTAGCAGGATTTACAGACACGGCTAGGCTCAAAAAGCTGCTGACTCGGCACTGGGATCTTCTGGTTGCAGCAACTTGAACAAAACACATTCCCACAATTCCTTTGAAGGAACAAATAGGCAGATTGTTAATTAAGATCTTGTTTCATCGTTTTGCATGCAACTTTCAAAAATACAAGGCTAATTTTCAAATATTAATTAAGTTCAACGCCTAAAAATAAAGTGTTCAGCTTTTAATTAGTGACTTTGCATGCACAAGCGTTATAGTTGCCAAATTCTTGAATTGACGGAAAATTTAATACAAAGGCAAAAATACTTTCTTGAATAAAATAGTGATCCTCTTTCACATTTCCAAGAATTATTTCAGTAAAGCAAATGAAGCTCAAGTTTAAGTATTTCCCTTCTGATGATTCTGAAAATATTAGTAAAGCTGCTCCACTCAGCAGAAAATCAAAACCCAAATTTTAAAGAAATCCTTATTTCAATAATTTAAAATAGCTACTTCCAAATAGGGAGGGCATTATTTCCATATAGAGCTCTTACTTCTCTCTTTCTGTTACTAGTTCTCAGGATAGAGGAGTATGCATTAATCGTTTAATACGATTAGGTTGCTTTTTTTTGGTGAGACATCAGGTTACCTTTTTACGAAGCCAACATTAATTTTACCTCTTGAAGGAGGCTGTTACAGTTTATTGTGTAACTAGCACCAGTTATTGAATGGGTACGCAATCAATAGAATCATAGAATGGCTACAGCATGAGACACAGCCATCTGGCCTGTCGAGACTGTGCCAGGAGTTTGCATGAGAAATCTAACTATTCCACTGTCCTGACCTTTCCTCACAGTCCTAATACAATCAAATTAATGAGTTGACTCGCAAAAGACATGTTTTCAATGCACTCCAAGTCATGAATGTTGGAAGTTACAATTATTGTGGGTTACAAACAGAGGTTTTTCATGAGTATTTAATAATCAATCACTGGCGAAAATGGTCCAACATGTGATAGCATTTTGTAACTTCAATGGGGTGCTGTATGTCAAATGAAAGATTAGAGCTTTCAATTGCAGAGATCTTTCCTAGGGTGGAACTAAAGTGAAACTTAAAAGTTTCCAAATTAGGGGTGGGGAGGCGGCATAAAAATTGAACTGGAGAAGTATAGAGCTTTTCAATTTAAATCATTTTATACACCTTGCACATCCTTTAGGTTAGATGAGCCACTGGCGCTATTTTTATATAGAAAATGTACATGTTTTGCAACAGAAATTAGGTCCAAAGATTCATTACACAAGATATTGGGTAGTTAAACACTTGAATCCAATGAATGGATCAGTTGGTAAACACACTTCTCACACTGCAACTGTTATAATGACCACACATCAGTTATTTGATTACTTTATGGAATAAAAAGGGAAAGTCACCAACAACTAAAAATAAAAGATCTATTTTGAAGCTTAACATGCAGTCCACCAATATTCATTAGCCTAATGTGTAGAAAGCTGAAACAAAAACTTTTCAAAGCCAGTTATGAGATAAGGCAGATAAAAGTAATATTTTCTGCTGATAACAAGATTGCTACAGTCTCTTAATTAGGTCATAAGACTGGGGAAAAGTGTAAAAAGACTGCACACTAAAAAATAAATAATGTTCAGATTATGTATGGATAAACTAAGGTTTAATAATCACAATGCAAGAGGATCCCTAATTGGTACAACCATGGTTATCAAGCTGATTCAAAACATAATGTGATGAAATGTCAAAATATGTGTGTGCTGTGAACTTACAAATAGAAAAATATTCAAAAGGCTTCATTCATTTAATGTAATTAAATGTGTGCAATGGACATGAGTGTCAAATCCAGGTATGTCACTCCGTTTCTTGCTCAGCAAGGTGCATAACTTTAAGATGAGGATATGGCTCTGAAGTGCCTGGATAACATCTGAATTGTGAAGTTATTTTCTGAAGTTTTTAATTAATCTGAATTTAATTAAGTATGGTTTCAAATTGCTTGGGATGTTCAGCTAATAAGGCATAAGTAAATGTTAATTCGACATCACCAGGAAATGAAGACAAACAAGAGACAGAGAAGACTGTTGAAAATGCTCACCATGTGTCATCAACAGGCTCCCTGTCCCTGCAAGACGGAAAAAACAGCTCAGAGGGAAACTAACTAAGGAAAAGGTGCAAATCAGCAGGGTAACAGCGAGGGAATACAAACAAATGAAAAACGATATGCTGCTACTTTACAATGAAAGAAGCATATTAGAAATAATTAAATTACTTTGCCAATAACATCATTATCAAAGGAGGAGGCTAATTCGATGTAGTATCAATTCTAAAAGCAGAAGCAACATTTGGAAAAATCCCTTCCAAAAGGTTACTTGTTTAATGCTCACTTTAAAAAGTAGTCAGGGTGTCAAGTAAGTTATGTTAAGCACCATCCTACAATTATACACTGCACTGCCTTCAATGTAGAAAACATCTCAAGGCTTTACAGAGGAATACACATGGGCGCTGCGCAAAAGTGTGGAGTCAGGTGACCAAAGGCATAATTAAAATCTAGGTTTTGAGAAGGGATCCAAAGGCAGGGAGAAAGGAAATTAAGTTAAGGGGAGTTTAAGAGAATCAGAATGTGACAGCTATCAGTTAAGTTAATAAGATGGGGTGGGGGGAGAATTACAGGACGCCAGAGGAACAAAGGGCTAACTGCTCTTGAGATGGGCAATAAATGCTAGCCTAGCTTGCAGCACCCACACACCATAAATAAATAAAAATAGGGAGGGGGTGGAAGTCATGGAGGGATTTGAAAACCAGGATAAGAGAATGTTAAATTTCAAGTTTTGCTGAACCAGGAGCTAGTGTAGGTCAGCATGTACAAGGGTGATGGGTGAATAAATATTTTTCATTTTCATGCCTTTTGTCTGTAACATCTTCCAGCCATACAACCCAAGAGCTCTATATTCCTTGAATGCTGGCCTCTCATGCACACCATATTTCCTTCACTCCACTATTGGTGGCCGTGCTTTCACTGTGTGGGTCGTAAGTTCTTGAATTCTCTTTCTAAATCTCTCCTCCTCTTCCCCTAAAAGATCAACATTTTGGTCACTTGCCCTCTCAAAAGATGGAGTCATTCTCCCTGCCAATATTTATCCCTCAATCCACATCACAAAAAAAATAGTTTGTGATGATCATATTGCTGTTGGTCAGACTTTCCAGTGTGTATACTGTAGCTGCATTTTCCACATTAGAACAGGGAGAACACTGCAAAAGTACTTCTCTGACTGTGCAGCATTTTGGGACATTCTGAAAGGTGCTGACATAAATATAAGCTCTATTTATCTCCTAATATGGCTTGGTGTCAAAATTTAGAACATTCCTATGTAGTGCCAGAGGTCCAATGGAACCAGAAAGCTGCACTGTACGCAACTTGCTGCACGTGCATCATCCAGAAAGGAATATGCGTCCCAGCACATTGTGGGTCACTGGCGGATGAGTCGTGCTTCACAATGCCATCCACTTTAAACCCATTTTGCCATTTTATAGCAGGATAGGTGGATCGTATACCATGTTATTAAACAATGCTCCAGTGAGCAAAATATTTTATTCATACTAATAACCTTCCACACACGCAGGGACAACTGGAAGTGACAGTAGTTTACGCTGATGCAACAGCATTGTACATCCACATAAACAAGCATGTAAGTGGGTTGAAAAAAAAACTAATAAGGAAGATGTGGCCACATTCCTCTTAAATCAGTCAATTGCTTAAAAAAGTTATAATAGTTCTGGATTTTTAAAGCTCTAACTTCTTTGAGTGGGCTGTTTTGAAACTTCTGGGGAAATACATGCTGACCATGACTTGTACATCGTTGAAATATGCAGGACCCCTCTAAGGAAATCATCTTTGGTTTGAGAAACATTGTAGGGAAAAACCTGTTACTTGTATTAGTCTGCCGAGTGAAAAGGTCCTGTGGAAATCTGTATGCAAGTGATGAGAATGAACCTTTGAGAATGAACTGCTTGAAGGACCAACAACACAACCTCCCTCACGTACAAGTTTAATTTCTCTATGTTTAAGAAGGCTCAAACCACCTGGCATAGAGTGGTAAATTTGGAATTAGTGGGCAAGCTACCAAAATATACATTTTTAATTTAAAATGTCAATTCCCCGTAAAATTATAGCTAGTTACAAAAAAAAATAATGAAATGTTGTCAAATCATAACGTGGACCCATCCCATGATGTGCATGGTCATAAATGCCACAAATGCACAATCTTTGGCAACTAGTATACTTAGTGGTATTGCACCATCTGCCAAATACAGCGGATCTTTTTCCAACAGATTGTCACCATTTTCTCAATATTAGTCACTTCTATGTTTAAATAACAATTCGAGGTAACTAGCACTTCATTTAAAGACAAAACTAGACAAAAGAATCCCATTTAGTTAAATCTGTACAATTTTATGTGCATAGTACCTGCAGTGGTGCTTTCTACTAGCCAGCCAAAATCGACTTTCACAGCCATAGCATTGCGGGGCCAAATGATCGGGATACCATCGAGTCACCTAGGAAGAGATAGTGTGAAAACAAGGAAACAGCAGTTTTTGAAGAAGTTACCACCTTAAATTTCCAAGTTTTACAATAGCATTTTAGTCTTCTACTAGTATAATTCATAGCCCTTTATAATGAATTTAAACTGCTATGTTGTGGAAAAACTGAACTTTTAATATTGCTTTTCCTTTTTCACATGGCTAGGTAATAAGCAAAAATTATAACCATATAAATGTTCTTTTGGATAATTTTGATATACAACTTTCCAACGAGGAAACTAGAATGTTGATCCAAAGGAACATTTCCTACAACAATAACTCAATTAAAGGCAGAGGTGATCAGAAAAAGAATGAAACAAGGAAAAAGGAGCCAAACATTTAAATAACTAATAGAAAATGCACAGAAAGAGCATTTAGGCTTCTCAAGAGAAAATTGCTAAAAACAGAACTTGGTTTCCAACAGATAATGTTAAAGATTTCAGACAACAGGAAAAATGACATAATTGTACAGACTATTGAACTGTACTCGAAGCTGCAACACCTCGCCCATACCATACAGAATAACACTGCCACAAGAATTTAGAATACATAGCACAAGATTGTGTTTTGAGTAAATTACTCAGATACTGGGCCAAAATCTTTTTGATCCTGCACACTGGCACAGATATGGGAATGAAATAAAAATGAGGCAAAGACAACCATGCACTTTGAGTTAACATATAACAACTTACATTTATGCTGTTTCATTTATTTAGGGAAATGCCTCAAGGCACTTTACAGGAATGCAATCAAACAAAAAATGCAAATATTGCACCCAGATGCAGGGAGAAGGAAGTTTTGCCTCACTAACTTTTTAAAATACTTTTTCCGCAAAATATCTTGCTTATTATATTTCAACAGCCTTGCTCAAATCACATTTAAAATGTAACCAGATAAATATTTGCTTGTGTACTCAATTCTCCTTGGGGCTTCAGTGCTAACCGAGTTGCATCAATACATGAATTGAATGTCCCTTTATTCTGTCACAAATTAAAATTGAATTTACGAAGAAGCTTCCATAACATTAATAAGAGGGCATGGATCAGGGGTGCCATTCAAATATCCAACTCTGATAAATGTGTATGTCGCAATAGTCATGAGGGAATATATTACATGAATTTACAGTGCAGGAGGCAGCCAATCGGGCCAACGAGTCTGCACCAGTCCTTGGAAAGAACACATAACCTAAGCCCAGGCCTCCACCCTATCCCCATTTCCCAACCTATCCTTTTGGGCATTGAGGGGCAATTTAGTATGGCCAGTCCACCCAACCTGCACATCCCTGGACCGTGGGAGGAAACCGGAGCACCCGGAGGAAACCCATGCAGACACAGGGAGAAAGTGCAAACCCCACACAATCACCCGAATTGAACCTGGCTCCCTGAAGCCGCGAGGCAGCAATGCCAACCACTGCGCTACCTAGATATGTAAAAGAGGGAATATATTAAGTTGGAGCACAATTAATTCACAAGACTTCCATAAATATTGATATATTTCAGAATCTCTATTGGAATGATCACCCCACCCCCTCCTGAATAATGATCATTTCTGTGAACGTTGAGCGTAAACTTAGAATCAAACAATATCGTTTCCCTTTCCTGGATCTTACTGGAAAGAAGGTAGCACAATACAATTGCAATTATAATGTAAAAAATGTCACGGAGCATCATGAAATTAAAAATTTAGGCAGCATAGTGGCGCAGTGGTTAAGAATGGCAAGTTACTTGCCTTATCTCGGTAATAGAGTCCAAGCTAAAGACGTACCACTGCACAATTCAATTAGATGAAACTTAAATGCACTGACAATTTTGTTTCCCAAGAAGACACAAACGTCAGCCTGAATGTAAACATTAATTACCCCAGTTAAAATACATACGGTGCGTGAATAGAACAACCACCTTATTTCAGGTATACATCCATGTTCTCACTCATTTCTTTGTTAAAATTTCAGCGCAGGTTTTATTTTGAATAGCCCAAGAATTAATTTGGCACAGATAATCGCAGTAAATATTGAAACCAAATTAACTTGACAATCATCCTAAAAATTCTGGCTTATGTATCCTGTATTTTCTTCATTGCACAATTTCTAATACAGGAAGTTAGTATTCTTCTTTCAAAAAGCTATCTCTGGTCCTTTTCACCGTTTCCTTAATTCACTGTTTCATCAATTTCTTGCCCACTCATTTTCTTGTAAAGTTCTCAATTAAAAAAATACTAGATTATTACGACCGACAGCACCTCATCCTGAAAATTTTCTTCACTTATTTTGCCCTCCACCTAGATTGAATCATCAACTTGCCCACGGCTTCGATTTATTCTGGATTGGATTTTAAAAATCTACATTCTCCCACAAATAATTTCTTCTAAAATTTCTTTTAAAACAGAATCTCTTGATGTATATTTTATCATTTTGGACAGTTTCCTTGCTTGTTGAAGCTGTATTTCTCACCTCCGTGTCCTGCTTTTCCACTTGCTCCCAACTGGTCTCAGAAAATATTTCTGTGCTGCAACGGGATAAGCAATTCTGATCCATATTGCTCTCAGAGTCAGGGATAGAGGTCTAATTTCAGAACAAAAAACAATGGTAATGTAAAATCTATATTTACAAAAAATATTTACAACCAGCAGCATAAAAGTACTTTCAGTGACAAACAAGTGGCAGATCATTTCTAAACTGCTAATAGATTTAGATTTACACAATTTTCAAACTGTGCATGAGCATTTTACATGAAAATTAATGGAACTCAGACCTTCAACCATTGAAGACACCCATAATATACTCACAAATAACAACAATTTTACTGAACATAAATCAGTAGCATTCTTCACAATCAAGGATTAATTAACAATTGGGTAACTTCCATAGAATAGCATGAATTCATTTATTCAAAGAACGTTAAAAGGTGCATCGAGCCCCAATTATACTTTGTCCTGTGTGAAATCACATATGTGATAACAACTCACAAATCTGTATATCTGAGGTTTTTGTTTAAGCTAAATTTGTCAGGCATAAATTTGTTCTTGTTACTTAGTGTTGATAATGGCAGGCTGATGCATTTCACTTTATGCCAATTGAATACAATTCACCTTCTATGTCCCCTTGTATACATGCAAGAAGTTTTCTGCTCACCTTGTTAAAATCTGAGTAGAGAGAGAATTTGCCTGACTTTCAGCCACCTAATTGGTTTCTTATCATGTACATGATCTGCTTATGGAAACAGTCAGATTTTGGATAAACAAATGGCATGTAAACTTCAAACTACGACAAGGATCTTACTCCCAAGTAAGAATCTTAAGTTATTTGTGCAGTTTTCTATTTAGATGCCCAACCTTGTGACATTTAAAACTGTATTAACTCAAGTGGCATTCTGTTCCAACAGTTGATCATTCCTGTCATATGTAGAATTGAGAATAAACTAATTTCATACAGAATGTGACATGATTTTTTACTATTCCTCCTTTCTGAAGGCAGTGATCTGTCCAAAGTTACAATTATATCTGTGTTGTCTGTGGCCATTCTTTATGTGTAGTATGGAGAGGGTGTTATGGCAGGCGATTCAGCTGTAGAGGTCTTACAGCCATACTTGATCCTACTTCATCAGGTGTCCAAACATATATGAATTTTCCAATAGGGATCACTGTTACATAACAGTGAATAAGAAAACCAAGGGTCTTTTGACTTTAGAACAGAACACAGACAACAGGAGCACCCCTATAACCTGGGATGAGATTACCTAAATCTGCACTGATTAGGGTTTAAAGTCTGCATAGTTCAATACCACAGGGCACAGTAATTTACTCGCAGATTCTTGCAGCTCTTTTTGAAGCAGTGATAACTAATCAGGTAGTAAAATAGCCTCATGTGTCAATGGGTAAACAGTATTCATAGTCTATCACATTTAACAACTACAATAATACACCAATTAGTGCAGCATGAACAACCTCCATCCAGGCAGAACTGGCGCTGTACATTGAGAGAAAGGATGTAAATTATACTCAAAAGGATATTAGATTACAAGGACAATGTATCAAAGCTACCTTCTCAGTATTGACCATCAAGTAAAGAATTTGAAATACTGTTTCAGTGATTGTTACCCAAAACTTCCCCTCTGAGTGAAACACATTCTCAATCAGAAAAAGTATATTACCTGTGGACATTAAGTAACGATCATCATAAGCGTTTTACGCTAATAGTTTCCAAAATAATTCCTGGATGTATACACTATTTTGAAAATACAAAAATTTAAAAAATGTTATGCCAATGGTTTTTTTAAAAATTGTCATAAAACCGTATTTTTCACTCAAACAGCCAGTGAATGTGGCTTTCCATGTATCTGTTTCCTAGGAACGTCTAAAAAATTTCCAAAACTGTAGAATGTTTGATAGCATCATAGCCAATTCATCAGTTCTTCATGGCATCTTTAGGAATGATATGTTGTCAGAATGCCTTTAGTTCATAAAATTACGCATTACAAAGACTAGTTAGAAAAATTTAATGTGGTAGCATGCCACAATGAAAAGATTCCTACTATCCAAAATTTCTCCACTTCTCTCCTGAAGGTGTCTCTTGTTGGGAGCCAAGCTGATTTGAAGACTGTAGGATTTCTAGGATGCATCACAATACTCATGCTTTTGTATTTTCAACATTGGCACATTGGCAGATATCTGCATGTGCAGTACTTTTTGAATAGACATAGAGAGCTTGTTCTTTAAGTACAGATGCATTTTTTAAAGTTTAAATTTGTAACTCATCTTCCTTCCTCCTTTTAAAAAAACCCCCCACAATTTTCAACCTTCCTTTTCTTCTCTCATAAAGGCTTTGACCTTTTCCTGGAGTATCCAAGTGAGCAACCTTAATGTGTGAGAAGTCGTACATAAGCAATGGGAAGTCATTCAACAATCAACTGTATCAAAGTGGAGCATAATCCTGTTCCCGCCTAATGTCCATGCATATTGTTAACTTGGTATAAACATGGGATGAAAACATTAATCACTGTTAGGTACTCCAAAAGAACACAACGCTTGCAGTTGTTTCAGGAATTAGAAGGTTCAAACAGAAAATCAAGACCGAGCCAAAAGTCAATTAAATAGAGAGTGGTGGATTCCCAAGAGCAATTGGCAACCATATCCCATTTGGAAATGGGTCATACGAATAAAAGCTGTACCAAAAGAAAAAGAGGCCAGATTGTGGGATTGAAAATCCCAAGCTGTACCATAAAATAAGACCATCTGATCCTGAAGATTCTACAACATAGGAATCATCCCTATGTAGCTCTTAAAAGATAAAGATAATATACACAATGTAACCTGGGAACATTTATTTTCTCCAATGTATACTATGCAGATGTTGTATGCTGCCATCCATGCCTAGCAATCATACGATTTTCATGTCAAAGTAATATGAAAAGAACGGTCGGCATTTATTAAAAAGAGTACCTGTTTACCAAATTTAAGACCGATCCCAATGAAGAATATCGGAAAATATTTCTGGATATTAATCAGCAACAATGCAGTTTTATTTTCATGTTGCAGTATTTTGTTTTTATTTCAGTTTTCCAGCACCTGCAGTATTTTGCTATTGCGCCACATAGTTTCTTGAATTTAAATAGCACAGAGCAAAACACCTGCAGGCATTTCAAAAAACTTATCAGACAAAACTTGACGCCAAACCGCACAGAGATATTAAAACAGGTGACCAAAGCTTGGTTAAAGGTAAATTTTAAGTAAGGGAAGAGAATGAGAGGGCGGCACGGTGGTGTAGTGGTTAGCACTGCTGTCGCACGACGCTGAGGACTGGGGTTTGATGTCGGTCCTGGGTCACTGTCTGTGTGGAGTTTGCACATTCTCCCTGTGTCTGTGTGGGTTTCACCCTCACAACCCAAAGATGTGCAGGGTAGGTGAATTGGCCGCGCAAAATTGTCTCTTAATTGGAAAAAATTTAAATTAATTTTAAAGATAGAGAATGAGGTAGAAAAGATGTTTAGGGAGGGAATTCTAAAGCTTAGGATCTAGACTGTTGAAGGCACAGCCATTAAGGGTGGGGCAATAGAAATTGAGATATTGCAGATACACAGGAAGGTTACAGAGATGGGGAGTGCAGAGGCCATGGAGGGATTTGAACAGCAGGAGTTTAAAATTCAATGCGTTGTTGGACTGGGGGTCAATGTAGGTTAGATGGATGATTGGAACTTGGTACAGTTTGCATAATATGAAATTTAGCGGAAGGTGGGAAGCTTGCTAGGTGAGCGTTAGAATAGTCAAGACTGGAGGTAACAAAAGCATGGATTAGTGTTTTCAGGGTTTTGTCTGTTAATATCGCAATTTGATGGCGGACACTTAAACAAACCTTATTATAGACCTAAAAGGAATAATACAAAAAAATAAGGTTTTAAACTCTTCCTCACACATTTACATTCCCCCAACTGATTCTATCTGCGCTATCCATATGTTTGTCCTCACTTTGTCCCCTCATGATAATTTTCCAAAGTCATTAATCATCTCTTCCAAAATACTCAATTTGTCGGCTTTTGAGCATTTAGATCTCCCATCGTGCATTCTGGAGATGGGACCGATACCCAAAATTTATTTGAATTGGCTGATATTTTGATTCAAAGCCAATTGGTTTCCTAATCATGCCAGAGATATTTCAAAAGCTTGCTTAGGCATGTCATTTAACTGATAACCTCAATCTTTTAAAGTCTTTGAGTGAGACATCAGGCATTTCAATCATTTAATGAAAAATACATGAGCAGCAGGGGAACCGAAGCAGGTTCACGCATCAGCCTTCAATAATAGTGCACAACAGTAGCTCTTACTTAGTGAGCTGATAGTTACATAATACATATGCAATTCAAATGCATTCCAGTAAATATATCGGTGGATCTTTCAAAAATGTTAACTATGTGACCAAATCATAACCATCCATTCTGAAAACTTAACCAATACTAATTTTATACCAAATGTAAATACATTATTCATTTTATTCAGCACAATTGTCGAATAAATATATACAAACTATTAAGTACACCGGTGTAGATTATTTAAAAATGTTGTACAAAATAATCATTTGAACAGAGTGCAACTGTTGCTTTAAAATTTTAGGTGGACATCAGTTAAAATTTGTGAATTGTTTTTATTACCCATGATCACAAAATAATTGTAATAATTAATGCATTCATTCCAGTCAAAATGTCAGCACAAAATACAATGAAAACTACAAGGGGATATTTAAGCACAGCATATGCTGTAACATTTGATTTATTTTTGTCAATTTGAATCTTTCATTTATTCTAATGGGATGAACTACAGTTGATTTACAAAAATGAAAGCAGGTAGGAGCAATAAAATTAGCACCAGCACAGGCTGGTCCTTCAGTCGATTTAATGTTGAAATTCCAATAACGTGAAGTAATTCCATTTGGGGAGACAGGTTCTAGTCACTGAATCACAGACTACTACAATGCAGAAGAGGCCCTTCGAGTCTGCACCGGCACATGAAAGATCCTGACCTGCCCACCTAATCCCACTTCCCGCCACTTGGCCCATAGCCTTGAATGTTATGGTACTTTTTAAAGTATGTGGACAGTCCTCCTCTACCACCCTCCCGGGCAGTGCATTCCAAAACGTCACCACTCTCCGGGTAAAAAAGGTTTTCCTCAAATCACCCCTAAACTTCCCACGCTTCACTTTGAATATGTGTCCCCTTGTAATTTTCCAGCACTTGGCCCATAGCCTTGAATGTTATGACATGTCAAGTGCTCATCCCTGCACTTTTTAAAGGTTGTCTCATTTCCCACCTCCACTACTCTTCCAGTCAGTGCATTCCAGACTCCAACCACCCTCTGGGTGAAAAACACTTTCCTCAGATCTCTTCTAAATCTCCTACCCCTCACCTTAAAATTATGCCCCTTCCTTATTGATCCTTCAACTAAGGGGAACAGCTGCTCCCTGACCATGCCCCTCAATCTTGCACACCTCAATCAGTCTTCTCTGCTCCAGTGAAAATAATCTGAGCCTACCCAACCTCTCTTTATAACAATGTTCCATCCCAGGCAACATTCTGGTGAATCTTCTCTGCAACTCCTCCAGTGCAATTACATCCTTCCTATAACATGGTGACTAGAATTGCATATATTACTCCAGCTGTGGCCTGACCAAAGTTCTATACAGCTCCATCATGACCTCCCTGCTTTTGTAATCTATGCCCTGATTGATAAAAGCGAGTGTCCCATTTGCCTTTTTCGCCACCCTATTAACCTGCCCTTCGGCCTTCAGGGATTTATGGACAAACACTTCACGGTCCCTGTGTTCTTCAGAACTTCCCAGTGTCAGATCTTTCATAGTGTATTTCCTTGTTAAATTATTCCTTCCAAAGTGTATCACCTCAATTTTCAGGATTAAATTGCATGTGCCACATATCAACCTCACTGTTAACCACTTGGCCAATCTTTGTGTCATCCTCAAACTTACTGATCCTGTCCCCCGCATAGTCATCTGCATCATTTATATAAATAACAAACAATAGGGGGCCCAGCATGGATCCCTGTAGTACGCCACTGGTCACTGGCTTCCAGTCACTAAAGTAGCTGTCAATCATCACTCTCTGTCTCTTACCACCAAGCCAAATAGGAATCCACCTTCTCAAATCACCCTGTATCCCATGTGCATTTGCCTTCTTAATAGGTTTCCCATGTGGGACCTTGTCAAAGGCTTTGCTGAAGTCGATGTAAACTACGTCAACTGCGCTACCCTAGCCTATACACTTGGTTATATGCTCAAAAATTCAATCAAATTTGTTAGGCATAAACTAAAGTTAAGCTGACTGTCCTAGATCAAACCTTGCCTCTCCAAGTAGAGATGGAGTGCGGGATTCTCCAGAATCCCCTGCTGGCCCGACAACGGCGTAAAAAAATGGCATGAACCACTCAGGCGTCGGGCCAACCGGAAGTTGCGGAATCCTCCGCACTTCTGGGGGCTAGGCCGGCGCCGGAGGGGTTCGCGGAAAGGCGAAGGGGTTCGCTGGCGTGGTTCCACGCATGCGCAGACAGGCCGGTGTATTCTTGCACATGCGCAGGGGGTGTCTTCTGCACACTGGCCATGGCAGAGCCCTACAGAGGCCGCGCGGAAGGAAGGAGTGTCCCCATGGCACAGGCCCCCCCCCCCCCAAAAGGACTGCACTAGCCGGCCTACCAGCCAGGTCCCGCCATGTGGGACCACGTCCAATTCACGCTGGCGGGACTGGCCAGAAACCGACAGCCACTCGGCCCATCGGGGCCTGGTGAATTGCCGGGGGGGGGGGGGGGGGGGGGGGGGGGGGGGGGGGGGGGGGGGGGGGGGGGCAATTTTTGGTTATAGTAACAACAACAAAATAAACAATGTGCATGAAACTATAAACATATAGTTTATAGTCTCCCGCCCTTACAGGTCCCACCTTTATTACCCCCTATTCTAAACTAAACTAATCCCCCCCCCTTCTGCTGACGATTAATTTTCCCCGAAGAAGTCGATGAAGGTTGCCACCTCCGGGCGAACCCTAACAGTGACCCTCTCAAAGGGAACTTGATTTTCTCCAAACAGAGAAAGCTAGCCATGTCCGATAGCCAGGTCTCCGTCTTCGGGGGCTTTGAGTCCCTCCAAGCTAATAGTATCCATCTCCTGGCTACCAGGGAAGCAAAGGATAGAACGTCTGCCTCTTTCTCCTCCTGGATTCCCAGGTCTTCCGACACCCTGAAAATTGCCACCTCTGGACTCAGTGCCACCTTTGTTTTTAACACCGTTGACATAACATCTGCAAACCACTGCCAAAATCCCGATGAACGATCTTGAATTGCATCAGGCTGAGCCTGGCACATGTTGCGGGCGCATTGACTTTATTCAATGTGCCCGCCCATAGACCATCCTCTATCTCTCCTCCCAGCTCCTCCACCCACTTGCGCTTCAGCTCCTCGGTCTGTGTCTCCTCCGACCCTGTAAGTTCCTTGTAAATGTCAGACACTCCCTTCTCCTACCCACCCTCTGGAAACTACCCTGTCCTGAATTCCCCTTAGCGGTAGGAGGAAGGTTGACACATTTGTCCACTTAAGCCCACCAATATCTCCAATACCTTGTCACTCCCTATGACAATTTGCTCAAGAACCTCACAATCACTCTCCCAGAGTTCCATAACCAGCTCCTCATTCTCTTGGGTGAAGACAAATGTGAAATATTCGTTCAACACCATACCAATGTCTTCTGGCTCCAGCCACAGATTTACCCCATGGTCCTTATTGGGCCCTACCCTTTCCCTGGTTATCCTCTTCCCATTGACATATTTATAGAATATCTTGGGATTTTCCCTACTTTTACGTCAGAGCTTTCTCTCTTTCCTCTCCTAATTGATTTCTTAAGTTCCATCCTGCAATTTCTATACTCCACTAATGCCCCTGCAGACTTGCTCCCCTTATACTTGTTAAAAGCCTATTTTTCTTCTTATTGTATCCTGAATGTCTCTGGCCATCCATGGTTCTCTGGGTTTGTTACACCATCCTATAACCCTAGAGGGAATATATTGGGCCTGTACACTCCCCATTTCATCTTTGAACATCCCTACCGCTCTTCTGTTGGTTTCCCCACAAGTAACTCTTTCCAATCTACCTTGGCCAAATCCTGCCATATCTCCCCCAATCCAAAAAACTTTTTTTGCAACTTGTCTATTACTCCACCATGCTTTGTATAAAAGAGTGAAAATGATGACCAATTTTTAGTCAGTTTGTAATAGCTTGGAAAATTAAACTCAGAACAACCACATCTGCTGACCTAAATTACTAGATCAAATTCCTGATTATTCACATTAAAAATAAAGGATCTGTAGCCAATTATACTAACATCCAATAAATAATCAACGTTGAGCTTTGAGCATTTAAAAACCGAAAAACAAAAATATTTTTAGTTTTAATCATATTGGAATATATATTGTGCATTATTTCCAAGCAGTTTTGTGCTGTTACATATTGGGAAAGCCCATTTGTTTTAAGTCTTGGTTTAAAAATTGTGATGTTTCTTTTAAAAAAAATTGCAAGTTATAAAAAAATTCAGACTGCAATTTTACTATAGCACATACATTACTTGATCCTTTTTCTGTTTCTCTATTTGAATTATCATTCATTGTTAAATCATTCCCATGTCACTATTGTATTACAACTTGCATTAATATGGAATAGAATAATGCCCCAAGACACTTCAGAAGCATGATCAGAATAGATGCAAAGACAAGGAGGAGACAATAGGATAGATAACCAAAAGATTGTTCAACAGATTGGTTTGAGAGTGTCCTAAAAGGAGGAGATGCAGGGAGAGGTGCACTGATTCTAGGGTTAGTGGAGTAATATGAAAGCAAAATACTGTGGATATTGGAAAGCAGGTAGGAGTAAGAAAATAAAAATATTTCCTGTTTTTATATTAAAGACTTCAGGCAGAAGAATTTGCCGTTGGCAGTAAGTGAAAGAGAGGAGGGTAAAAAAAAAAGAGGCCAGATTGTGGGATTGAAAATTTTGGGTTTGTAAGAATGAAGGGGGTTACAGAGCTAGGGAGGGGCAAAGTCATGAAGAAATCTAAAACTGCCAATGATAATTTTAAATCTGAGGTGTTTGGGAAACAGGAGGATTTGATATGGGCGTTTTGAAGTTGAAGCAGGACATAGTGGCAGGATGGTATACAGGTAGCAGAGTTCAGAACGGGTAGGAGCAGTTCAAATTTACAGAGTGCAGGATGGAAGATAGACCAGAGCAGCACTGGTCCAGTCTAGAGAGAACAAAGGCATAAAAGCAAATTACTGCAGATGCTGGAATCTGAAACAAAAGCTTTGACAAAGAGTCATTCAGATTCAAAACGTTAGCTCCCTTCTCCCTCCACAGATGCTGTCAGTCCTGCTGAGATTGTCCAGTATTTTCTGGTCTTGATAACAAAGGCATATTTGAAGGCTTCTGCTGTAGACATGCTGAGGTAGAGGTGGTAGTGCAACATTTCAGAGGTTGTAACAGGTAGTCATGGAGGTTGAGGTCTCGTTTAGCAACAGTACCCAGGACAAGGGATGGATTCAGTGACAAGGGTAGTGTTTGTGGTAGGAGCAAATTCTGGTCTTGATGTTGAACTGGAGAAAATTGTCGCTCAAAGACTGGATGTTGACAAACAGTCGGATAAGATAGAGGCAGTGAACAGGTCGAAAGATCGAGTTGTGTGTCAGTTGCACACATGTAGAAACCCACCCATTTCTATGGACATTGCTGCCAAGGAAAGCACTTAGATGGAAATGGTCAGGACCACCAAGAGTAATCCTTGGGGGACTGTGGAGGAAACGAGCAGGGTTGGATGGGAAGAAAATCCATTAATGAAGATGCTCCGACTACGAACAAATATACAAGAATGAAAGCAAATGAATATAGAAAGACTGAGAATGATATCCTTTGCTGTACCAAAAGATGACTTATCGAGAACAAACAAAAGCATGAAGACTTTCGATAGACTATAATCCAGACATTGCCTCGGTTGACAATACCGCTGCAGTGTAAACACAACACTATTCAGTATCATATTGAGAATAAATGCCTGAGGTAGAATAATTACGAACAAACCATTAACATTGAACCTAAGCTATCAGATTAAATTGAAAACCAAAGATCTGACAGTTTAATTACAAATGAAATGGAAATTGTACACAAAACACTGTACAGTCAACATTCAGAATGTAAAAGAGAAATTTCCTACACTTACCACTTCATCACTAAAATCTCCATTAAAACGCAGAGATGAATTGCTAAAATGCTGGCATTCCAGCCTGCTCCACAGTTCTTGTACCTGTTTTTTCAAAGTTTCTACTTCTTGTTGATGCCCTGCCTCTATCTGACGAAGTCGCTGTTGAATAATATCATTGTATGTGGCCAGCCCATCGTCATCCAAATGGCTTCGTGTAGGTTGATCTGGGCTTGCCACTGGCTGCTGTTTTCCAGAGTAATAATGTGGCCACTTGGATTGGGGGTTTCTAAAATGGCCAGATGGAAATTGCAAAGAGCTGCAACTAGCTGCTGAAACCTGCCTACTTAACACCATTTTCCCCCTCAACTCCTCTCCATTTATACACAGTCCATTAGCTGTGACATTTCTTTGAGCACCACTTCCAAAGTCCGCCGCTTTATCCATTACTGTATTTTCACTACTGGCTTCTCCATTAGGAACAAATCCATCTTTACATTCACTTAATGACAAGGCACAAGGAGGAGACTGCGTACTCTGAATGCTTTTATCTGAAGTCCTATGTAGATCAGTTGCAGATCTCGGTTTCACTACCATATCCTCGTTTTCAGGTATAAACTGAGAAAAACTATTTTCAGAGTCAACAGCAGGTACCATGATAAGATTGTCCCTGGTATTCAAAATAAGATTATTAGAATAGTTTTGTGGCACTTCCTGCTTTGCTCCATCCTCTGTTAAAGTTTCAGTAGAACTTTCCAAAGTAGAAATCTTTTCCTCTAGCTTGTCTGGAGTGGTTAAATGTCGTAAGCAAGGTTGTGTTGTAGTATATTGATTTTCTGGTTCAATATATGGATCAATAACATCTTCTGCTGTAGTATATGGTTTTGTATAACTTGATGGATTATCAGTTGTGGCTTTTCTGAACCCAACATCTATACCAGGTAACATTCGAATCTGATTAATAGGCTCCAAGAACCCATCCTGGATCTCTTCTTCTGAACTTGTAATATGCCCAGAAATAGGCTCAGCACCTTTTATTTCATTAATTGACAATGTTTCTGAAGAGTCTGTGACAAAAGTCACCAATTGATTATTCAGGGCACTGTCAAGCTCATTTTCACAACTTAAAACATTTACAACTCGTTTTAATTCTGTTGCAGTTGCATCCTTCGACTGTTCCTCTAACCCACTATCTTCTTTAGAGGCTTCTTGTAAAATATTCTCCATTTGACCTTCCCCAACACCAGCAGCTACAGAAAGTTCAGCTCCTAAGGGGTTCTTTCCTAGTTTTCCCAATGTCAATGCTTCACTGTTAAAGGAATCATCTAGTCCATTCCCATCCATCATTCCCCCTATTCCAACACTGTTAAGTTCCAATGACTTGCGATGTTCCTGCCATTTCTCATTTAGGCTTGGATCACTGGAGCGTCTATTTGCTGTGGGTCCAGGATTATCGCAAACTGTTGTCAAGTTGTCAAATGATCTAGTCTTTGGTAACCTTTGGTAACAAAGATATAAATTTATTAATTAACTGTTTAATATATTATTTCTCCTAGTTTCTCCATCTACACAACTGTGATTCCAAAATGAAAGAGCTATTAATATTCAAGCAGGAAAGTGGCTATTAAAAAGTAACAGGGTCAGTTAGCTCAGCTAGCTAGACAGTGGTGCAGAATTATGCAAACAGCACAGATGCAATCCCCATACTGGCTGACAAAGTTCATGGAGGCCTGTCTCCTTGCCATGCCCATGCTTGATGTGGAGTGGTGCCCCACAAGCTATATATCATTTATTTTTCCCCTCACAAAGTGATATGCGAATATTCAATTAGTCCTTATGAAAAACCTGAAATAAACATGTCTCGGTTTAGTTTGTTCAAATAGTTGCTAAGTAAATTATTCAAATAATTCGAGAAAAAACTGAAAATGAGTTATTTCCCCTCTATAAACTTAACACAATTCATCAGTAGCAATCTTAGGTGGGCTATTTGATGCATCTAGGATACAGAATTAGGGTTTTTTTATGTTCAGTTGATAGAACCAACCATTTTCCTTTCACAAATGGGAAAGTAAAATGGGCCATATTTTTGTACTTTAAAAGAGTCGGCACAATTATTTGCACAATAACCGCTATCTGCCCTTTGAAGAGCATATCCAGTGCAAAGAAACACTGACTTTCTGTTAAGAAATGCATCAGCATTAAACTAGAGGTTGGACAGTTTCATGCTGTGAGCTACTGGAGAATCTTTGCAGTTTTCAAATTAATTAAATTTAAAATCTACACTGTTAAACAGAAGGAAAAAATCCTTCATTATCTAGGCTGAATTTTAAGCAGCAATCATTTTCTAAGAAAACGTGTACTTGCTGGTTTCTTTCAGATTCAATGAAATAGATTTCTAACCTCCCCACCTTCAGTCCCAAATACATTCTGCTTTGTTTTAAGGTCAATGCTCAAACAAATTCTTAGGGCCAGAACTTCCAAGGAGTGGAATCACAGTCAGGTTGACAGTCTGCTCCTTTTCGCTTACCTTAGTTGAGAGCTGCACATTTCTCGCCTGACCTTCCGACTCAGGCCGGGTGAGAAAAGGGCAGGGCAGCAGCTTGGGATGGGGAGGGGGAATTATCTGCAAAGAGAGTCGGATCCATCCAAAATCTCCGATTTAAGTCAGAGTATAGGCTGGTTCCCAGTCAGGGTAATTGACCGGGGAGGAAGGAAAAGAGAAGATGGGAGTCAGTATGTCTGTGTGTGTGTCCCAGAGCATCTTCTGGGGTAGCACCTGGGTACGACCCTCCGGAGATCGGATGTTCTGGCCCAATGTGTTTGGTCTCGTTTAGCAGCCAGATGCAAGCAGTCAACTGTAACAAACATTTAACAGAAGGTAGCAGTTTCAACATTAAATGGCTTATTTAAGAGGATATGCAAGTGAATTATGAAAACTATTTGGTAAATTGCAATTATTTATTTAAATTTCCTGCTAATTAAGAATCATTTTTCTATGATGTGACACCAAGCTAGGTGGCACAGTCAGCAGAGAAAAAAGTTGCAAAGGGACATATGACAGAATAAATGAAGGGTCAAAACTGCGTCTGATGGAGTTCAATGTAGCAAAATGTGAGGTCATGTACTTTTAGCCCAAAAGATTGATTAGAGTATTTTCTCAATGGCAATAAGAGAGGAATTGTGGAGAAGCAGTGAAATTTGGATGACCATGTACAGAAATCATCAAGAGCTGGTGAACCGGTACACAAAGTAATGAAAAAGGCTAATGAAATATTGACTCTTATTTCAAGAGGACTAGAATACAAAAGGACAGATGTTACGTTTTTAACAGAGCTCAGTTTAGATCTTATCTGGAGTACCATATTCCGATCCGTGCACTGTACATCAGGAAGAATAAACTGATCTTTTAGAGGGTGCAATGCAGATTCATCAGAATTATATCAGGGTTCAAAAGGTTAAAATTATAACGGAAGGTTGCATAGATCAGATTTATACTCCTTCGAATATGGAAGATTAAGGGGTGGCCTAATTGAGATGCTTAAAATAATTAAGGATTTAAGAGGGTAGATAGAAAGGAATTATTTCCTTTGATGGAAGGTGTCCAGAACAAGTGCGCATAATACTAAAGTTATGGCATTTAGGGGCAACGCCAGAGAGCTGCTCTTCACAAAAAGGGTAGTGCAAAGCTGGAACTTTCCAAAATTAAAATTCATAATCTCTGTCATACAAGGCTTTTTCAGGCTATGGAACCAATGGGGATTGATACAGCTAAGATATAGATTAGCCATGATCAAATTGAATGACAGAACAAGCTTCAGCAGCTGCACAACCTGCTCCAGTTGCTACATTTTAGAATTCAATTAAAATGTTGAAATACACGCCACCACTAAATACCACCACAAAATATACTTTAACATGTGTCTGTATTTCCAATTTAAAATAGCAAGTCAGCTTTTGAATAAAAGTTGGGTTGCCATATGACTTTTAAAAGTTTCAGTGAACAAGAAATCATTGTGAAGTCAACAGTTAACAAAGGACTGAAATTTACTAGAGGTTTCTCTTTCTCTGGCATTTAGTAGAATCTTTCCCCTGGCTAAGGAATCTAGTCAAGGAGACACAGTTTTGGGGCTAAGCGCTGATCATTTAGGGCTGAGATGAAGAGTAATTTCTTCATTTAAAGGGTTGTGAATCTTTGGAATTCTCCACCAGAGGGCTGTGGGTGTGCCGCCATTGAATATATTCAAGGCTGAGATAGACAGATTTTTGATTTATCGTGGAATCAAGGGAGAAAGTGGAATTGAAGTCCAACATCAGCCATAATCATACAGAATACCAGAGAGGGCGCAGTGTGGTCTTCTCCTACTCCGAATTCTTCTGTTCTGTTCTTGCCAATTTAATTGCGGTGCTACATTTATGTGAGATAAGGCCATATCCAATGCTCATATACATAGATCAGTAGATTAGTGATTAAATGTTTGCCCAACTGATTGCTTTGTCTCACATTATCAAAAATCTCTGCTTGTTCATAATGCAAGTTGTAATGATCTTACTTCACATGAGCAGATTCTCATCTTGAAGTTTACCTTCCCAATGGCTGCTCTTCAGGGATGGATCTTTGAACTGGATAAGGTGCACAATGGCCATCAGCAGGTGTTGAGGGAGATGAATTGGGGATGTACACTGCACTCCAAAGCATCAAATTCCTTACATGGCACACTGGATGCAGTACCTAGTTTAGATATTGAAGTGGTTTCATTAGGATATGCAACTCACAAGGGTTGATCTTTGAAGATATTTTCTTTTATTTTCCTTTAAGAGTGTTAAACAAAATTGAATTTTAATATTGTACAAAAATGGTATTGCTTTCTTTAATATTAAGCATCAAGTATTAACCAAAAACAAATAATAAAAGATGCACAACAAGATCTTCGTGAAACGCGATTGTTCTTCATCCCAAGAATGAAAATTGTGACACAAAACTAAAATACTGCAGATGCTTGGAATCTGAAATAAAAACAGAAAATGCTATAAATACTCTGCAGATCAAGCAGCATCTGTGAGGAGAGAAACAGAGTTACTGTTTCAGGTCGGGAACATGAAAGGTCAGCATCCTAATTGAAAATTGTAATCTTTGGTTAAGTATCATTGTTACTGGAGTACAAGTAATAATTCTGGTTATCCCATGTCATTTCTAAGTACTGAACAATGTAAAGTTAATGCTCTCAAAGATTCTATACAATGTGTATTCAAGTATCCAGAAACCCCACCTCACAGACTATATCTAGCATAATCGGATTTACCCTACATTTATTTCATTAAAAGTGGACAGTACTGCAATTTGACAATCTTTTAATTTCTTGTCACCAGAAATTCAACTTTCTGCTGGTGTCCTTACAGTTGGATTTCTTCATCTACTTCATTCCCATTATTTCTAAATGGTCCCTTAATATAAATCTGGTGAATGAAATTAATTAGAAGCCTCCACTCCACTGACATAAAAGGTGCTTGAAAAATAACTGACAAAAAATTCCCCCAAATATTCTAAAGCTTACAGCATCAATTTCAGTTTCTGTGACTGGCAATTTGCTAATTTGGATGTTTATGTAATGACAAAGCAAAAGCAAACAAAGCTAACCATTTAAATTGACTTTCTACGCAGCTATATGCTACTGTCGTTTACTGAGTAAAATGCTGAATAATCTTTTTGTTGTCGGAAGAGATAATTTTACATTGAATTAAAATATCTCAAAATAATTATAAAAGCAAATAAATCAAATGTTTATGTATCACAATTGTCTTACAGAAATGGATGTAAGCAAACGTACAGTTTCAGATTGAGAGGTGTACAGGAGATTTTTAAAGGCTTTGTTAGCAGGCCTCAATAGGGACCAAACAGAGCAGGTTCTTTCCTGAGTATGTTTCTCTTCACGCTCCTTTGCACTGTTGCACAGGAATGTTCCAAAAAGGCAAGAATATGTATGCTGCACCAATTTAGCCTGGAATAAACAAATAGGAATGAATTAAAGCCATTTACGTTCAATTTTGTTAAGCTATTCCCAAAATCCATGTTCAATTTTAGTAGACTACTCCAGAGGGAAAGTACTAAACAAAAGACTTACAAGGAATGCTTCATTAAATTCAAACGAGCAAGGAAACTGCCTCTGTAATTGATGGACACAATCCAGCCATTGAAGAAACACAGGACAGCGTTCATTAAGATCATCTGAGTTTTCACCATGGCCACAGCGATCAGCAAATTTATGACCAAAATCCAGCCATTCTGTTTCCACAAGTACCTGAAAACCCTGTAAAATATGTAGCTGTTTGCATTAAAACTGGCGTAACAAGTGCATTTCAAAAATAGTGATATTGGTGGGTATCCAGTAAGATTCAAATATTTACGATCGCTCTGATTTTGGAACATGAACAAATACTACATATAGGTTAGTTTTTTTTGTTTTGGATACATATGTAATAATAAGGCCTCAAAACATGTTACTCGTCTGGCTCATCTGGTGATATGGGTTTATCACTTGAATAATCAGAGTAAGCCAAATGCTTTCAACGTATTTTTTGCATGCCTGAACAACAAATTATTTTAAAAGGCCATTTGGAATTTCAATGCCTATTTGTTCATTTTAAAAATGATGCCAAACAGATTCTATATTGAAATATTTAAATATGTACATCATTAGTAATTAGTGTTTTTAAATTAGGTATTAACGCTTTGAAAACAAACACAAAGAAAGCACGTGTTCAATAATTTTTAATTGCAATTTTTAAGTGCAGAATTTTCATTGCAAAACATGAACATTCGAGACTTGAGTGCATGCTATGCAAACGACACATTTTAATTAATTAAATCATTTCCAAATGTGTTCCTCCTGAAAGTTTTTCTTATTACACAAGCAAGACAGACTAATAAATTGCTTCAAATTTCAATTAAACACAGTTTTTAGAAATGTACGTGCTTTGCAATATTTGTAATATTTTCAAACTTTAACTCCTTTGATTGGCAGTGTTTCTGGACATCCATGAGGGCGTCAGCAGAATTGTCCTCAACCACAATTTGCAACCTCATCGCCTGGCATCTCCCCCACTCTCCGATTACCACCAAGCCTGGTTCAATGAAGAGTGCAGGAGAGCATGCCAGGAGCAACACCGGACATACCGAAAAATGAGGTGTCAATCTAGTGAAGCTACAAAACAGGACTACTATAACTGTCTGTATGGAGTTTGCACATTCTTTCCTTGTCTGCGTGAGTTTCCTCCCAGTCCAAAGATGCGCAGGTTAGGTGGACTGGCTATGTTAAATTGCCCATAAGTGCTCGAAGGTTGGGTGGAGTTACAGGGATAGGGTGAGGATTGGGCCTGTGTCTTTCGAATGGTCGGTGCAGACTCGATGAGCTGAATGGCCGCCTTCTGCACTGCAGGGTTCTAGATTCTATTTGAACAGTGGATCTAATCATCGCCCTTTGACATTCAATGGCATTACCATCGCGGAATCCCCCACAAGCAACATCCTGGGGCGTACCATTTATCAGAAACAGAACTGGACTAGCCATATGAATACTGTGGCTACCAGAGCAGGTCAAATGTTAGGAATCCTATGGCAAGTGACTCACCCACTGATCCCCCAAGGCCTGTTGGCTATCTACAAGGCACAAGTCAGGAGTGCAACGGAATACTCTCCCAGCTGCCTGGATGAGTGCAGCTCCAACAACACTCAAGAAGTTCGACACCATCCAGTACAAAGGAACCTGCTTAATTGCTGTCCCGTCCACAAACATTCAATCCCACCGATGAACAGTGGCAGCCGTGTATACCATCTACAAGATGCACTGCAGGAACTCACCATGGTAACTTAGGCAGCACCTTCCAACCCATGGCCACGGCTATCTAGAAGGACAAGAGCATCAGATACCTGGGGCCTCATCACCTGGAGGTTCCCCTCCAAGTCACTCACTACCCCAACTTGGAAATATATCACCTTTCCTTCACTGTCGCTGGGTCAAAATCCCAGAACTCTCTCCCTAACAGCTCTGTGGGTGTACCTACACCTCAGGGGGGATCTCAGTGGTTCAAGGAGGCAATTCATAACCAGCTTCTGAAGGGCAACTTGGGATCGACAATAAATGCTGGCCTAACCAGTGACACCCACATCCCACAAATGAATAAAAGTTAATAAATAAAAACTAACTGCTAATGTAACTCTTCAGCAGATAAAGTAGCTCTAAAACTAAACAGATACCCACCTCTATTGTTCTGTAATAAGGATCCAGCAATAATTTTGATAAAGCCACTATTTGTGGTGTACGGTCCCAGCCATCAGAACAGTGTACTAAAACAGGCCGCTGGTCACGGTCGACTGCATTAATTACAAGTAGCGCTGCTTTTAAAAGCATGGATAGATGCTGAAGCCATTTGGTACCTTCTAAAGCTGATAACCAACTGCTGAACAATCAGAAAAAAACATTTTACATTAATTTATATGTCCCTTTTTTCAAATGAACAAGGCAGTTAACATTGCTATTAGAGATTAAAATTTTCCACACACCTCTGTGGTCTTTTTTTCATTTAAAATACTGTTTTTACATATAATTTTCAAAAAAGTAAATTTACAGCATGATTAAAGATGATTTAAAGGAAAATCATTAGTTATATTGCCAAAAAAATAAATTACATTCACTTTCCATATAATTATAACATTATAGGCAAAAATTAAATTATTAAAGGTTTAAAACTTTTGAGTGAAGAAAAGATTTAAAACTTACTTGGCAGGATCTGGCATCTGTGTGCAAAGAAACCTCAATGACTGAAAACTCTTCCGAATAGAGTGAATGTTTGCCATACCCATGAACACTACTTCGCAGTTGGGGTAATATTCTGAAAGAGAAAAAGCGTTTGGGAAAAGTTACATATGAAAAAAATGATAAAAACCTTTTTCAACACATAACGAAGAGAGGTTGAGTAGACTGGGACTGTACTCGTTGGAATTTAGAAGGATGAGGGGGGATCTTATAGAAACATTTAAAATTATGAAGGGAATAGATAGGATAGATGCGGGCAGGTTGTTTCCACTGGCGGGTGACAGCAGAACTAGGGGGCATAGCCTCAAAATAAGGGGAAGTAGATTTAGGACTGAGTTTAGGAGGAACTTCTTCACCCAAAGGGTTGTGAATCTATGGAATTCCTTGCCCAGTGAAGCAGTTGAGGCTCCTTCATTACATGTTTTTAAGGTAAAGATAGATAGTTTTTTGAAGAATAAAGGGATTAAGGGTTATGGTGTTCGGGCCGGAAAGTGGAGCTGAGTCCACAAAAGATCAGCCATGATCTAATTGAATGGCGGAGCAGGCTCGAGGGGCCAGATGGCCTACTCCTGCTCCTAGTTCTTATGTTCTTATGGTCGTATTCTAACCCACCTAATTTTAATAATTACTTAACCATATTCCAGGATTTCCTGTTTCTGCACTTGCCAGTCCACAATAAAAAGCAGAAACTTAAGTATATCCAAATCCAATCAGAACAGAGGAAAAGTGCAAACCCAAGTACAACAGCAAACATTTCCCTTAGATTTTAGTGCAGTTATCTTCCTGCACAATACCTCGAACAGGATGTTCTTCATGGGCACACAACTATACTTGTTTTGAATGTTCATCTAAGCAAACGTTTCCAACTCTTTTCTGCCTAGTGTAAGCAAATGTACTCACACATTATGTAGCTCAAGCTGGGGCCTCTACTTTGTACCTTATGAACCCCCCCACCCCCGTAGCCACCGAAGTTGGCCATTCCCTCAATACAAAATGGAGGAATGCAAAGCTTGCAGGTTAAAATGGACAAAGTTTGCAGCACAAGCAGGCTGCACCAAGCCAATGTGTATTCTGTCTGCTAAGAGAGCAGACAGCACCGAAACGAACATTCCGCATACTAATGAGGCAATCTCCGGAATAGTTAACATAGTAATGGAACGATCCCAGGGACAATGGACACAAATAGGGAAGTGATTGCAACAGTGTATGGGAAGCCAGACACACCGGCACCAGCGGGGTTTGAAAACAAAGCACCTGAAGGCCCGCCCATCAACCGAGGGACAGCCTCAGTATTGGGGGGGGATTCAAACAAATCGATTGGGAAGCGACCCAATCGATTCCCAGCAGGTAAAGGATCTGCCCAAAAGGGCGCGAAGCCCTAGGACCTATAAAAGACAGGTCCCACACTTAGTTCGTTCTTCTTGACGAGCTCTCCTCTCTGGACCAGCCCTCGCGACCAGCCCTTTACCGAAGAAGACCTTAACAGAGAGAGAGAGGAGAGGTTTGGGACAGCAGCCGCCAGCAAGTAAGTGTCTCACAACGGTCGCTACCAGAGATAGACACTCCTGACCCCTTTTTAACCCGTACCAACCTGAAGTCTGCGGACCAGTGCAGAGCAAGAGGCCTTGTCCCCTGATCCGGCAATTCCTTTAAGATAAGTATTGGTTTATCTAGTGGTAAGAATAGTTTAGTCATCTTAGCGTGTGCATGAGTAGATTATAATTGTATTATAATAAACTCATTTGTTTGAACTAACTAATTGGTGTATGGTTTTCTTGCTTTGAACTTGACCTTGAAACTTGTGGCGGTATCTTAACGATACCTGGCGACTCCAGAGCTAAGTAACGAAACAGAGCCAAATCGAGTGTTAAGCACACACACCCAGAACGAGCAACACCCCCCAGTCCTATATGGTAGATTTTCCTATGAAGATCGCAAGATAATAATTACAGACTCTTTGACTTCATCCATCCAGTGTGAATCATCTAAATGGTTTTCAAAATAATTCTAGGGATTTTTCATCCACTATTCTTTCCAAAAGCCCATTCTAGATCTTGATCACTCTGCAGAATGCCCGGAGAACAGTCTCTATCTGAGTTTTATGAGTATGACCACATGCCCATTTATAATCCTCCAGCAACACTAAGTAAAGGGAGGCACGGTGGCGCAGTGATTAGCACTGCTGCCTCACAGCGTTGAGGACTCTGGTTTAATCCTAGCCCTGGATCACTGTCTGTGTGGAGTTTGCACATTCTCCCAGTGTTTGCGTGGGTTTTGCCCCCACAACGCAAAGATGTGCAGTGTAGGTGGATTGGCTACACTAAATTGCCCCTTAATTGGAAAAAAAAAGTTACATCAAGCAATTTTCCAGGTAAACCTGGTTACAAATGAGGTTTGTAAGACTGATATGTTTTGGAACAGTCTCTTTAACTTAGGGCAAGATAGAGAATGTGACTTGCTCCGAATTCAGCAGGCAAGAACAATTGGTGGTTCAGTTGTTGAAGGAGTCCCAGGTTGTTTTACAGGGAGGTAGGTGCAATTAATTCAGCAGCTGTACTGATAGTAGATAGACTGTCAGTCTCCAAGCCTCTCGGAGATGTTAGGAATGTTAGGTGCGTGATTCTCCCAACGGGGGACTGAGTGCTGACGCCGGAATGAAACCCAGAGTGTTTCACTTCGGCGTTGGAGGCCGCTCCTCGCCCCCTATTCTCCCTCCCCCCCGGGGGGCTAGGAGTGGCGGCGCGTGAATCCCGAGCGCTCGGCCTTGACGCTTGCATCAAAGTGGCACGCCGGGAATGACGCGGCCGGCGGCGCCGAAGTGACATCAGCCGCGCATGCGCGGTTGGCCGGCTCCAACCCGCGCATGTGCGGTTGCCGTCTTCCCCTCCGCTGCCCCGCAAGACATGGCAGCTTGATCTTGCGGGGCGGCGGAGGGAAAAGAGTGCGTCATTTACAGACGCCGGCCCGACGATCGGTGGGCACCGATCGCGGGCCAGACATCTGCTGAGCACGCCCATGGTGCTCGATCCTCCCTCCGCCCCCCCACAGGCCCCACACTCACCTGTCTTGCGCTGTTCACGCCGGCAGCGACCTGGTGTGGTTGGCGCAGGCGTGAACCGGTCGGGTTTGGCAGGCCGCTTGGCCCATGCAGGCTGGAGAATCGCCAGTCGCCATGAGAAACGGCGAGCGGCGATTCTCCAAGCGGCCTGTCGAATAACGCGACACGTCATTTTTGGGGGATGGGAGAATCGTGGGGGGTGCCAGGGCGGTGTGGCGTGATTCGCTCGGCCCTCCCGCGATTCTCCCACCTGGCGTGGGGAGTGGAGAATCGCGCCCCAGGTTTTGTAAATACTTATGCTTTAAACTGTCCATTTAATTGTAAGATAGAATGAAGGAGGTGATATATAGGATAGCTAATTTGCATTCTAACTTTTTTTAACATTCATTTTGGGGATTTGGGCATCACTGGCTAGACCAGCACTAATGCCCATCCCTAGTTGTCCTTGAGACTCTGAAAATGAAATGAAAATCACTTATTGTCACAAGTAGGCTTCAAATGAAGTTACCCCCTAGTCGCCACATTCCGGCGCCTGCTCGAGGAGGCTGGTAGGGTAACTGAACCGTGCTGCTGGCCTGCCTTGGTCTGCTTTCGAAGCCTGCGATTTAGCCCTGTGCTAAACAAGCCCCTACCTGCACTGAGCTGCAAATACACTCTCACTGCTATTTGGGTTGGGGGGGGGGGGGGGGGGGGGGAAGGAGAGGCAGCAAGGAAAGAGGGGTGGTAGTGGTCAGGGGATTGGGAGGTGCTGCCTAAGGCAAGTTCCTGCAGCGCAGCTTGCAAATCAGAGGTTCTCACATTTAGGTCCATGGAACCGCAGGGTTTTGCGAGAGGCCTCTAAGGATACTGCAGAAGCTCCAGCAGCCACATGACAAAAAGACAGTGTATATTTTTTTCAATCCAAAAAAAAAAAGCAGCCCACAAACTAAAATCAGTGTGGTCAGCTGAAGAAGCAAAGATTCGAGAAAGACCAATGGCCACATATCAAAACCAACAAAGAATCAAATTGACCAATCAGAAACCATCCTCTGAGCATTGCTTCTGATAGGCTAACTCATCAGTAGCCAATGCTCAGAGACAGGGCTCGGATGGGTTAATTTGATTTTCTTGTTAATTTGATTTTCTGATGCTGGGCAGAAAAGCAACTGAATGAGCAGAACAGCCACTTATGCAGCACAGAAGTGGTGGTAAAGCCAAGTACTCTTACTAAGTAAGAGAATTGTTAGCTTGGAGTTAGCTCCGTTGCCCTGGTGCCTGAAATAGCAGAAAGTATTCAAGTTCTTAAATAATGGTAATGATATATCTCACATCCTGAGAACGCATTTATAAAAAAAGAAAATCCCGGCAAATAAACTAAATTATATGTCTGGGGGGAGGGGGGGCTGTGGGATTCATTTGGGGGGGGGGGGGGGGGGATGGTGCGCTTTGGCAGGGGTTTCATGTGAGTGGGGCTTTGGGAGGGGATTAATATGAGGGGGCTAAAATGTGTTGTTGACATGATAAAAATGTTTGGGGTTCCCTGATGCTCTTGGGAGGTCTCAAGCGGGTCTGCAGCTGGAAAGGTTTGGGAAACAATGTTGTAGACGGTACACTTTGCTGCCACAGTTCATCCATGCTGTAAGGAGTGCCAATCAAGCGGGCTACTTTGTCCTGGATGGTGTCGCGCTTCTTGAGTGTTGTTGGAGCTGCACTCATCCAGGCAAGTGGATTCCATCACACTCCTGACTAGTGCCTTGTAGATGTGAACAGGCTTTGGGGAATCAGGTAGTGAGTTACCTGCCAATAATAAATACCTGCAGAAATAATTCCTGTGAAATACTGACATATATAAAGTACTCATGGTAGGAGAGATAAAGTAGAACATTCATTGCATTTGGGCATCAATAGACAACCTTTTGACCCAAAAAATTACCATTATTAGCCCCCTAAAGGCTGGTTGACCATTTCTATTAATCTTGAAATAAAATTTGAATCATTTTCAAATGTTCTATCCAGCATTACTATTTAGGTTTTCATGCTGATACTCACCAGGGCATTCACACCCACCACCCTTAGCCCTGTTAGCCACAGCTGCTGCATATGATCTAGCATCCAATATTAAAAGCTTATGTGGTGTACTGCATAAATTTTCTACTCCAACTGGATTAGTCATTGAAGAATCTGAAATGAAAAGACAATTAAACCTGATGCACAGCAGTGATACAAAGTATGAACAATACAAATTACATCACTGAAAGCACAACGAGAGCAATATGACATTAACCAGAAACACAAAATATATTCCACTTCTAATTAATATGCAAAAACAAACCATTACAACTCTTACCAAATTCTCCATCAGAAAGGTCACTACCATTAGAAAAATCTCGCATACAGTTGCCATTAACATGTTTGGTGGGACTGCTGTCCATGGCACAAGCTTTTGCAACAGACTGTATTAGGTGCTCATCATCTGCATTCCTCCATCCCCACCAACTGACTTCTGGTTGACCACAACGGGCAATCACTGCTCCGTTGCCCTGGTGCCTGAAATAGCAGAAAGTATTCAAGTTCTCAAATAATGGTAATGATATATTTGGTAACTAGATCTGGGAATTTGACCATGAAAGACTAATAGATTGTGTATGCTACACAATGTCCTAGATCACAGCCATAACTCAGTGGGGAAAGAATTGAACACAGTTCTGTATTTCATTTTGTTATTTCCCTATTTGAGGGCGGCACAGTGGCACAGTGTTTAGCACTGCTGCCAACGGCGCTGAGGTCCCGGGTTCAATCCCGGCCCTGGGTCACTGTCTGCGTGGTGTTTTCACATTCTCCCTGTGTCTGCGTGGATTTCACCCCCACAACCCAAAGATGTGCAGGTTAGTTAGATTGGTCACACTAAATTGCCCCTTCATTGGAAAAAAAAATTGGGTACTCTAAATTTGTAATGATTTAAAAAAAAACTATATGTTCGTGGGGGGGGGGGGATGAAATTAAATTTTTTTAAAAAGGTATTTTGTGCACCATGCAGAAACCAGTTTCAGAACATCAGTAGGATAGATCCAAGAACAAGATGTCTGCTTAGCAAATCCAAGAATGTTACCGGTCCTGGAAACATCCATGGAAAAGGATAAAATCCTTGTTTTTCTAAAAACAAGTGGGTATAATGAACGATTGCAAAGTGCGCTGGGATGTGCATTTGTGCCCACGTATGTCATTTCACTGTATTTCGAATCTTGGTGGCTCTGCTGTGAGGAGACAAAATTCAGGTGAAGTGTAAGAGGGCATCATCACAGATCTGTCCTCATAACTTTGTGCAGCAGGCTCGAGTGCCACTGATAGAAATTGATTGCTGTTGGTATTAAATGGGGGCTGAGGGGAAAATAAAATGATAGATAGAATAATCTCACAACAGGTGAGGTTATTATTTCTAACTGGGAACTTAACAGTGAGGACATTTTCTGCTAGGTTTGCCGACATAAATTGTCACTGCACATCAAAAGTAATTCATAAAGTGTGATGTGCTTGTAACATCCAGAAGACATGGTGTGGTCTATAACTGTATGTTCTTTTTGCTTAGGCATAGTCACAAAAATGATAATGGTTTAAAGAAAAACTGCTAAAACCTTTAGAAAAAGTGAAGGGTTTTAAATTTGTCATTTCTTTGAACTTCAATAGTTGTGAAGCACCTTTCTTATTTTTTTGTAAACAGAGGAGTCTTATAAAGAAAAAGCTAAAACAGCGGATAGGCCAGGTCAGCATGGTAGTAGTCCAACGTACTGTGTAAGTGCCGAAAAGGTGAGGACTTCCGGTTGCGGTGATGTGGAGCTAAGCCGCACGTTGGGTAGCTCCCGCTATTTTCGGTCTTTTGGGCTCTTTTAAGGGCCCGTAGCAGTACTGGTTGGACTTTTCCCCGTGTGGGAACACCTCCTCTAAGATTCTCCACTGGTGGATGGCCTGGACCAGGAGCGGAGTGGTCAAAAAAATCGGCTTTGGAGCAGAGAAAGGTGCGAGGCAGGAGAAGCAAGATGGTGGCGGGTGGGCAATCAGCAGCGTGGCAGCAGTGGGCGCGGGCGCAGCAGGAGCTGCTTCAGCGCTCCTTCAGGGAGCTGAAGGCAGAGATCCTGGAACCGCTTAAGGCCTCCCTGGACAAGCTCATGGCGACCCAGGCGGCTCAGGGTGCGGAGATCCGAGAGCTTCGGCAAAAGGCCTCGAAGAGCGAGGACGAACTCCCGGGCCTGGCAGTGAAAGTGGAGTCGCACGAGGCGCTCCACAAGAAGTGGTAAGCGAGGATGGAGGAGATGGAGAACCGCGCATGTCGGAAGAACCTGCGGATTCTAGACCTCCCAGAGGGGCTGGAAGGTTCGGATTTGGGGGCCTATGTGTCTATGATGCTGAACTTGCTAATGGGCGCGGGGTCGTTCCAGGGACCCTTGGAGCTGGAGGGTGCCCATCGGGTGCTGCTGCGGAAACCCAAGCCAAACGAGCCGCCTCCGGCGGTGCTGGTCCATTTTCACCGTTTCGTCGACCGTGAGTGTGTGCTGAGATGGGCGAAGAAGGAGAGGAGTAAGTGGGAGAATGCGGAGATCAGGATCTACCAGGGCTGGAGTGCGGAGGTGGCAAAGAGAAGGGCTGGTTTAATCGGACAAAGGCAGTGCTCTACAAGAAGGGGGTCAAGTTTGGCCTGTTACAGCCAGCACTCCTCTGGGTCACTTACAAGGGTTGCCAGCTCTACTTTGACTCTCCGGAGGAGGCCTGGGCTTTCGTCCAGGCAGAGAAGCTGGACTTGAACTGAGGACTGGGGGCTGGGGAACGGTGTACACAGCCCGGAGGCTCGGTCCTCCTTGGTATCCTTTCGCTTTTATTGGTTTTTGGGACTGTTATCTGTTTACTTGGGCGTTTTGTCACGTCTGTTTTTTTTCTTTCTCACTGGTTGAGAGTTTGGGAGTGGTTCGCGGTCCTGTTGGGTCATGTGCCCGTCTTTTCCCGCATGTTGGGTCGGGGGGGCGGGGCTCGGGATGGAAACGCGGCTTCTCTCCCGCGCTGGAGGAGCAGTGGGCGCGGTGGTTGTGTTGAACTGGGGAGGGTCATTGGGGTGGCGGGAGCAGCCGGGGTCAGCAGGAGTCGGCTGACTTACGGAAGTACAATGGAAGGGGTTACGCAGCTAGGTAGGCCCTAGCTTTGGGGCGGGGGGGGGGGGGGGGGGGGGGGGGGGGACCGGGTTGCTGCTGGAATGGCCGAGAAGGAGCTGGAGCATGTAGAGGGGGTCGGGATGGGGGTCTGTCGCCGTGTGGAACGGGCTGAGCGGGGATGTGGCGGACTGAGGAAGGGTAATGGCTAGTCGACGGGGGAGGGGGGCAGGTAGCCCCCTGATCCGACTGATAACCTGGAATGTGAGGGGACTGAATGGGCCGGTCAAATGGGCCCACGTGTTTGCACACCTGAAGGGGCTGAAGGCAGATGTGGCCATGCTTCAAGAGACACACCTGAAGGTGGCGGATCAGGTTAGATTGAGGAAGGGATGGGTAGGCCAAGTGTTTCATTCGGGGCTGGATGCAAAAAATCGGGGGGTGGCGATCCTGGTGGGGAAGAGGGTGTCGTTTGAGGCGTCGAATGCGGTGGCAGACAGCGGCGGGAGGTATGTGATGGTAAGCGGCATGCTGCAGGGGGAGCGGGTGGTGCTGGTCAACGTCTACGCCCCGAATTGGGACGATGCGGGTTTCATGCGGCGCGTGTTGGGCCGGATTCCAGATTTGGAGGCGGGGGGCCTGATAATGGGGGGGGGGGGGATTTCAACATGGTGCTGGATCCGCCACTGGATCGAACCAGATCCAGGACGGGTAGGAGGCCAGCGGCGGCTAAGGTATTGAGGGGGTTTATGGACTAGATGGGAGGGGTGGATCCATGGATGTTTGCGAGGCCGAGGGAATTTTCATACTTCTCCCATGTGCATAAGGCCTACTCCCGGATTGTTTTTTTCATTATGAGTAGGGCGCTGATTGCGAGGGTGGAGGATGCTAAGTATTCGGCGATAGCCATTTCTGACCATGTCCCGCACTGGGTGGACCTCGAGCTGGGGAGGAGAGACACCAGCTCCCGCTTTGGCGCTTGGAGGTGGGGCTGCTGGCAGACAAGGAGGTGGGCGGGCGGGTTCGAGGATGTATCGAGAGATACCTGGAGGCCAATGACAACGGGGAGGTCAGAGTGGGGACGGTCTGGGAGGCGCTGAAGGCGATTGTTAGGGGGGAGTTGATCTCCATTCGAGCCCACAGGGAGAGGAGAGAGCAGAGAGAGGGAGAGACTGGTGGGGGAGATGGTGAGGGTGGACAGGAGATACGCGGAGGCTCCAGAGGAGGGATTGCTCAGGGAGCGGCATAGTCTCCAGGTTAAGTTTGACTTGTTGACCACCAGAAAGGCTGAAGCTCAGTGGAGGAAGGCACAGGGAGCGGTGTATGAATATGGGGAGAAAGAGAGCAGGTGCTGGCGCACCAGCTCCGCAAGCAGGATGCGGCCAGGGAGATTGGTGGAGTTAAGGATAGGGGAGGAAATGTGGTGCGAAGGGGGGTAGACATTAATGGGGTCTTCAGGGACTTTTATGAGGAACTGTATCGGTCCGAACCCCCAGCGGAGGAGGGGGGGAATGGGGCGGGGTGCTTTTTGGACCGGCTGAGATTCCCAAGGGTGGAGGAGGGACAGGTGGAGGGACTGGGGGCGCCGGTTGAGCTGGAGGAGCTGCTCAAAGGGAGCATGCAGTCGGGGAAGGTGCCGGGGCCGGATGGGTTCCCGGTCGAATTTTATAAGATGTATGCAGACCCGTTAGGTCCCGTGTTGGTTAGGCAAGGCAAGGGAGGTGGGGGGGGGGGGGGGGGGGGGGGGGGGGGGGGGGGGGGGGGGGGGGGCCCTGCCCACCGACGATGTCTCGGGCGCTGATTTCCTTGATCCTTAAGCGGGACAAGGATCCCTGCAGTGTGGGTCATACAGGCCGATCTCACTCTTAAATGTAGACGCCAAGCTGTTGGCGAAGATTTTAGCCACGAGGATAGAGGACTGTGTGCCACAGGTTATCCACGAGGATCAAACGGGGTTCGTGAAGGGGAGGCAGCTGAACACTAACATATGGAGGCTCTTGAATGTTATAATGATGCCGGCGGGTAGAAGGGAGGCGGAGATAGTGGTGGCGTTGGACGCGGGGAGAAGGCCTTTGATAGGGTTGAGTGGGGGGTACTTGAGTAAGGTGCTGGAAAGGTTCGGGTTTGGGGAGGGGTTTGTCAGGTGGGTGAGGCTGTTATATGAGGCCCCGATGGCGAGTGTGGCCACGAATAGGAGGAGGTCGGAGTATTTTCGGTTATACCGAGGGACGAGGCAGGGGTGTCCCTTGTCCCCCCTGCTTTTTGAGCTGGCAATTGAACCCCTGGCCATGGCGCTGAGGGAGTCGAGGAACTGGAGGGGGCTGGTGCGGGGTGGGGAGGAACACAGAGTGTCGCTCTATGCGGATGACTTATTGTTATATGTGGCGGACCCGGTGGGGGGAAATGCCGGAGGTGATGAGGATTCTTAGGGAATTTGGGGATTTCTCAGGGTACAAGCTCAACTTGGGGAAGAGCGAGCTGTTCGTTGTACACCCGGGGGACCAGGAGGGGGGATTGGTAGGCTCCCACTAAAAAGGGCGGAAAGGAGCTTCAGGTACTTGTGGGTTCAGGTGGCCAGTAGCTGGGGGGCCTTGCATAAGCTTAACGTTACAAGGCTGGTGGAGCAAATGGAGGAGGAGTTCAAGAGATGGGATATGTTGCCGCTGTCTCTGGCGGGTAGGGTGCAATCAGTCAAGATGACAGTGCTCCAGAGATTTCTGTTCCTGTTCCAGTGCCTCCCCATCCTTATCCCGAAGGCCTTTTTCAGGCGGGTTAACAGGAGCATTACGGGGTTTGTGTGGGCGCACGGGACCCCAAGGGTGAGAAGGGTGTTCTTGGAGCGGGGCAGGGATAGGGGGGCTGGCGCTGCCCAACCTCTGTGAGCATTATTGGACTGCCAACGCAGCGATGGTGCGTAAGTGGGTAATGGACGGGGAAGGGGCAGCATAGAAGAGGATGGAGATGGCGTCCTGTGTGGGCATGAGCCTGGAGGCGCTGGTAACGGTGCCACTGCCGCTCCCTCCAACGAGGTATACCACGAGCCCCGGTGGTGGCGGCTACCCTCAAAATTTGGGGGCAATGGAGACGGCACAGGGGGGAGGTGGGGGCCTCGATGGGGTCCCCAATACGGGGGAACCACCGGTTTGTCCCGGGGAGAATTGATGGCGGATTCCTGAGTTGGCACAGGGCAGGTGTTAGGAGGTTGAGGGACCTGTTTGTAGACGGGAAGTTTGCGAGCCTGGGTGAGCTGGAAGGGAAGTTCCGGCTCCCCCCCGGGAACATCTTTAGGTACATGCAGGCAAGGGCGTTTGTCAGGGGGCAGGTGGCGGAGTTCCCTCTGCTGCCGCCACGTGGGGTTCAGGACAGGGTGCTCTCGGGGGTGTGGGTTGGAGAGGGGAGGATCTCGGCAACGTACCAAGTGATGCAGGAGGTAGACGAGGCCTCAGTGGAGGAGCTGAAGGGTAAATGGGAGGAGGAGCTGGGTGAGGAGATTGAGGAGGGGACATGGGCGGACACCCTGGAAAGGGTGAACTCCTCCTCTTCTTGTGCGAGGCTTGGCCTCATACAGTTTAAGGTGCTGCATAGGGCTCACATGACCGGGACAAGGATGAGCCAGTTTTTTGGGAGCGAGGACAGGTGTATTAGGTGCTGAGGGAGCCCAGCAAACCATACCCATATGTTCTGGGCATGCCCAGCACTGGGGGAATTTTGGAAGGGCGTAGCAAGGACGGTGTCGAGAGTGGTAGGATCCAGGGTCAAATCGGGCTGGGGGCTCGCAATATTTGGGGTTGCAGAGGAGCCGAGAGTGCAGGAGGCGAAAGAGGCCAGCATTCTGGACTTTGCGTCCCTAGTAGCCCGGCGGAGGATTCTTCTTCAGTGGAAGGATGCGAGGCCACCAAGCGTGGAGGCCTGGGTCAACGATATGGCGGGGTTTATTAAATTGGAGGGGGTGAAATTTGCCCTAAGGGGATCAGTGCAGGGTTCTTCAGGAGGTGGCAACTATTCCTAGATTTCCTGGCAGAACGGTAGAAAAAGGCCAGCAGCAGCAACCCGGGGGGTAGGGCCGTCTCTTTGTTTTGGGCTGAAGGGACGTGTATATATGTTCTTTGCTAATGACGGGCGTTAATTTATTTCTTAGTTTTTGTATGCATGGGGGGGGGTTTGTTCTTTCTGTTCTTGGTATTTTCTGTTGTTGATATTTTGTGAAAATCTGAATAAAAATCATTAAAAAAAAAGAAAGTGCCAAAAAGATGTTTCCAGATCTATAGTTGAAGAATAAGCAATTGCTCACAATGCAGAATAAAGGAAACCTTATTTAAATCAATTAGCAGCATATCATTCCAGCACATTCTTTCAAACCAACAGCATTTGGCACATTGGTTGAAGCAGGCCATGCTTTTCCGAAAAGCAGAACAGTATGTATTTAAGACACAAAAACTAGGCAAAATAACAAAAAACTCAAACTATAAAATTCATTTTTAGTTTTAACTGCATTAACTTTTCCTGCGAAGATTTTGTAAATTTTATTGTAGGTGACAGTCTGAAGAGGGAACCAAACTTGAGGCAGTGGAACAAAGAAATCGGAGAATACTACTCAAAATTGGGCAGAAAATTTCTCAAACATGGGAATTGAACTTCTTGTCAAATATTGCAGCAGATGCTGAAAGCACAAATACAGAGATCCGAGTCAAAATTATTGTGTGAGCCCAAAACTACTCAGATGAAATCAGCATCAAGTCAGATGGCCAGCTAAAGCTTAAACCAACTCACCAAAAAAGTAAAATTAAAGGTTTTGAACTTGGGTGAAGTCATAAATAACTGTGCAAGGACCGTTTACCTGAGAATTGCAATGCTAAAAAGGCATCTGAGGAAATATTTTTTCCGGTTAGACAATATTCTGGCTCAGTAAAAACAAAGACCTACACATGTGAATACCATGCTTGGTCAGCTCCCAGTCTGTTCATTTTAAAAGCTATGTTCTGTCTGGAGAGAATAATTTACATAGGAAGACATGGCAGAATTGTTTGAATTATTGGTATGACAGGCCATTGTTAATGGGAAGGTGGACAGTTCTAGGAATTCTTTGCATAAAATCATATTTCAATCTTTTGTTTTTTCATACAGATGTTTCTTTCCAAAGTGACTTGTTCAAATGCACATTTTGTACTACACCAATTAGTCACCTGTAGACAACACTTGGAATCCTCTTCCATGATCTAAAGTTTCCAACACTCTCAAGCTCTTTATCAGTTAACCAAGCTGGTACAAGTAACTGCTGTGGGTAACTAGCACACAACCTGCAATTTAAGATGAACAATTCTTAATTTACTAATGTTGACAGTCAAAGAATACAAAAGACAATACATGAAAAGAAACAAGTTGCACTTGCATAACATCTTGCAATATAATCAGAGCACAGTTTATCACTTCCTGGAACTCACTGCCAACGAAGATGGTGCATGCGAAGGCAATAAATGAAATTGAACGGGTACTTGAGGGAAATAAAGCTCAAGAGCTACAGGGATAGAGCGGGCAATGGGGCATTTTAAGATGGCTCTACATCGACATGGACTCAATGGGGCAAATAGCTTCCTTCTGTGTTATAACTATGAAAATTACAGATACTTATGGTCCTCACGCATGTTGTAACAGAGCACAATATTTGCCCGTTAGACTCATTCCGACATAACTATAAAATGTTTTTAAAAAAAATAAAAAATCTTTTATCCATGCAAAATGATCAACCTAACGTATTCCAGTATTTAATGGCACAGACGGAATTTTGTGCTCTGTTCAGGAATTAAGTTAGTGAATGAAGGAATCAACATTAATTTAAGACAGAAAAATTATACGCATCAGGTTCCAAAATCAATGAAATGTTATGATACAACACAAATAGACAGGACCAACTTAACTTCCATCAGTATTATTTTCTGAGAAATGTGAAACAACAATGGCAAATTCACACATACTTTCAGTAAAATCATATATTTGTGCCCATTTGGTCAATACAAAAGGCTGGAAAATTAAAGATTTAAGAAATAAGAAGCATTTACAGAGCAACAGTTGTAATAAAGTTCATACCTGTATTTATCATTAATATTGGTAATCCTCCATGCATTTTGCATATCAAAGCACATTCGTTCGACCTCATTTTTAAATCTTGAAACAACATGCTCACCTGAAAATTAATAATGGTGAGATTACAGACATTAACCACTCGAGGAGCTTTCCTTTGTCTAATAAATATTATATTATTATAATATAATAAACCTTTTATTGACACAAGTATGAAGTTATTGTGAAAACCCCCTAGTCGCCACATTCCAGCGCCTGTTTGGGCAAGGTGGTACGGGAATTGAACCATGGTGCTGGCCTTGTTCTGCATCACAAATCAGCTGTCTAGCTCAGAGCTAAACCAGTCCTTCGTGTCTGCCTTTATTAGCGCAGCAACTTCAATTACTCAAAACATATGAATTGCAAACCTCTAACATAAATTATAATCTTTTCAACCTTCCACAGAATCTCTACAGTGCAGAAGGCGGCCATTCGGCCAATCTAGTCTGCATCGACCCTCTAAAAGAGCACCCTACCTGTGTACACTCCCTTGCCCTATCCCCAAAATCCCATCTAACCTGCACATCTTTGGACACTAAGGGGCAATTTCAGCATGGCCAATCCATAGGAATATAGGAACATAGGTCATTCAGCCCTTCTAGTCCATCCCGCCATTCAATGAGATCATGGTTGATCTGTGACTGAACTTTATATACCTACCTTTGGCCCATATCCCTTAATATCTTTGCTTAACAAAAATCTATTCATCTCAGATTTAAAATTAACAAATGATCGAGCTTCAACTGCTGTTTGTGGGAGAGAGTTCCAAACCTCTACCACGTTCTTGAACAAAGACGTGCTTCCTAATGCCTCTCGTGAACGGTCTAGCCCAAATTTTCAGACTATGCCACTTAGTTTTAGAATCTCCAATCAGTGGAAATAGTTTATCTTTTTTTAAATAAACATTTTATTAAGCTATTTCTATGGCATTGTAACAGCAACAAAATCAACAATGTACATAACAAGGAAAATATTAACATAGTGCAAATACCGCCTCCCTCTCTCACAGGTCCTACCATTGCTTACCCCCCTAATCTACGCTAACCTAACCACCCCCCTTCTGCTGATGATTAATTCTCTGCGCAGAAGTCGATGAATGGTTGCCACCTCTGGGCGAACCCTAACAGAGACCCTCTCATGGCGAACTTAATTTTCTCCAGGCAGAGGAAGCCAGCCATGTCCGATAGCCAGGTCTCCTATTTCGGGGGCTTCGAGTCCCTCCATGCTAAATATTCGCCTCCGGGCTACCAGGGAAGCAAAGGCCAGAACATCTGCCTCTTTCTCCTCCTGGATTCCCAGATCCTGCGACACCCCAAAAATCGCCACCTCTGGACTCATTGTCACCCTCTTATTTAATACCTTAGACATGGCGTCGGCAAACCCCTGCCAAAATCGCCTCAGTTTTGGGCATGCCCAGAACATGTGGACATGGTTTGCTGGCCCCCCCGCACACTTCACGCACCTGTCCTCCACCCCAAAGAATCTGCTCATGCTGGCCACTGTCATGTGAGCCCGGTGACCGACCTTAAATTGGATCAGGCTGCACCTGGCACATGTTGCGGTCGTGTTGACCCTACCCAACGCGTCTGCCCAAAGGCCCTCCTCTATCTCACCCCCCAGCTTCTCCTCCCACTTTGAAATAGTTTATCTTTAACGGCTCTGTCTTTCCCTTTCTCACAAAACTCCAAGTGCGGTCTAACCAGGTTTTTTGTACAGCTGCAGCATAACCCATGTGTCTTTATACTCCAGTCCTCTAGATATAAAGGTTAGCATTCCAGTAGCCTTTTTGATTATTTTCTACACTTGTTCCTGGCACTTTAAGGATCTCTGCATCTGAACCCCAAAGTTTCTTTGGGCATCCCCTGTACCTCACCTCTTTTCATTTAGAAAGTACACTGCTCTCTACTTTTCTGGTCCAAAATAGACAACATTTCACTTGCTTACATTGAATTCCATCTGCCACAATTTCCACCCGTTCACCTAGTCTGTCAATATCTCCTTGCAATTTTATGCTATCATCTAGGCTGACAATAATGCCACCTAATTTTGTATCATCAGCAAATTTGGATATATGACTTTCTATGCCATCATCAGTCATTAATAAATAGTGTGAAAAATTGAGGCCCCAAAACAGATCTCTGTGGTACACCACTAGTTACCTCCTGCCAATTAGAGTAATTACCCATTATCCTCACTCTATTATCTGCCACTCAACCAATTTCCTAACCACGTCAATAATTTGTCCTCAACTCAGTGGGTTTCCACCTTAGTTAACAGTCTCTTATGTTGGACTTTATCAAATGCCTTCTGGAAGTCCAGAAATGACATCCACAGACATCCCCCTGTCCACTATCTTGGTCACCTCTTCAAATAATTCAGTAAAATGGCTCTCCCTGATAAACTGAAATTTTTCAAGGTGTTCAGTTACCCCATCCCTGATTATAGACTCCAGCAATTTCCCGAATTTACCAATCCACCCAATTTCTCCTTTTTTCGGCTGTGGGAGGAAACCAGAGCAATTGGAGGAAACCCATACAGACACTGGGAGAACGTGCAAACTCCACACAGAGAGTTACCCAAGGTTGAAATTAAACACAGGTCCCAGATGCTTTGAGGCAGCAGTGCTAACCACTGTTCCACCATGCAACCCTTCACTATGAATGATAAAGTATAATTATAATTGAGAGTGATCTACTAGCAATGACCACAACATGGAAAAAATGTCTCCAAAACTTTTATCTGGCTGATACTGGATTATGGTTCCAAATGTGTTAGTCATCTTCTGATAACTTACTCATATGACTATGCTTCAAAATTATCTAGTGTTCATTGTTATTTGACTTCTGGGCATCCTGAGCTCGCTCAATGCCCATGCACAAACACATTGCAGCAAGAATCACTGAACAGTAATCAAAAACAGGGATCTTAGTTGATTTTTCCTTTCCCAAGTCTTGTGTCAGTGAAACCAACTGGGTGCTTCTACCACAATCCTAGCTAGAACAAATTTCATAGAGGCTTGTAATGATTTTGTATTTCAGAAATGATAGTATGCATTTCAAATAATAATGATGTTGAATTCCAGAGCTGCAAGTGTTTTCAGGTTATATACACCAAAGCTGGCTAAGATTAGTATTGTGGAGCAGGTGAGGGAAGAAATGGGAGAAAACGATTGTTCACATTTGATATATCCAATCAACAGGTGCAGTTCTTATCAGCCAAATTCATAAATGTAGTTCCTGACAGTTGCAATTATTTTTCTATAAAACAAGAAGAAAACTGTATGGGAAGGAAATACTCTGTACATCTAAATTACGTGGAGAAATTAACACATACTGATGAACAATACCTGGTCGACATAAGTTTCCATGTTGCTCTTTTTCACTAGCATATACATCCATACACCAAGCATGGTACGCAAAGGCAAAGAGGTCTTCTATCCTTGTAGGTGGTCGTATAACATTGTTTATGCGTTTTACCCACTCTTGACATTGTTCAAAGGTAGAAAACTGACACCTGTCGTGTTTTAAAATAAAATCATATGTACAAAATGGGTTAAATAGCAACTAATAAAAATTACAAAATAAAATGTAATGCTAATTTATATGATTCCATATATTTTACCCTCAAGAGTATTCAGCAGGTCCCTTGTTAATGTTTGTTAAAGGAGACAACTCTTTAGACCTTAAATAGCTTCAGCTCAATCACAACACCCTCACCTATCAATCAGAATAATCAAGCCCCCTTCCAGACAAGAGAGGATACAGATCAACACCGCAGTAGCAAACAAGTGTTAAATTGTTCGAGGTACTGTCTTTTACGTAAAATGTTAAATGGAGACTCTTGTCTGCTTCACAAGGCATAAAAAAACACTTGACATTATCCGAAAAGGAACAATGCAACTTTCCTGGTGTCCTGGTCAATATTTATCTCGTAATAAACAGTACTGAAATAAAGTGACTGGTTATATATCTCACTGCTGTTGGTGAGACTTTGCTGTGTGCAAACTGGCTGTCACATTGCCTACGTCACAACAGTAACTACATTTAAAAATCATGTGGAGATGCTGGCGTTGGACTGGGGTGAGTACAGTAATAAGTCTTAAAACACCAGGTTAGATTCCAACAGGTTTGTTTCGAATCACTAGCTTTCGGCGCACTGCTCTTTCCTCAGGTGAATGAAGAGGTTGGTTCCAGAAACATATATATAGACAAAGTGCGACTCGGCCAACGTTGTCTACCTCATACACTGCAGGAAAGGATGTCCCGAAGTGTGGTACATTGGTGAGACCATGCAGACGCAACACTGGAAAAATGGACATCGCGCGACAATTGCCAGGCAGGAATGTTCCCTTCCAGTCAGGGAACACTTCAGCTGTCAAGGGCATTCAGCCTCTGATCTTCCGGTAAGCGTTCTCCAAGGCGGCCTTCAGGATGCGCGACAACGCGGAATTGTCGAGCAGAACTAATAGCCAAGTTCTGCACACATGAGCAAGGCCTCAGCCGAGACCTTGGATTCATGTCGCATCTGGCCTGGGCTTGCAAAATCCTACCAACTGTCCTGGCTTGAGACAATTCACACCTCTTTAACCTGTGATTATCCCTCTCTCCAGTTGCTCCGTCTGGACCTGTAGACTTAATCACCTGCAAAGACTCGCATTCAAGTATCGTCTTGCATCTTTGACTTTGTCTATATATCTGTTTCTGAAACCCACATCTTCATTCACCTGAGGAAGGAGCAGTGTTCCAAAAGCTAGTGATTCGAAACAAACCTGTTGGACTTAAACCTGGTGTTGTAAGACTTCTTCCTGTACATTTAAAAAGTACTTTGTTCACGGTATAGCAATTTGGGCTGATGCTGAAATGGTGAATTGTGCTAAATAAATGCAAATTCCTTAACGGAGTGTACTGATTAGTTTTATGAAATTACCTAATTAAATAAAGGCAAAAGATTATGTGCTCATTTTCCTGATTTTTTTGTTATGATAAATTATTTTAGGTTAGTATTACACATTTATAGGGCAGCATAGTGGTGCAGTGATTAGCACTGCTGCCTCACGGCACTGAGGACCTGGGTGCGATCTGAGTGGCTCCCCGCATCTCACCCCACAACCCGAAAAGATGTGCAGGGTAGGTGAATTGGCCATGCTAAATTGTCCCTTAATTGGAAAAAAGAATTGGGTACTCTAAATTTAAAAAAAGAAAAAAAGTATTACATATTTCTGGCTGAGGTGCTCAATGTTTGCTTCTAAATGATCACCCAACAAGTGTGAATTTGTGACATGGGCAATTGGCAAGTGCAAACGTGTATTGTCTTATATAGGGCGGCACGGTAGCACAGTGGTTACCACTGTTGCTTCACAGTGCCAGGGTCCAAGGTTCGATTCCCGGCTTGGTTCATTGTCTGTGCGAAGTCTGCATGCTCTCCCCGTGTTTGCATGGGTTTCCTCCGGATGCTCCCACAGTCCAAAGATGTGTGGGTTTGATGGATTGGCAATGGTAAATTGTCCTTAGGTTAGGCGGGTTGCTGGGTTACGGGAATAGGGAGGAGGTGTGGGCTTAAGTAGGGTGTTTTTCCAGGAGCTGGTGCGGACTCAATGGGCCGAGTGGCCTCCTTCTGCACTGTAAATTCTATAATTACAAAACTTAATTTCCCACGGCATTGCATACAGGGATTCAAGATCAAATGTAATGTTAAGTGGGGTCAGGAGATAATCAGATCAGACTTGCAGCCATGCTCTAGGAAAGTCATATTCTTTGTTATGTGTTATTCGCTATTTGGAAAATAGTATTTAAAAAGTCTGTCGAGCATAGGGGTTTCTCTGCAGCAGATGCCACAATTCAGAGGTAATACAAAGGGTGGAATTTGGAACAATCAGCATCAATAGGGAAACAGTACTCAACAAACTCTTGGGATTGAGGCAGGGCACGTCCCCAGGGCTGATGGTCTACATCCTAGGGTGTTAAAGGAAGTGGCAGCAGAGATAGTGGATCCATTGGTTATAATATTCCAAAAATCCCTCAACACGGGCAAGTTTCTGGTGGATTGGAAAAGTGCTAGCATAATGCCCTTATTCAAAAAAGGAGGGCGGCAGAATGTGGGAAATTTCAGACCAGTTAGTTTAACATCTGTAGTTGGAAAATTGTTAGAATCAATTAACAAGGATGTATTATCACGACATTTGGAAAGCCAAAGCGCTATCCATCAGAGTCAGCATTGTTTTATGAAGGGCAAATCATGTTTGACTAATTTGCTCGAGTTCTTTGAAGATGTAACAAGCAAAGTGGATAATGAGGATCCTGTATATCTGGACTTCCAGAAGGTGTTTGATAAGGTGCCATACAGAAGGTTGATTCACAAGGTGAGATCTCATGGGATTAGGGGAAACCTATTAGCTTGGATAGAAAGAAGACTGGCTGACGGACAGCAGACAGAGTCGGGGTAAATGGGTATTTTTCTGGATGGCAAGATGTAACTAGTGGGGTGCCACAGGGTTCGGTCCTTGGGCCCCCACTATTTACAATCTATATTAAGACTTGGATAGAAGGTTCTATAGCCAAATTTGCAGATGACACAAAAATAGGTGGGACAGTAAGTTGCAATGAGAAATAAGAACCTTACAAATGGATATGGATAGGTTAGGAGAGTGGGCCAAAAATGTGGCAGATGGAGTTTAACGTGGATAAGTTGAGGTCATTCATTTTGGTCGAAAAAATGGAAAGGCAACTTATTATCTAAATTTGGGAGAGGCTTTGGGGTGCTCCGATGAGAGGGATCTGGGTTTCCTCATGTGCGAGTCACAGAAAATGAGCATGTAGGTACAGCAGACAATAAGGAAAGCAAATGGAATGTTGGCATTTATAGCAAAAGGAATTGAGTATAAAGGTAAGGAAGTGTTGCAACTATAGAAGGCATTGGCAAGATCACACCTGGAGCATTGTGCACAGATGTGGTCCCCTTATTTGAGGAAAGATGTAGTGGCATTGGAGGCAATCCAGAGGAGATTCACAAGATTGATTCCAGAGATGAGGGGTTTGTCATATAAGGAGAGATTGAACAGTTTAGGCATATATTCTCTAGAGTTTAGAAGAATGAGGGAGATCTAATTGAGGTATACAAGATGCTAAAAGGTATGGATAAAGTAGACGTGGACCTGACGCTTGCTCTTGTGGGGCATTCTAAAACGAGGGGTCATTAATCTTGGGCAGTAAGATTATACCACGTGATTATCCCTCTCCCTGGATCTGCACGCGTGGTACATTGGCGGGGAACACTTCAGCAGTCGGGGAACACTTCAGCAGTCAAGGGCATTCAGCCTCTGATCTCCGGGTAAGCGTTCTCCAAGGCGGTCTTCAGGACACGCGACAACGCAGAATTGCCAAGCAAAAACTTATAGCTAAGTTCCGCACGCATGAGGGCGGCCTCAACAGGGATCTTGGATTCATGTCGCATTACATCCAATGCAGACACTGCGACAACGAATGAACGGGCATCGTGCAACAATCACCAGGCAGGAATGTTCCCTTCCAGTCGGGGAACACTTCAGCAGTCAAGGGCATTCAGCCTCTGATCTCCGGGTAAGCGTTCTCCAAGGCGGTCTTCAGGACACGCGACAACGCAGAATTGCCGAGCAAAAACTTATAGCTAAGTTCCGCACGCATGAGTGCGGCCTCAACAGGGATCTTGGATTCATGTCGCATTACATCCACGCCCCACCATCAGGCCTAGACTTGCAAAACCCTACCAACTGTTCGAGCTTGAGACAATTTACACCTCTTTAACCTGTGATTATCCCTCTCCCTGGATCTGCAATGATTTGATTACCTGCAAATGCCTGCATTCCAAGCATTGTCCAGCATCTCTGACTTTGTCTATATAAATGTTTCTGGAACATACCTCGACATTCACCTGAGGAAGGAGCTGCGCTCCGAAAGCTCGTGTTTGAATCAAACCTGTTGCACTTTAACCTGGTGTTGTAAGACTTCTTACTGTGCTCACCCTAGTCCAACGCCGGCATCGCCACATCATTAATCTTGGAATAAGAGGTGGCAAATTTAAAACAGATTTGAGGAAAAACTACTTCTCACAAAGGGCTGTGAATTTGTGGAATTCACTACCCTAGAGGGCGGTGGATGCAGGAAAAGGGAGTAAATTCAAGGAGGAGTTGGACAGATTTTTAATTGGTAATGTGTTGGAGGGTAATGGAGAACGGCAGGACAATGGAGTTGAGGCCAGGATGGGATCAGCCCTGATCATATTGAGGGTATTAGGCTCGGGAGACTAAATTACCCACTCCCACTCCTGGGTCATGAATTCTAGGGAGGAGAAGCTGTGGCTGATTTTGCAATCCAGCTCTTGATCTGTAACACTGTAGGTAGCAGATAAGGAACATATCAGCCATGATAGAATGGCGGAGCAGACTCGATGGGCTGAATGGCCAGATTCTGCTCCTATATCTTATGAACCTATGAACAAGACCAGAAGTGTTGCAGCAGCACCATTACTGGAAGAATAGTAGAATTAGTGTAAAAGTTTACGTTAACTATTTCATTATAAATGTAAACATCATATGCAATGGCAGAAGTTGATACCAAAATTATATTAGGACGGTTGGTTTTGTAGGCAGGAAGTGTGCATAAACATGGATATATAAAATATTATAGATAGGACTCAATAGGAAAGTGATGCTGGAAAACCACACTTGAATCAAGACGCATGCTAATCTGGCTCAACTGCACTGCAAAAATATTTCCACAGAATTATGGTAATTCACTGCCCACCGGCACAATATACAAATGTAATCCTAATACTACTACTAATAATAATCTTTATTGTCACAAGTCGGCTTACATTAACACTGCAATGAAGTTACTGTGAAAAGCCCCTAGTCACCACATTCTGGCACCTGTTCGGACACAGAGGGAGAACTCAGAATGTCCAATTCACCCAACAGCACGTCTTTTGGGAATTGTGGGAAGAATCAGAAGCACTTGGAGGAAACCCACACAGACACGGGGAGAACGTGCAACTCCGCACAGACAGTGACCCAAGCTGGGAATCGAACCTGGGACCCTGGCGCTGTGAAGCAACATTGCTAACCACTATGTTACTGTGCTGCCCCATATAAGACAATACACGTTTGTACTTGCTAATTGCCCATGTCTCAAATTCACACTTGTCGGTGATCATTTGGAAGCAAAAATTGAGCACCTCAACCAGGTCGGCTACTCTGCATCGTCTTGCAATATTTACCTTTTTTTTTCAAATTTAGAGGACCCAATTCATTTTTTCCCAATTAAGGGGCAATTTAGCTTGGTCAATTCACCTTCCTTGCACGTCTTTTTCAGTTGTGGGGGTGAGACCCACACAGACACTGGGAGAATGTGCAAACACTCACGGACAGTGACCGAGGGCCGGGATTGTGCCTGGGTCCTCAGTGCCGTGAGGCAGCAGTGCTAACCACTGCGCCACCGTGCTGCCCCCTTGCAACTATTTACAAATCAGTATCAACGAAGGCAAGGCACAGGATAACAGTGCGCCATTAGGTTACTTAATTGTGTGTGGTATTTTTCAGCACAGGAAGGAGAAAGCGATTCCAAAAACCGTTCCAAGATACTTAAAGCCTTGTCCAATTTAACAGGGAATTGCAGTAACAGTTCTAATAAATCAGTGAAGTACTTTTACGGTTCTCATCGTGCAACTAATTTAGGCGCAATCACCCCAATATTTAACATACATGTAGTATTCACATGATTAGTTTGAAACTTTTATAGATGGAAATTACAAAATAAATGTCAGTGACTTACTACAATTGCATACAGTTTCCATAAATATGACATTAACATATATATATGGCATATTCATTAGATATCTCAAAAGAGTTAAAATCTAGAAACATAATAACATCTCCTACAATCTAAATTCATGTACCTGATAACTTTGCAGTCTTTACAAGTCAAATGAAGTTGGAACATCTCACGGCATTCAACACTTTCAACCAGCTGCAAAGGAACCTGTCAAAAGCACCAGTAAGAATAGGTAATTTAACAATAACCTATATTGAACATAAATTCTTTAAAAGGTAATCCATAACAGAAAAACAAACTGCAAAATAAGTAGTTCTAGGTAAATCCGTATTGAGTCATCAGTGACCAATAGGAGCAAAAAATATTAGTCTATAGTTTTTCTTTTACCAAAACATATAAACCTGCAATTTAATAGCCTTTGCACATTCATTAGGTAAATATATTCTGCCAGATAGTCCAATTAGAAATGATTATTCATCATCTTTGACTTTCCTACGGAAATTGCTGTAGGCTTCATTCCCTTTCTCGCATATTATATAGACATCCTCTTCAACGCCATCTCAAGGTTATACCATATTTCTGAGATGAGACTGTATCTGTACATATTATAGAACTTCAGCATCATTCCTACTGTCTTTGTACCTCCTGGCTTTGTCTCTTCCTGAACTCTCAACATGTAGTGAAATGTGAATCAGATAGAAAGATTGGTTTATGCCTAGTGATTTTTCATTATTCATTGTGTAGGTTATATATTTCCTTTTCTCCTTTATACACTGACTATGGTTAATTACTTATTAATTACTGCTGTATCGAAAATTACATGCCTCATTTTTGCTGTTTCCACATCTGCAGTCTCGTATTTTTCTACTTCAAATGCTTGCACTGTCTGTCAGCTGGGTTGTAAACTCATTTTACTGTACTTTCAATTTTTTGTATTTTTTCATCTAAGCACTTCGGCAGTGGGGAACGGGAAAAGATGGGTCCTCCTCATTTCAAGCAATAAACTGCCAAGCCAATCATGAGACGTCAATAGCTGTTAAGTTATTGGAATCGGTGTAGGGCATGCTCTTGTTCAGGTTGAGTGATACCGTCTTGCATTATGCAAAGGAGTGCATATACCAGCCAGGTTGATAATGAGCTGCTGTTTTACCTTCCCTACCTGAAAAGTTTGACATAATTTACATTCAACATCATTTATTTGCACTTATTTTATATCAATTGCGCACAAAAGTAATCATTTAGCATCATTTGGCTTTGATGCACCTGAAAGCAATCATTTATTAATTACTTGACATCAATTGCACTCAAAGCCAATCATTTAGCTATTATTTAACATTACAAGCATCACAATGTCAACTTTGTCCTAAACCACAATGCTCAACATTTGCGATCATCATTTCAGCATTCGCAAACCAAAAATGATACATTTGTTTTCTGTATTTCCAATTTTCAACATCTTCAAACATCATCAAACCAAGCCAGTCTTAGAAATACCAGACCCTTTTTGGTGAGGTATTTCCTTGCATTTCTTCATGACCTATAACTCGTGCAACACAAACTGCACCTCTCCATGCACCCACCCAGATTGCAGCCCCTTCTCCCCCCCACCCAGAGCAATTTTCTCCACCACCACAAGTTTCCCTGCCTCCACACTGGATAAATGTGCTTCTGCATCCACCCCCCTGAACTTTCAAAAGTCACATATTTGAGATGGGGTGAGCCAACATAAGGCTGTTTGAGGTCATATGATCAAAGTCTTGGTCAAGGAGGTTAAATGGGTTTGAAAGATTCAGGGTAAATCAGACTGTTTCGATCCCAATGCAGGCTTCTGACCCCTATTTAACAATGATTTTGGGCTGCTGAAGCCTGTGGCAAAAATCCTAGCCTGGGTATCTGAAATGAAAGGTAGGATTTTCCGGTCCTGGCAGTGGTGGAGTCCACCGTTGGCAGGACCAGAAAGTTCCAGCAGGAAGGTCTTTCAGCGTTTTGGATTTTAGGTTTATCAAGGTAAGTGCAAACAAAAAAAAAAATGCCCCATTCACCCCCCCTTTCCCCAAGTATGCAGAAGTTTTCTTCTGCTGTTCGCCACCTTACCTCTCCTCTCCCCAGCCTTACTCCCGCTCCTCTCACTTACTCCCACTGCCACTCCTCTCGGTTCCCCGCCCCACTGCCACTCCTCCTGGTTCCCCTCCCCACTGCCCTCCTCCTGATTCCCCTCTTCTCTTCTTTCCCCTTCTTTCTCCCCATTGCAATGAGGTAAGTATTGGGGAGGTGAGATGTTATTCGGGAGAGGTCTGCGGGCAGGCAGCTTTGGCGGGGCTTTGAATTCAGTGGAGTGCAAGGCCCAGAGAATGGAGGGAGAGGTTGGGAGGGTGAAGAGATGAATGAAAAATGAAATGAAAATCGCTTATTGTCACGAGTAGGCTTCAATGAAGTTACTGTGAAAAGCCCCTAGTCGCCACATTTCGGCGCCTGTCCGGGGAGGCTGGTACGGGATTAGATTAGACTCGGAGACTGTGGTCAGTGTTGGGGGCACTACGAACCAATGAGGATTTGGTGGCACTGTCCAGCATGTACTGTATAATAGAATGATGTTTTGGATTAAATGAAAAATATCCAGATATGTTCAAATTAATTAATTAATTCCCGTGTATTTTTCAATGTAGATTGCTGAACGCACTGGATACCTTTGAGCACACTGGATGGATAGCTTTAAGCGCATCATCAAGTTTGATGTCAAATTCATTCCAAACTAGAATTTTTTATGTTAAATCATAATTGAGCACATTGAGCACACTTGAAAGCAAAAACAAAGTCAAAACTTTTGGGTAGAGAACCTTGATACAAAGGTTTTAGGGACAATTTTTGGCTCCAATTCAAATAGGCAAAAATATCTAAACCAATGTAATTTTTGTGTCAAACTTTGCATCTGTGCATATTTCTAGTCAATCTCTTCCATTATAAATTCCTAAGTCCATGTTCGGAACGGAAACTGCCTATGGAGACTTTAACTGTGCAAGCAGCATCATTGCCACCAAAGTGAAATGAGAACATTACAAGTTTACATAGGTGATTTCCAATATACGTGAGAATATATAAAGTTAGAATGGAATATATCAAAATAAGTAAATGGAATATATAAAAATAAGAATAGAATGTATGATTTTAAAATGGGGACTGATGAAGATTTTCCGTTCTCGGTTTTATCTCAAGACTGTTCTTGGTCAAGGTTCCTCATAATAACAAAGACCGACTGAATTACTATTAGTACAAAAGGTGATACAGAAGATTCCAAGTAGTGCAATGACAATGAGGGCACAGCTAATACGAAGCTCACTACGATGGGTAACTGTAAGAGGGACTTAGATGGGTAACTGTAAGAGGGACTGGGAAGAAGCAGTCAGTGCAGGGACCCCCTGCGGTCGTTCCGCTGAGTAACAAGTATACCGTTTTGGATACTTGTGGGGGGGACGACTTACCAGGGGTAAGCCATGGGATACGGGCCTCTGGCACGGAGTCTGTCCCTGTTGCTCAGAAGGGAAGGGGGGAAAGGAGTAGAACATTAGTAATTGGGGACTCAATAGTCAGGGGCACAGATAGGAGATTTTGTGGGAGCGAGAGAGACTCACGTTTGGTATGTTGCCTCCCAGGTGCAAGGGTACGTGATGTCTCGGATCGTGTTTTCCGGGTCCTTAAGGGGGAGGGGGAGCAGCCCCAAGTCGTAGTCCACATTGGCACTAACGACATAGGTAGGAAAGGGGACAAGGATGTCAGGCAGGCCTTTAGGGAGCTAGGATGGAAGCTCAGAGCGAGAACAAACAGAGTTGTTATCTCTGGGTTGTTGCCCGTGCCACGTGATAGTGAGATGAGGAATAGGGAGAGAGAGCAATTAAACACGTGGCTACAGGGATGGTGCAGGCGGGAGGGATTCAGATTTCTGGATAACTGGGGCTCTTTCTGGGGAAGGTGGGACCTCTATAGACAGGATGGTCTACATCTGAACCTGAGGGGCACCAATATCCTGGGGGGGAGATTTGTTAGTGCTCTTTGGGGGGGGTTAAAACTAATTCAGCAGGGGCATGGGAACCTGGATTGTAGTTTTGGGGTACGGGAGATTGAGAGTATAGAGGTCAGGAGCACAGATTTGACTTCGCAGGAGGGTGCCAGTGTTCAGGTAGGTGGTTTGAAGTGTGTCTACTTCAATGCCAGGACTATACGAAATAAGGTAGGGGAACTGGCAGCATGGGTTGGTACCTGGGACTTCGATGTTGTGGCCATTTCAGAGACATGGATAGAGCAGGGACAGGAATGGTTGTTGCAGGTTCCGGGGTTTAGGTGTTTTAGTAAGCTCAGAGAAGGGGGCAAAAGAGGGGGAGGTGTGGCGCTGCTAGTCAAGGACAGTGTTACGGTGGCGGAAAGGATGCTAGATGGGGACTCTTCTTCTGAGGTAGTATGGGCTGAGGTTAGAAACAGGAAAGGAGAGGTCACCCTGTTGGGAGTTTTCTATAGGCCACCTAATAGTTCTAGGGATGTAGAGGAAAGGATGGCGAAGATGATTCTGGAAAAGAGCGAAAGTAACAGGGTAGTTGTTATGGGAGACTTTAACTTTCCAAATATTGACTGGAAAAGATATAGTTCGAGTACATTAGATGGGTCATTCTTTGTACAATGTGTGCAGGAGGGTTTCCTGACACAATATGTTGACAGGCCAACAAGAGGCGAGGCCACATTGGATTTGGTTTTGGGTAATGAACCAGGCCAGGTGTTAGATCTGGAGGTAGGTGAGCACTTTGGAAACAGTGATCACAATTCGGTGACCTTTACGTTAGTGATGGAAAGGGATAAGTATACCCCGCAGGGCAAGAGTTATAGCTGGGGGAAGGGCAATTATGATGCCATTAGACATGACTTAGGATGTGTTGGTTGGAGAAGTAGGCTGCAAGGGTTGGGCACACTGGATATGTGGAGCTTGTTCAAGGAACAGCTATTGCATGTTCTTGATAAGTACGTACCAGTCAGGCAGGGAGGAAGGGGTCGAGCGAGGGAACCGTGGTTCACCAAAGAAGTGGAATCTCTTGTTAAGAGGAAGAAGAAGGCCTATGTGAAGATGAGGCGTGAAGTTTCAGCTGGGGCGCTTGATAGTTACAAGGAAGCGAGGAAGGATCTAAAGAGAGAGCTGAGACGAGCAAGGAGGGGACATGAGAAGTCTTTGGCAGGTAGGATCAAGGAAAACCCAAAAGCTTTCTATAGGTATGTCAGGAATAAAAGAATGACTAGGGTAAGAGTAGGGCCAGTCAAGGACAGTGGTGGGAAGTTGTGTGTGGAGGCTGAGGAGATAAGCGAGATACTAAATGAATACTTTTCATCAGTATTCACTCAAGAAAAAGATAATATTGTGGAGGAGAATGCTGAGACCCAGGCTATTAGAATAGATGGCATTGAGGTGCGTAGGGAAGAAGTGTTGGCAATTCTGGACAAGGTGAAAATAGATAAGTCCCCGGGGCCGGATGGGATTTATCCTAGGATTCCAGGGAAGAGATTGCTGAGCCTTTGGCTTTGATTTTTAGGTCATCATTGGCTACAGGAATAGTGCCAGAGGACTGGAGGATAGCAAATGTGGTCCCTTTGTTCAAGAAGGGGAGTAGAGATAACCCCGGTAACTATAGGCCGGTGAGCCTAACGTCTGTGGTGGGTAAAGTCTTGGAGAGGATTATAAAAGATACGATTTATAATCATCTAGATAGGAATAATATGATTAGGGACAGTCAGCATGGTTTTGTGAAGGGTAGGTCATGCCTCACAAACCTTATCGAGTTCTTTGAGAAGGTGACTGAACAGGTAGACGAGGGTAGAGCAGTTGATGTGGTGTATATGGATTTCAGTAAAGCGTTTGATAAGGTTCCCCACGGTCGGCTATTGCAGAAAATACGGAGGCTGGGGATTGAGGGTGATTTAGAGATGTGGATCAGAAATTGGCTAGTTGAAAGAAGACAGAGAGTGGTAGTTGATGGGAAATGTTCAGAATGGAGTTCAGTTACGAGTGGCGTACCACAAGGATCTGTTCTGGGGCCGTTGCTGTTTGTCATTTTTATAAATGACCTAGAGGAGGGCGCAGAAGGATGGGTGAGTAAATTTGCAGACGACACTAAAGTCGGTGGAGTTGTAGACAGTGCGGATGGATGTTGCAGGTTACAGAGGGACATAGATAAGCTGCAGAGCTGGGCTGAGAGGTGGCAAATGGAGTTTAATGTGGAGAAGTGTGAGGTCATTCACTTTGGAAAGAATAACAGGAATGCGGAATATTTGGCTAATGGTAAAATTCTTGGTAGTGTGGATGAGCAGAGGGATCTCGGTGTCCATGTACATAGATCCCTGAAAGTTGCCACCCAGGTTGATAGGGTTGTGAAGAAGGCCTATGGTGTGTTGGCCTTTATTGGTAGAGGGATTGAGTTCCGGAGCCATGAGGTCATGTTGCAGTTGTACAAAACTCTAGTACGGCCGCATTTGGAGTATTGCGTACAGTTCTGGTCGCCTCATTATAGGAAGGACGTGGAAGCTTTGGAACGGGTGCAGAGGAGATTTACCAGGATGTTGCCTGGTATGGAGGGAAAATCTTATGAGGAAAGGCTGATGGACTTGAGGTTGTTTTCGTTAGAGAGAAGAAGGTTAAGAGGTGGCTTAATAGAGGCATACAAAATGATCAGAGGGTTAGATAGGGTGGACAGCAAGAGCCTTCTCCCGCGGATGGAGGTGGCTAGCACGAGGGGACATAGCCTTAAATTGAGGGGTAATAGATATAGGACAGAGGTCAGAGGTGGGTTTTTTACGCGAAGAGTGGTGAGGCCGTGGAATGCCCTACCTGCAACAGTAGTGAACTCGCCAACATTGAGGGCATTTAAAAATTTATTGGATAAGCATATGGATGATAAGGGCATAGTGTAGGTTAGATGGCTTTTAGATTTTTTCCATGTCGGTGCAACATCGAGGGCCGAAGGGCCTGTACTGCGCTGTATCGTTCTATGTTCTATGTTGCAGAGCATCTACAAGCTGCAGCATACTGTGCTGAGGTGGCAGAGAGCAGTGCCAGAGTCCTCCCATGGCAAGGTACAGGTTACACTATCAACGGTTCAGTGATAAATGTGAAGCTGACTAAACATTTGCATACAAAGAATTTTAAAATATATATATATAATATAGATATATACATACACACACACACACACACACAGATATACATCAAACAACCAAAAAGAGAGAAAACAGGAATTCAAATATTTAACCCCCCTCCCTGCCGCTACCCTCCACCTCCCCAACATCTTTTTTAAAAAACCCCCAACACCCTCCTCCCCACTGCTGACACCTTTACTATTTTTGAAGTAGTCGATGAGCAGCTTCCATCTCTGGGCAAACCCCCTCCACAGTCCCTTTCAAGGCGAACTTGATCTTTTCCAACATGAGGAATTCCACAAGGTCACTCACCCAAACCCCAGGTTTTGGCGGCCCTAAGTCCCTCCATTCCAACAAGATCCACTTCCCGACTACCAGGGAGCACACCGGCCTCCCTCACCCCCTGGACCCCCGGGTCTTCCAACACTCCGAAAACTGCCACCTCTGGACTCAGGGCCACCTTCACCCTCAACACCTCAGACATAACGTCAACAAACCCTTGCCAGAATCCCTCCAGCTTCGGACAGGCCCAAAACATGTGGACATGGTTTGCGGGCCCATCTGCGCACCGCCCACACCTGTCCTCAACCCTCTCAAAAAACCTACTCTTCCTGGCCACCGTGATATGTGCCCAGTGGACCATCTTGAACTAAGTAAGGCTAAGCCTCGCACATAAAGAGGATGCGTTCACTCCCCTCAGAGCCTCTTCCCACAGCCCAGGCACCAACTCCCTTCCCAGCTCATCCTCCCATTCGTGCTCGACTTCTCCTATTGGGGCACCCTCCCAATTCATTAGCTCTTTGTAGAGCTGCGTGACTCTGCCTTCACTCACTCCTGTTTTTGACAGCACCCTGTCGTGCAATCCCGGGGGCAGGTCGGGAAAGGACGGCACCTGTTTCCTCACATGGTCCCTCACCTGCAAATAGCGGAGCCCATTCCCGCTGGGCAGCTCATATTCCTCTACCAGCCCCTCCCAGCTCGATAAGCTGCCCAAATGAATAGGTCCCCAAACCACTCAATTCCCACCCACCGCCACCCCCGGAACCCCGCGTGTAGCCCACCCGGAGCGAACCTATGATTCCCACAAATCGGTGCCCAAACAGAGGCCCGTTCTAGCCTCAAGTGCTGCCGCCACTGTCCCCACACCCTCAGGGCCGTCATCACCACCACCGGACCTATGGAGTACTTGGCTAGCAGAAACGGCAGAGGTGCCCCCAAGCTTGAATCCTTACAAGAGGCTGCCTCCATCCGCTCCCACACTGACCCCTCCCCCACTACCTTACCATGGCTATATTGGCTGCCCAGTAATAATTCATCGAGTTTGTCAGAGCCAGCACCCCACCCCTTTGTCCCCGCTGTAGCAGCACCCTCTTCACTTGTGGAGCTTCATCCACCCACACAACCCCGAAATCAGTGCATTAACCCTCCTAAAAAAGCCTTTGGAATAAAGATCGGGAACACACACAAAAACCTCGGGAGAACCGTCATCTTCACAGACTGGACCCGCTCCACCACGACAGTGGGAGCATATCCCACCTCTTAAATCCCCCTTAATTCGCTCCACCAGCCGGGCCAGATTCAACTTGTGTAACAGATTACACCCCTCCGCTACCTGAAACTCACCCCCACTACCTTAAAAGGCAGTTCCCCCAGCCTCTTCTCCTGCCCCCTCGTCGGTACCCAGAGAACCGGCCGAATTTGTCCAATATGCCCATGATCCCCCTCCAATACCTCCCAGTGGGTTTGATATATAGAGCAATAAACCGTCCGCATCCAGCGAGATCCTATGCTCCCACCCCAATCCGAACTATCCCCTGCCAACCTCTTTACTCTCCAAGCGCCATTGCCAATAGCTCTTTTGCCTGGGCAAAGAGCAATGGGGAGAATGGGTGTGCCTGCCTAGTCCCTTGATGCAACCTAAAATACCCCAAACTCACCCAGTTCGTCCGCACACTCGCTACCCGTTACAAAAACCGGACCCAATCCAACCCTGCTCAAACCCAAACTGCAACAGCAGCTTCCACAAGTAACCCCACTCCACCCCATGAAAGGCCTTCTCTACATCCATAGCGACCGATACCTCCACATTTCATCCCTCTGGGGGCATCATTATAACGTTTAACAAAAGCCCAATGTTGGCCGACAGATGCCTCCTCTTCACAAACCCTGTCTGGTCTTCCCCCATCACGCCCGGCATATAGTCCTCAATCCGTGAAGCCAAGATCTTAGCCAGCACCTTGGCATCCACATTCAGCAATGAAATTGGGCGGTAGGACCCACACTGCTCCGGGTCCTTATCCCTCTTTAAAATTAAGGAAACCAAGGCCTGCAACAACGTGAGTGGGGGGGAGCTCCTCCTTTGCCTCATTTAATGTCCTTACCAGCAGGGGTTCCAGGTCCCCCGAGAACTTTTTATAAAATTCCACCAGGAAGCCTGCATCGTCCCCATACCCTACATCACCGTTACTAATCCAATGGGTGCTCCAAGCCACTCCAACAGGTCTTCCTCCACTTTAGAGAACTCCAACCCATCTAAAAAATGCCTCATTCCCTCCACCCCTGCCGGGGTTCCGAATCATATAGCGTCTTGTGAAAGCCCTTAAATATCCCATTTGATCCCCCACCGGGTCCATCCATATTACCCCTCCTATCCTTCACCTATCCAATCTCCCTCGCCGTCTCCTGCTTCCTCAATTAGTGTGCCAACATCTTAACCTGCCCCCCTTCCCCGAACCACCTGCAAGTCCACCCAATGCGGCACGTGGTCCGAGACCACAATCGGCGAGTACTCCGAACCAAACACTGCCACTAACAAAGTCCAATCCATCACAAAATAGTCGATCCGGGAGTACACCTATGTACATGGGAGAAGAACTAAAACTCCTTCACCCTTGGCCTACCAACCCTCCATGCGTCCACTCCTCCTATATGCTCCATAAACTCTTTCTAATCCCTCGCCACCGCTGATACCCTCCGCAGACTAGACCGGTCCAATTTCGGCTCAATAACCCCCCCATTATCAGCAGGTGAGAGTTCAGGTTCGGGATCTTTCCCAGCACCCGCCTCATGAATTCAACACATCCCAATTTGGGGCATAAACGTTCAGCAGGACCACCGGCACCCCATTCAATTTCCCATTCACGATTACGAATCTTCCCCGAGTCTGCTACTATTTTCCCCACCGCAAAAGCTACCCGCTTATTTTTTTAGGACCACCAAAACCCCCCCCCCCCCCCCCCCCCCCCCCCCCCACCTCCCCAGAGTCTTTATATCTAATCCTGAGTGAAAGACCTGACCTACGCACCCTTTCCTTACCCTGGTCTGATTCCCGATCTTCAGGTGTGTTTCCTGCAAGAATGCCACATCTGCCTTTAAGCTCCTCAAATGCACGAACAAGCAAGACCACTAGATCAGCCCATTCAGCCCTCTCACATTCCATACGATCAGCCTGGTCGGGGGTACCCCATCCCCCTGATCAACCATAGCCCCTCTTGGGCCAGCCTCCGGGCCGCATCACGCAACCCTCCAGGCCTCCACCATCAACAACGCCCCCCACCTCCCCCCAATCGTACTTCAAGAGTCCCACACCTGCCAGCAGACCCCCCCCCCCCCCACGCCAAACAGAACAACAATCCCAAACCCCACTAACACAATAATCGCCTGCTCACAGCCTAGTGTGCTCCCGTGAACTCGCCCGCCTAGCTAGCCCATGGCGCCTACCCCCCACTGATGCGCCTACCCCCCACTGATTCCCCTCCCCCCTGCTCACACACACCCATGGTGCAAACAACAATAACAATATGAAAGAAAGAGAAGGAAAAGAATACAGGAGAAAAAGAAAAACTGTTCATTCACTCAGAAGTACCCTCCACCATCTCAACAAGTAACCGTGAGAGAGGGGAAAAAAAAGGGCTCTCCTCCGACCCCCCCCCCCCCCCCCCCCCCCGGGAGAGAAACAAACAATAACAGCCAAGAAAAGGGTGAAAATCCCCAAACTCCCCAGCAAGGGGGGAGGCTCCCCAAGCACCTCTTCCCAAGTTCAATATCCTCCTTCGCCTGCCTCTCCATTGTCTCTAACAAACCCCATTTCCTCTAACAAACCCCATTTCCTCCTGCGGTGTTCCAAAATGATACTGGTGGTCATCGTGGGTCACCCAGTGGCAGGCCAGGTACAGCATCCCAAACTTCACCCCCTTCTTTAAGAGGGCGGACTTCACTCGGTTGAAACCCGCTCTCCTCTTGGCCAGTTCTGCACCCAGGACCTGATATACACGGAGCTCACTACCCTCCAGGCACATCTCCTCATCTGCCTGGCCCATCTCAAGATCCTTTCCTTATCAAGGAATCGCTGTAACCTCACCACCATTGCACTCGGTGGCTCTTTCGCCTGCGGCTTCCTCATCAGTGCCTTATGCGATCCACCTCCAGGGGCCGGTCTAGGACTCCCTCCCCCAGCAACTTGTCCAACATTTTGGCTCCGTAAAAACCAGCATCCATTCCCTCGATGCCCTCTGGCAACCCCACAATCCTCAAATTCTGTCTCTGGCTGTGGCTCTCCAGATCCTCCATTTTCTCTTTGAGCCGTTTCTGGGTATCCCGCAACATCCTGATTTCGGCCACCAATGAAGTAAGCTGCTCCCCATGCTCACCCAGCATCCTCAACTTTCTAGATCGCCTGACTTTGGATCTCCAACCTCAGCTCTACATGATCGATCCCCATTTTCAGCGGATCTACTGTCTTCTCAAGGTCCTCAAGAGCTTCTCTTCTCTGCTGGCTGAACTCCTCATTTAAAAAGTCCACCAGCTGCTCCATCGACCATTGAGATGGTCGGGCCGAACCCTTGCTCTCTGCCATCTTTCCCTGTGGCGCAGGAAATGTTTCTTGCTCCAACAGCTTCTTTCTTCTAAAACCACTTTTGGTCACGAATCCATTCACCAGTCTTTCTCCACCACACCTGCACCATTTTCTGTTAAAACATCTGGCCGCAGGGCAGCATGTGGCACAGGGGATAGTACTGGGACTGCGGTTCCGAGGACCCGGGTTTGAATCCTGGCCTGGGTCACTGTCCATGTAGAGTTTGCACATTCCCCCCATGTCTGCGTGGGTTTCACCCCACAACCCAAAGATGTGCGGGTTAGGTGGATCGGCCACAATAAATTGCCCCTTAATTGGAAAAAAAACCAAAAACATCTGCCCGTTAATTGGGGAAAAGGACCAACAAAATTACCATGACGGGAGCTGCCAAATGTGCGACCACTAGGTCGCCACCAGAAGTTGTCCAAAGACTTCTAACTGCCATGAAATGGGAGCGCTTAACTGACGGAAGTTGCATTTGCCAAACTGTCATATATGTAATGCCCCAAATGATGGAAATCAATAGACAATGTTGTTATGGTAACATCGGTCATCAGCAATAAGGATATCAGATTCTTAATTTTCAAGATCTGGACTTCAGTCAATGTGGATTTTTCAAAAAAATGGACAATGTCCATCAATTAGGAAAACAAAGATAGTTTGAAGGGATTTATATTTGTATTGATGAACATTAGAAATAAGGTATAGCTTTAAGTGGGTTTATTGTAACGTTCTGTGCCTGGAAGGGTAAAACCAATAAATAGATTCATGCTGGACAAAGGTGTTCGTTGGTATGGGGTTTGGTTCAGTTCCAACTGTGTTTCTATTGTGCTTAGAGAGGGCTATGGTGTGAAGAATAAATAAAAGGCAAGCATATGGGTGTTGCTTAGCATCTGGGGCCTAAGGTAGAATATCATCAAGTTTTAGTTGAATGTGTGGGAAGGTGGGAGATAGGTAATGAGAAAGAAGGCAGCTCTCACAGCTCTGCTAGAAGCAGTTGGTTTTGATGGCTAGGGAGGGAACACCTCTCTCAGCTTTGGGGGAAGAAAAGCTACACCATGAAGTAATTGTTAAGAAAACAAGTGCAGAGAACTGAAGAGCAGCTAGCGAAGGAAACTAGAGAAATGAAGAGAAGTTTGCAAGAAGTCTGAGGTTAAAGGTACGATAACACAGAACTGTTCAGTAAAGTGGAGTTGAAAAGACATCGCAGCGTGAGGCCAGGAAGATATCTAAAGTGATTTTTCAGGTTTGTGAGAGTTTAATAGTCTGGGAATCGAGAGTTAAAGCAATTGTGAACAGTTTGTACAGCAATCAAGACGAAGAAATCCTAAAGAGGTTGGTGTCAAATAATGGAACAGGTTCACTGTTCAGTGTCATTTGGAAAATCTGGTCTGGATTTCCGAATCCAACCTGCTAAGGGAAAGCATTATGATAAGAGAAGATATGAAAGTGTGTTTTTGGGAGTGGGGTTTGGAAATCCTGACTTGACAATCATCTGGGGGATTCGGAGCAGAAATCCACAGATATCAATTTGTGTTCAGAGCGAAGTGTGTGTAATAGAACACAGTCATCTTATGTGCTTAAAAGGGACTGTGTGTTAATTCATAGAATTTACAGTGCAGAAGGAGGCCATTCAGCCCATCGACTCTACACCGGCTCTTGGAAAGAGCACACTACCCAAGGTCAACACCTCCCCCTATCCCAATCACCTAGTAACCCCACCCAACACTCAGGGAAATTTTGTACACTAAGGGCAATTTATCATGGCCAATCCACCTAACCTGCACATCTTTGGACTGTGGGAGGAAACTGGAGCACCCGGAGGAAACCCACGCACACACGGGGAGGATGAGACCATTGTAATTAAATATGTACTTTGTGATCCATGTTAATCTTTAAATCTGTATTTGTTATAATTCAATTTTTCCATGTTTAATAAAATAAATTTCAGAGTTCCATTCTGGAATTTTCCTCTCCAGTTACATCAACTGGGATCATAACACATCAAAGATGCCCAAGGTCAATTTTATTAATCCAGTCTAGATGCATATTAAAATCACCCCATGATTATTGTTGTGTCTTTCTTACAAATGTCCAGTATTTCCTTTGACTCTTCAGGTGCTCCTGCAGCTATCAATTTATTCAATCACCGCAAGTCCATCACCTTTGATGTTACTGTCTCCAGTAAATCCTTTATGCCAGTTCAACTTTGCTGTTCCCCATTGTATGGAGCCAATCTTATTTTCCTTAAATGTAAGGAGTTCAAATGTAGGTATATGTGGCATTTGTTGAACATTTGTTCAACTGTTTATCATATCTGCATGGTTCACATCATGCTCCAGGATATTCCTGGAGAGGTGATGACCCCCAAACTTTCTCCTCAAATACCGCTTGCACTTTACCTCGGGCTTCATCTCCAACAAGTACAAAGGAGTTATCCTTTGCAACTAAGTCTTTGACTAACTGTTCAGGTCGTCTGCTGCTTCCCCTACCTTCCCCTTGTCCACCAAGCTAAATCTCTCCCAATGTTCTCCCATATCCTAGCCACGAAACTGTGGCTTTCTTTAGTTTCAATCCTATTATGCCCTCAGACCTAATCTTACTGACAAGACCTAACTTTTGTTCTTTTGATCTCACTGTCACTAAATTGTTAACCACCTAAATATCCCTTTACTGATTTCCATGCTAGCTGGCATTTGAATTGTTTCCTTCCTCCAAGATGCTACTCCTGTTCCTCTCAATGCTATTGCTGTCACCTTCCTTAAAAAAAACATCAGCCCCTCCTTCTTTCAAACTACTGTGTCAACTCCATCCTTCCTAAGGGCAGCACGTGGCATAACTGTTAGCATTGCTGCCTGCGGCGATGAGGACCCGGGTCGAATCCCGGCCCTGGGTCACTGTCTCGTGTGGAGTTTGCATTCTCCCCGTGTCTGCGTGGGTTTCACCCCCACAACCCAAAGATGTGCAGGTTAGGTGGATTGGAAAACAAAATAATTGGATACTCTAAACATTTAAAAAAATATATATTAAAAAAACTCCATCCTTCCTTTTCCCTCCAAAGTTTTTATGTATGTTGGCACCTCCCATATCTGTGTCCATTGTTCCCACAACTCCACATCTGAATCTCTTCAAATGACTTTTATTTTGGTTACAGCATTGATCTAGCCTGAATCAATGCTACAAATGTCATCTTCTGAGACCAAGGCACACGATCCCTGTTCCTGTGGTTTTGTGAAGGGGCGGTTGTGCCTCAGTAACTTGATCAGGTTATTTGAGAAGGTGACAAAGATGATTGATGAGGGGAGGGCGATGGATTTTGTTCACATGGACTTCAGTAAAGCCTTTAATAAAGTGCCTTATGGCTGATTGGTACAAAATGTGAAGTCACACGGGATCAGAGGTGAGATGGCAAGATGGATACAGAACTGGCTCGGTCACAGAAGGGATAGGGTAGCAATAGGTGTTTTTCTGAATGGAAGGTTGTGACTAGTGCTGTTCTACAGGGATCTGTGCTGGGGCCTCTGTTGTTTGTAGTATACACAAACGATTTGGAGAAAAATGTAACTGGTCTGCTAAGTAGGTTCGTGGATGACATCAAGGTTGGTGGAGTGGCAAATAGTGTTGAGGATTGTCAGAGGATACAGCAGGACATGGCTAGGTTGGAGACCTGGGCAGAGAAATGGCAAATGGAGTTTAATCCAAACAACTGTGAGGTAATGCATTTTGGTAGGTCTAACAGAGGGGAAATATACCGTAAATGGCAGAACTCTTAGGAATGTAGAAAGTTAGAGAGATCTGGGCGTGCAGGTCCACTGATCTTTGAAATTGGCAACACAAGTGGACGGTAGTCAAGAAAGCATACGGAATGCTTGCCATCATTGGACAGGGGATAGAGTATTAAAAGTGGCAAGCTATGCTACAGTTGTCTAGAACCTTGGTACGGCTGCGCTTGGAATATTACACACAATTCTGGTTGCCACACTACCAGAAGGATGTGGAGGCTTTGGAGAGGGTGCAGAGGAGGTTTTTTACCAGGATGTTGCCTGATCTGGACAGTGTTAGCCATGTGGAGAGGCTGAATAGTCTCGGAATTTTTTCACTAGAAAAACGGTTGAGAAGTAACCTGATAGATACAAGATTCTGAAGAGCATGATAAGTGGATAGGCCAGCAGTCTTTCCCAGGCTGGAGGGGTCAGTCACCAGGGGGCATATGTTTAAGGTCCATGGGAAAGTTTAGAGGAGATGTGCAAAACAGTTTTTAAAATTTTTTTACACAGAGTGTGGTGACTGCCTCGAATGCAATGCCAGGGGAGGTTGTGAAAGATACATTAATGGAGTTCAAAAGACATCTTTGACAAATAAATGGATAGGATGGGTGGAGAGGGATACAGCACAAGGAACAACTGAGGGTTTTGGCCAAAATTGGTATCATGACTGGAGGGCCTGGTCCTGTGCTGTACTGTTCTTTTTACTGTTGTTTGTGGGGTGGGGTGTGGGGGCCTGTGGAGTGGTGGGGCTGGACAGAGGGCCAGCAATAGGTGGAGACTGACTAAGATGTCATAGACAGAAAGACAAAATGGGGGTGATTAAGGCCACAAAGCGTGCTGATTGTGGCATATAGAGAGATTCAAATGTGTTAATGGCAGAACAAAGGTGACCAATGTGTCAAAGGGAAACATGCAACAGGGAACAGATGGCCCAAATGGTTTGGGAGAATAATGGTGAGGGGAAAAACAGGGCAATGGAAAAAACAAAAATAAATTCATAGAATTAAAAATGGGATGAAAGTGGAGGAGAGAGTTCAAAGTCTGAATTTGTTGAACTCAATGTTAGTGGCGGCACCGTAGCACGGTGGTTAGCACCAGGGTTCTGGGTTCGATTCCCAGCTTGGGTCACTGTCTGTGAGGAGTCTGCACGTTCTCCTTGTGCCTGCGTGGGTTTCCTCCAGGTGCTCTGGTTGCCTCCCACAACTCCCGAAAGATGTGCTTGTTAGGTGAATTGCACATTCTGAATTCTCCATCTCAATGTACCAGAACAGGCGCTGGAGTGTGGTGACTGGGAGATTTTCACTGTAATTTCATTCCAGTGACAAATCAGCCTATTTGTAACACTAATAAAGATTATTATTATAATTCAATGAAACACAATTTTATCATAGGGAAAAAATATAAAGGGGGAGAAATATGTAAGTGAAAATCTGACAAAATGCAGGTAGATTACCATGTATTTCTCTTGCTGTGTCATCTTCATTCTTTATCATCTATCCTGAGCATCTATTTGAATGCATACTATTCCAACAAGATAAATAAAGCACCTAAACTGAAGAATCAAGTCCAACCTATTTCCATCTGCCACGATCTTCTTCTGCCTGGATGAGCTTGTTCTCACATTGAACAACATCTTGTTGACCACACTCAGTTCTTCCAAATAAAAGGTGTTTCTCTGGCTATACTTGCCTTTTTGTGGAATATTTGAAACATTCCTTGTTTCAGTCCTACGCACCATGGAAACCTTCCCGCACCTCTCTTTCGGCGACTTTGACTGTATTGATGCCACTTTCTACTCTTGCATTGTAATTAAAAATGTAATCAAATTAGTTTCCAATTTCCACCATTCTCTCATTTCATAAGGTCAATCTTGGACTCTTGCCTAACCTTCCTCAACTTCTGCCTCCATTGCGGACGATGGGCTACAAACAAATATTCATTTGGCCACTGACTCCCACAGCCACTTTGTCAACAGAAAACGAAGAACAATACAGCATAGGTACAGGCCCTTCGGCCCTCCAAGCCTGCGCCAATCACGTGTCCTATCTAGACCAACCGCCTGTATCCTTCTATACCCCGTCTGTTCACGTGCCTATCCAGATAAGTCTTAAAGGTCGCAAACGTATCTGCCTCATCCACCTCACTTGGCAGTGCATTCCAGGCCACCACCACCTTTTGTGTAAAACACTTGCACCCCGCACATTCCCACTGAAACTGTCCCCCCTCACCTTGAACTTGTGCTCCCTTGTAATTGCTATTTCCGCCCTGGGAAAAAGCCTCCAACTGTTCACCCTATCTATACCCCTAATAAGTTTATGAACTTCTATCAGGTCACCCCTCAGCCTCCGTTTCTCTGGGGAGAACAATCCGTTTATTCAATCTCTCCTCATAGCCAATACCCTCCATACCAGGCAATATCCTGATAAACCTTTTCTGTACTCTCTCCAAAGCTTCCACGTCCTTCTGGTAGTGCGGTGACCAGTGACCAGAATTGGACACCGTATTCCAAATGTGGCCTAACCAACATTCTGTATAACTGTAACAAAATCTTTGAGCTTTTATACTCAATATCCTGTCCTATGAAGGCAAGCATGCAATATGCTTTCTTTACCACCATTGGCTAGGCACATGCAGTACACCAGAATGACAGGGAGTGGGATAGCTTGATCTTGGTTTCGGACAATGCTCGGCACAACATTGAGGGCTGAAGGGCCTGTTCTGTGCTGTACTGTTCTATGTATTTCGACCAGTGCTGCCACTTTAAGGATCAATGGACCTGCACACCCAGGTCTCTCCGTCTCTCTGTGTCTCTATGCTCCTGATGGTTCTGCCATTTATTTTATAGCTCCCACCTGAATTGGATGCACCAAAAAGCATCACCTCGCATTTGTCCGGATTAAATTCCATCTGCCATTTCTCTGCCCCATTTTGCAGCCTATCCATATCCTGTTGTATTCTCTGACAATCTTCATCATTATCCGCAATTCCTGCAATCTTAGTATCATCCGCAAACTTGCTAATCAAAGGATATTTTTCTTCAAATCATTTATGTATATTACAAAGAACAAAGGTCCCAGAACTGATCCCTGAGGAACACCACTAGTTACAGACTTCCATTCGGAAAAACACCCTTCCACTGCTACTCTGTCTTCTATGGCCAAGCCAATTCTGGATCCATCCAGCTACTTCATCCCTGATCCCATGTGATCTAATCTTTTGCACCAGCCGGCCATGAGAGACCTCAGCAAATGCTTTACTAGAGTCCATGTAGACAACCATGTACACTTCCTCAGATTGGAATCATGCTGGATTTGAGGGAACGGGCAGGGGATGATTTTTTGAATGCAGAAGCTGGTGGGGTGAAAAGTGAGGGCAGAATGTCCAATTCACCTAACAAGCAGGTCTTTCGTGACTTGTGGGAGGAAACCAGAGCGCCCGGAGGAAGCCCCTGCAGACACAGGGAGAACGTACAGACTCTGCACAAACAGTGACCCAAGCTGGGAATCGAGCCAGGGACCTTGGCGCTGTGAAGCAACAGTGCTAACCACTATGCTACCGTGCCGCCATTAACCTGCTGCAGGCAGCAAGAGTTGAAAAAATTCTAATAAATATAACTTGTACCATAATGCTTAATTTAGAAATCCTGTGTCCAACAAAAGAAGAAAATCATAAACACTAATGTACACATTAGACTGGGCGAGTCATTTACAGCTCAGTGCACTCAGCTATTTGTAAAAACTACCAGTTTCTTTCCTCCCCCCCCTCACTTCCTCATCATTTTCAGTTTTTTTTCTGGGCCACACATCCGGAAAAGACACACAACCTTTTGTCGTCATTTGCCAATAATACTTTAAATCGACCATCAGGGCAGTGAGTGGCTCAAATCAATATGCTATTTTGGCTCTTACCCCTTGTAGGCAAGCTTAAGATCATATTGTTCGAGACAAACAAGAGGTCCATTGTTCTGTACATAACCTATTACTACCCAACTTATTACGCAACAATTAATCAGGTTTCCACATTACAATTTAAAACATCCTACAAAACATTTACGATAAGACGATATTTCTGTTCTGCAATTCTCTTCTCATGTAAGCTGTTAAATTATTTCAGAGAATTCCTAGTGCAGAAGGAAGCTATTCGGCCCATCGAGTCTGCACCGACCCTCTGAAGGAGCACCCTACCTAGGCCCACTCCTCTGCCCTATCCCTGTAACGCCACCTAATCTACAAATTTTTGGACACTAAAGGGCAATTTAGTATGGCCAATTCCCCTAACCTACACATCTTTGGATTGTAGGAGGAAACAGGAGCACCCGGAGAAAACCCTCACAGAGGGAGAATGAGCAAACTCCACATTGACAGTAATCCAAGGCTGGAATTGAACCCGGGTCCCTGGCAGGTGAGGCAGCAGTGCTTACCACTTTGCCACCCACTTTTGCAGGAATGCACAGCTGTCCAGAGAGCTACTACTGGAAAGATTTTAATGCAACAAAACTTCATACGACATCAGCTAACTTCTCAGACATATTTACTATTTGATGCCATTATCCTCAGCGAATTGAGAGAGAACCAAATTTGCACAATTATGGGGAAAAAAAGCTGAGGATTGGGACTTAGTTGAACAGTTTTATCAAAGAGCCAGCACAGACATGATGGGCTGGATGGCAAAATTCTTTATTCTAAAACTTCTTTGATTGAACAATTAAAACTGGAGTAAGAAGTTCAAGAATATGGTACCAGCAACTATTGTCAAAATCTTTACCTCAAATTAGTGAAGTTGGGATTAGTTACAAACTCAGGATGTCATTTTTAATATTTATCTTCCAAAGACTTTGAGCTCCAATTTTTTCAGGTGTAAACTTTTTTCACATCTCTTCCATTAGGCCGGTACGGTGGCATAGTGATTAGCATTGCTGCCTCACAACACAGGGACCATGGTTCAATTCCAGCCTTACGTAACTCTGTGGAGTTTGCTAATTCACCCCATCTCTGCGTGGGTTTCCTCCGGGTGCTGAGGTTTCCTCCCAGAGTCCGAAGAGGTGAGGGTTAGGTGGACATTCTGAATTCCCCACTTAGTCCCATTAATCAGGACAGCTTGGTAGCACAGTAGTGTGCACTGTTGCTTCAGAGCACCAGGGTCCCAGGTTCAATTTTCGCTTGGGTCACTGTCTGCGTGGAGTCTGCATGCTCTCCCCGTGTCTGCATGCTCTCCCCGTGTCTGCCTGGGTTTCCTCCGGGCGCTCCGTTTTCCTCCCATAAGTCCCAATAGATGTGCTTGATAGGTGAATTGGACATTCTAAAATTCTCCCTCAATGTATCCGAACATCATCGCATCTTTTAATCTAGTTTCCTAATCCATTTTAGCCAATGTGCTCCTCATATCTATATAGTTTACTTTGTTTAGATTCAAGACCCTAGTTTCGAAATTAACCAAATTACTTTCAAACTCAACGTAAAATTCTATCATATACTGAATAAATATATGGCTTCACACCCATCAGTGCGTGGTAAATTGTGACATCACCGGCTGAACTTGGTTTACTGCCTAACAGTTCATCAACAGATTTCACTGGCTACTAACTACTTAGAATATATGCCTACGGTTTTATGATATTATTTCTCGGAATTGGAAACATTTCAACAACTTTAAATTCAAAGTAGGCCAAAAGCATTCCTAACTTTCAGGATCTCACAGCAATGTGTTTTAAGTGAGACATGTGATTACTAAGCTTATTTCCCCATTCTGCAGAGTAGATTGCAAGATTATTTCCGGTTATGCATTATTGTCCTGTAAAATTTATTCTATTACTTTTCATTCCGATGGCCCAAGGAGATTTGTGTGCTGTTAATCTGCAACCAGCAGGTACAGTGCTTCAATGATTGACAAAATTGTCAAATTCTAGATGAAACTCACCTTATAATTGTTGTAGTCCAGGAGCAGAAGTGAAACAAGAATTGTATAAAACTAATTGAACACAAATTTTTATAAATACTGATGCAATTTTAAAAACTAGTTAAAAAAATAAACTTTCGACTCTCCCAAATTTTAGGTTTCTTAAACTTTCTACATGTGAGTTTCAAAACAAATATTTTGTTGGTTTTCCAGTTTGTAATCACGTCAACTCAAATACAGCACATTAAGTTGAAAACATGATTGTCCTCCAAATTAATACTGGCATGCAGCTTCTTTAGAAATACTTCCAGTATTAAGTTTGTCACATACAAGAACACCTGAATTTTAAAAGGGTTTGATCCAGTTTTGTGAAATCTATGCTCCCCTGCAGCATTTTCATACATTTGTTTTGGTATCTTACTTATGGACACTTACAGCAATCAAGTTGTCACTGAGAGGAAAAATACTTTTTATTCTTTCACAGGATATGGCACCACCAGTTAGGCCAGCATTTATTGCCCATGCCTAATTATAGAATTTATATAGAATTTATTTACAGTGCAGAAGGAGGCCATTTGGCCCATCGAGGCTACACCGGCCCTTGGAAAGAGCACCCCATTTAAGCCCACACTTCCAACCTATCCCCGTAATCCAGTAACCCCACCTAATATTTTTGGACACTAAGGGCAATTTAGCATGGCCAATCCAACTAACCTGCACATCTTTGGACTGCGGGAGGAGACCTGGGGACCCGTAGGAAACCCACGCACACAGAGGGAGAACGTGCAGACTCCACACAGACAGTGACCCAAGACGGGAATCGAACCTGGGGCCTGGAGCTGTGAAGCAACTGTGCTAACCACTGTGCTACCATGCTGCCCAAATTGTCCTTAAGAAAGTTGTGATGAATTTGCCTTCTTAAACTGCTGCAATCCATGAGGTGTAGGTACAACTATAGTGCTGTTAAAGAAGGACTGAAAGATATTAAGCCACGTACATGAAAAGTCACATCCTCATGTTGGATAGTTGACCAAATACGAGTATACTTTTAGATCCAGAACTTGAACAACTCAGCCAAGGAACCAATGGTATTTAGGGAAGCATCTCGCCTACAAGTCTGAACATATGGCGGAAAAATACATCGCAAAAGCAACGATTCATCTTTGTACAGAAATAATATAAATTTTTAAACATGCCATTTTTGTAATGTTTTAATAATGTTAAAATATTGTTTACCACGTAGACTGCTATTTCTGTTCGATCAACATTAACTTCTTTTAAGTAGCTATTGGTTACCAGAAGTTAGTTTGTGCATCATAAAAAGCAATGCTTTCACTAGTTAGGCTATTTAGCAGGTGGTCACATTACTGCAAAAAAATTAGCTAATTGTTTTTATATTGTGTGTGCAAGTCAAGACTTTTCAAACCAGACATTTGCATTTCTATTAAAATAAGTTATGAAAATGTCAAACAAAAAATTGTACATCATTTTAATCATAAAATCACATTCATAGGAAACTAACTGCTTGTACATTTAAATCATTGAAATATAATGAAGGATGTAAAGATATTGTAAAACCGAACAGATATTCTTACATGCAAAGAATTAAGCCATGAATTTCTCACTTCTTCAGAATCTTTAAAACTAACATTACAGATTCAATGTCAAAAATTCAGCACCCTCGGGACCCACACAGTGCCGGATTTTCCAGGATTTTGGATTACTCATTGGCAGAATAGGCAGTTTGTGTGTGTACGATTGATTCCCCTCTCCCACCTCATCATAGCATTGTTTATATGGAAGTTACATTAAACATTAAAAGGATGCAACCATAATTCTCATCACTAGACTGTCACCAGTTGTGACAGTCTAATCCTGGAGATTTGGAGAAAATTGCTGCGAGACTGTCAGGTAATTAATTGGACAGACTCAGGAAGGAACTTGCAAATATATTTGTTTTCTGAAAAGATTATTGCTGCTAGCTCATGTTCTGATCAGACATCAAAAATCACTCAATCAGATATTTGTTTCTCACCACAAGCATTCAATTCATCCCTGAAAATAATCTCCTTAGATGTAGATGTACCTATGTATACCAGGGCACAAATACTAGAGGACTCTAGCTGAATTTCTGGTCTGTAGTCAGGGGCCCAGAGGCCAACTGTATCACTCCTATAACAATGCCCTCTGAGATAAGATGATTTATTATCGATTCGGAATTGAACAGACTTAGTTATTGATTGCCTTTTCCAACTGAAGCACTAAGGCTGTATGTGTGCATAACACTTGCTAATGCCACCCTTTGGGATCAGCGCAAGAATGGCCCCTTCATTTCCACACTTACTTTCAGGGAGCTGCACCCAAATCTCCCGAAAGAAAAATGTTTGGTTTTCAGACAATTCTGGGTTTTGAATTGCCGGAATTTGGGTAACGTATCTGCACTAATGATGCAATTCACACATTTTGCAGGCACACACAAACATCTTGTGCACAACATAATTCTGGCAAAATACTTAAAGAACAAGAACAACACACGCAAGAGAAATTACAATTAAACAATCTATGGGTAGAGAAATTCAGCTGTGCACATAGAGATGGAGCAAGTTGATTATTCAGATGTGCACTATATTCTGGACTTCAAGTGGTCCAGGAATATTTGCAAATTTAGAGCAATTTAATTTATATTACGTTTTCATTCAGTTCATTCACACACATTGTAATTGCACATAATCTTGTAAATATCATTTCCCAAAAGATCAATCTCCCAAAAGAAAAATGTTTCAGCCAATTCTGGGTTTCGAATAGCCAGACTTTGGATAATGTATCTGCACTAATGATGCAATTCACACATTTTGCATGAATATAGTGAAACACCAGTAATTATTAGGATTCCATCCATAACACTCACTGTAGAATTAGGCACCTTATTTCATCACAGAACGAATAAAAATACATTCTTACAGAACATAGAACACAGAATTCTACGGTGCCATTCAGCCCATCGTGGCCCTTGGAAAGAGCACCCTACCTAAGCCCACACCTCTACCCTATCCCCATATTTCCACCCTATCCCCGTAACCCCACCTTACCTTTTTTTTTGTTGGACACTAGGGGCAATTTATCATAGCCAATCCACCTACCCCTGCACATCTTTGGACTGTGGGAGGAAACCGGAGCACCCAGAGGAAACCCACGCAGACACAGGGAGAACGTGGAAACTCCGCACAGACAGTGACCCAAGCCGGGAATTGAACCTGGGATCCTGGCGCTGTGAAGCCATTATGCTAACCACTATGCTACCGTGCTTCTTCAAATTAACTGTTCATGTTCTCTTACTGCTAATTGATTCTTGAACAGTGAGGACAACTAATTCAAAAATAAGCACAACTTTTCCATTTTGGTAAATTAAATCATCTGAAATATCAGGTCCATTTGGTTATAAGCTGATATAACCGAATTGAAATCAAGTTCAACTAAGTTCTTCCAAAAGCACCACTCACATGACTTTGCAAAGTAACTGAACAGTACTATTTAAAGTTGGTAGCATAATTGTTTTCCAACACAATAAATTCATTGTGTTGAAATAAACATTCAGCTGGCGAAACTTACTAGTGTCCTATTTCCTTTGTGGTTATCAATATCCTGTCACAATTGAATCTTTTGTGATCCAAAACAGAGCTAGCAAAGATCAAATGAAGAGAACCAGATTTTGGTTTCATTAAAGGTGTACGTAATATACAGAACACTGTCTCAACCAAGCGTCATTATTCGCTTAAGTGTTCTGTTTAAGTCGGTTTCTCTTAATCAGATTGCACCTATATACTGAAATGTAATTTCATTTACGCAGTGAATGCAATGTAACATTACTCAAACTATAAATTATTCTTTTTACTCTCATGCCAAACTGAAAATAGTACCAGAATGTCTTTAAACTTCTCTTCTCCCCAGTAGTTAGAAAAGCACCATTCTGTTGGACTATATATTTCAGGCTCAAGCAAATATAGCTTATTATGTGATAGAACATGTTAAATCAGCATACAGAACAGCTATAAATATTTAGCTCGGATACTATTTTTTTAATAAACATTTTATTGAGGCATTTTTGGTATTGTAACAACAAAATAAACATTATACATGAAACCAATAACACAATGCAAAAGCCATTTACCTCTCGTACAGGTCCCAACATTATTGACACCCTACTCTACTCTAAACTACGCCCTCCCCCCACCCCGTCTGCTGACAATTAATTTCCCGCAAAGAAGTCGACGAACGGTTGCCACCTCCGGGTGAACCCTAACAGTGACCCTCTCAAGGCAAACTTGATTTTCTCCAGACAGAGAAAGCTAGCCATGTCTGATAGCCAGGTCTCCGACTTGGGGCTTTGAGTCTCTCCATGCTAATAGTATCCGTCTCTGGGCTACCAGGGAAACAAAGGCCAGAACATCTCTCTCTTTCTCCTCCATGATTCCCGGGTCTTCAGACATCCCGAAAATCGCTACCTCTGGACTCAGCGCCACCCTCGTCTTCAACACCGTGGACATGACATCCGCAAACCCCAGCCAAAATCCCCCAAGCTTTGGACATGGCTTGCTGGTCCTCCGCACATTTTGTGCACCTGTCCTCAACCCCAAAAAAATCTGCTCATCACGGCTCTATAGCCACCGCAAACAACAGTGGGGAGGGGGGGGCATCCCTGTCTCGTCCCCTGGTGCAGTCTAAAATAGTCCGATGTAGTCCTATTCGTCCGTACATTTGCCACAGGAGCCTGATACTGCCACCTGATCCAGTCAATAAAGCCCCGCCCGAATCCGAAACCCGAACCGCCCCAGGATCTCCCACAGATAGTCCCATTATTCTACCCGATCAAAAGCCTTTTCTGCATCCATTGCAATCACTACCTCCACCTCCCTACCTTCCAGGGGCATCATGATCACATTTAACAGCCTTCTAACATTGGCCACCAACTGCCTGCCCTTAACAAACCCCGTCTGGTCCTCCCCAATAATGCTTGGAACACAATCCTCAATCCTGGAGGACAAGATTTTGGCCATCCACATTTAAAAGGGAGATTGGCCTGTAGGACCCACACAGCTCTGGGTTTTTGTCCCGCTTAAGAATCAGCGAAATCATTGCCTGTGACATCGTCGGGGGCAGCACCCCTCTTTCCCTTGCCTCATTGAACATCCTCATCAACATCGGCCCCAATATCCCACAGAACTTTTTATAGACTCCACTGGGTACCCGTCTGGCCCCGGGACTTTACCCGACTGCATGGCCTTCAGACCCTCCACTATCTCTTCCAACCCGATCGGAGCCCCCAGCTCTTCTACCCGCTCCCCATCCACCTTTGGGAAATTCCAAGAAGTGCCTCATCCCCTCCGGCCCCGCAGTGGGTTCCGACCTGTACAGCTTGCTATAGAAATCCCCAAACACCTTATTCACCCCTACTGAATCACCAACCAGGTTCCCATCCCTGTCCTTTACTTTCCCTATCTCCCCAGCTGTCTGCCTCTTCCTAAGCTGCTGTGCAAGCATTCTGCTGGCCTTCTCTCCATGTTCGTAGATCACCCCCCTCGCCTATCTCAGCTGCTCCACCGCCCTCCATGGTCAGCAAGCTAAACTCCGCCTGTAACCTCTGTCGTTCCCTTAAAAGCCCTGCCACTGGGGTCAGCTCTGATACTATTAACAGTTTTCTGAGACCAAAATAACAGGTTTCAAGTTCCAACAATCCCATTTCAAAGTATTTTATGTAAGACCATAAGACATAGGACCAGAATTAGGCCACTCGGCCCATCAAGTCTGCTCCGCCATTCAATCATGGCTGATATTTTCCTCAACCCCATTCTCCTGCCTTCTCCCCATAACCCCCCGATCCCCTTATTAATCATCAAGAACCTATTTATTTCTGTCTTAAAGGCATTCAGTGATTTGGCCTCGACAGCCTTCTGCGGCAAAGTGTTCCACAGATTCACCGCCCTCTGGCTCAGGAAATTCCTCCTCATCTCTGTTTTAAAGGATCTTCCCTTTAGTCTGAGGTTGTGTCCTCTGCTTCTAGTTTTTCCTACAAGTGGAAACATCCTCTCCACATCCACTCTATCCAGGCCTTGCAGTATCCTGCAAGTTTCAATAAGGTCCCCCCTCATCCTTCTAAACTCCAACGAGTACAGACCCATAGTCCTCAAACGTTTCACATCAGACAAGCTCTGCATTCCAGGGATCATTCTTGTGAACCTCCTCTGGACCCTCTCCAAGGCCAGCACATCCTTCCTTAGATACAGGGCCCGAAACAGCTCACAATACTCCAAATGGGGTATGATCAGGGCCTTATACAGCCTCAGAAGTATATCCCTGGTCTTGTATTCCTCTTGACATGAATGCTAACATTGCATTTGCCTTCTTAACTGCCAGCTGAAGCTGCACGTTAACCTTAAGAGAATTGTGAACAAGGACTCCCAAGTCCCTTTGTGCTTCTGATTTTCTAAGCATTTCTCCATTTAGAAAATAGTCTATGCCTCCTGCGACGAACAGCTCCTCAAACACGGTCACAAACCTTTTCTCAAACTCCCCTGCTGAGCCCTTTAACTCATACTTTATCTTTTCTAACCGAATCATACAGGTCACCCAACCAAGGTGCTACCCCCGGTGGCAATGCCAAACGCCATGCCAGCAAAATTCGTTGCCGTGCAATCAGAGAGGTGAAGGCCAAGACATCGGCCTTCCTCCTCTCCATGAACTCCGGCTTCACTGAAACCCCAAATATCGCCACCATAGATTATCATAGAATTTACAGTGCAGAAGGAGGCCATTCGGCCCATCGAGTCTGCACCGGCTCTTGGAAAGACCATCCTACCCGAGTTCAACACCTCCACACTACCCCCAATACCCAGTAATCCCACCCAACACCAAGGGCAATTTTGGACACCAAGGGCAATTTATCATGGCCAATCCACCTAACCTGCACATCTTTGGACTGTGGGAGGAAACCAGAGCACCCGGAGGAAACCCACGCAAACACGGGGAGGATGTACAGACTCTGCACAGACAGTGACCCAAGCTGGAATCAAACCTGGGACACTGGAGCTGTGAAGCAATCGTGCTAACCACAATGCTACCGCGCTGCCCCATAGGGTCCGGGTCCACTCCCTCCTCCACTATCCTGGCTAAGACCGCGAACACACCCATCCAGAATCTTCCCAATTTTTCACCCCAAAACATGTGCACATGATTCACTGGCCCCAGCCCACACACTCATCTGCTAGCCCCTGAAAGAGCCCACTCATTCTCGCCCGAGTCATATGCACCCTGTGCACCACCTTAAACTGTATCAGGCTCATCCTTGCACAAGAGGAGGTCCCGTTTACCCTTCGCAGTGCTTCACGCCATACTCCCCAATTGATCACCATTCCCAATTCCGCTTCCCATTTTTCTTTGATCTTTTTTGGGATCCCCAGCCACTTATATATTATCCCCAATTTTTCCCTCCCCTTCCACATCCGGAAGCAGCAGTCGTTGCAGCAGGGTGTATCCCGGCAATCGAGGGAACCCCTTCCAGATCTTTCGTGCAAAGTCCCTAACCTGTAGATACCTGAACTCACTACCCCTCGGCAGTTCTACCCTCTCCCTTAGCTCCTCCAGAATGGCAAACCCTTCACCTTGACCAGCCCCACTTCCCTCCACCTCCTGTATACACTATCCATCCGCCCCTGGCTCAAACCTATGATTCTCGCACAGCGGCGTTAGCACCGGCATCCCTTCCACCCTAAAATGCCTCCTCAGCTGATTCCATATCTTCACCGTGGACTGCACTACTGGGCTCCCTGAATACCTACTCTGAGCCATTGGCAATGCTGGCGTCACCATAGCCCTCAAACTAGACCCCTTACGAGATTCCTCCGCCATCCTAACCCACTCTACCCCTTCTCCTTCCCACCACCGTCACACCTTGTCCACATTCGCCGCCCAATAATAATGAAGCAAGTTTAGCAACACCAACCCCCCTGCTGCCTCTGTAGCAGGGTCCTCCCCACCCTCGGCGCCCATACAAAGTCAGTGATGATTGTGTCCACTTTGCGAAAAAAGGCCTTTGGTATAAAGATTGGGAGAGCCTGAAAGATACACAAGAACCATGGCAGAATATTCATTTTCACCACTTGGACCCTCCCTGCCAGCGTTAAGTGCAGTGTATCCCACCTCCGATGATCCTCCCTGGCCTCCTCCACCAGCTTTATTAGCTCCACTAATGGAGCCCCATCCATTCCCTCACTACCTGAATCCCCAAGTACCCAAACCTATCCCTCGCTACCGTAAATGGCACCCCCCCTAAATTAGCCCGCTGTGCCAGCTCATTCACCGGGAATTTCCCTATATTCAGCTTGTATCCCGAGAACCCTCCAAACCTCCCTAACAGGCCCATAATCATTCCCATACTCTCCAACGGATCCGAAACATACAGCAAGAGGTCATCGACATAGAGCGACACCCGATGCTCCCTCTGTCCCCTCATTATCCTCTGCCACTCTACCGACCCCCTGAGAGACATCGGCAATGGCTCTATGGCCAGCACAAACAGCAGCGGCGACAGCGGGCACCCCTGCCTCGTACCTCTGTGTAAGTCAAAGCTTTGTGAGCTCATATCATTCGTCCTCACCCTCTCTCTTGGCGCCACATACAGCAACCATGCCTCAAACCTCGGCCCAAATCCAAACCTTCCCAAAACTTTGAACAAGTACCGCCACTCCACCCGATCAAATGCTTTCTCCACGTCCATGGACACCACCACCTTCGGTACCAGAGTCCCCGACGGATTCATCACCATATTCAACTTCTATTACTCGCGAGCTGCCTGCCCTTCACGAAGCCTGATTGATCTTCTGCAACCACCCCGGGACAGTCCTCCATCCACCCCGCCAACAACTTAGCCAATACTTTCACATCTGTCTTCAATAGTGATATGGGTCGATACGACCCACATTCCACCGGATCCTTCCCTTTTTTTGGGATTAGTGTGATTACGGTCTGCTTCATCGTCTCCGGGAACTCCCCCTTCTCCAGTGCTCCATTAAACGCCCCAAACAGATGTTGTGCCCGGTCCGCCGAAGATTACTTATAAAATTCTGCCGGGTACCAATCCGGCACAAGGGGCTTCAAACCTCTGATACTATCCAGCACCTCCCTCACCCCAGGGGCTCCTCCAAAGCCTGCCTATTTGTTTCCTCCACCTGGGGAAATTGCAGCTCGTCCAGAAACCACCCATGTCCCCCTCCTCTCCTCCTGGGTCTGCCTCATAAAGTCCCTGGTAAACTCTCTAAATGCCTCATTTATTTTCCCTGGCTCTGACACCACATCCCCAGCCCGGATCTTCAATATTTCCCTGGACGCAGTCTGCCTCGAAGCTGGTGCGCCAGCATGCGGCTCGTCTTCTCCCCATACTCGTATTGCACCACTCCTGCCCTACACAGTTGCCCTACCGCACTCCCCGTTGTCAGCCTGTCAAATTGCCCCTGCAACTTTTTCCTCCTCGCCAATCCCTCCACGGTGGGCACCCTCGAATATTCCCTGCCACCTCCACTATCTCGCTCACTAGCCGGTCATGTTTCCCCCTCCTTTCCTTATTCGCACGAACCGTAAATGAGATAATTTCTCCCCGAACCACTGCCTTCAGGGCTTCCCAAAAAATGCCTGCCGACGCCTCCCCATTCTGACTGAACTCCACAAAATCCCTAATCGCCAACCGCACCTTATCACAAAATCCTCCATCCGCCAACAACCCCGAGTCAAACCTCCACCCCGGCCTCCGCTCTCGTCCCGTACTGAACCGAATATCCAGCCAGTGGGGTGCATGGTCCGAGATAACTATCCCTGCATACTCTGCCCCCTCCACCCCAACCAAAAACGCCCGACTCACGACAAAGTAATCAATCCTTGAATACACCTCATAGACGTGTGAAAAGAAAGAATACTCCCTTTCCCCTGGGTTCTGAAAGCGCCATGGATCCAACATACCCATCCTCTTCATAAACTCCCCAGCTCCCTTGCCATTCGTACCCTACCCATCGACCTGGGGCTCAACCTATCCACCCTCGGCTCCAGGACACAGTTAGAATCTCCTCCCATGATCAACTGGTACATGGCCAAATCCGGGATTGCTGCCAGCAACCCCCTCATAAAATCCACATCATCCCAATTTGGGGCACACACATTTACCAACACATTGGGTGCCCCTTCCAGTACGCCACTCACAATCACATACCTCCCCACCTGGATCCCTCACCTCCTTTGCACTCATGTATCCCATTTTTTTGCTCATTAAAATCGCCACACCCCTCGATTTCAAATCAAACCTGCCCGACCCACCCCTTCCTTAACCTAACCTGGTCCTTCACATGGAGGTGTGTCACCTGCAAAAAAACAAACACCCTTTTCAAGCTCCTGAGATGCACGAACACCTTTTAACTGACCCGTTCATTCCCCGGACGTTCCATGTTATCAACCTTACCGGAGGCTTGTGCCTCCAATCCCCTCTACCGTCCGTCATCTTCCGCACTTAACTCCTGCCCCTTCAATTACACTCTGTACCTAGCCCATGCCAGATGGCCCCTTTCTCCAACTTTTACCATGACATCTCTCACCGCCTGCCACATTGCAGAAACCCCACCCCCGCTTTTCCCCCTCGATCCTCCTCCCCCACTTCCCCTTTTCCCCCTCTTGGCCTTCTCCCCCACCACCTCACTTCCGTTCACCAGCAGAACCTGCTAGCACGTTCCACATTGTATTTCATTTACCACTTTGTTGTCCAGTCTCCTAGCCTTCCCAAATCCTTCTGCAGCCCCCTTGCTTCCTCAATACTACCTGTCCCTCTTCAGATCTTTGTATCATTTGCAAACTTAACAAACAGAGCCTTCGGTTCCTTTTTCCAGATCATTTAACGTATATTGTGAAAAGTTGTTGTCCCAGCACAGACCCCTGAGGCACACCACTAGTCACCGGATGCCATCCTGAAGAAGACTCCTTCATCCTCACTTTCTGCCTTCTGCCAGTCAGCCAATCCTGTATCCATGCCAGGATCTCACCCTTAAAACCATGGGTTCTTAACTTATTTAACAATCTCCTATACGGCACCTTGTCAAAGGCCTTCTGGAAATCTAAATAAATCTGTCCACTGGTTCTGCTTTGTCTAACTTCCTTGTTACCTCCTCAAAGAACTCTAACAAATTTGTCAGACATGACCTCCCTTAGACAAAGCCGTGCTGACTCAGTCCTATTTTACCATGCACTTCCAAGTACTCCGCAATCTTATCTTTAATAACGGGCTCTAAAATCATACCAAAGTCAGGCTAACCGGCTTATAATTTCTCGTCTTCTGCCTTCCTCCCTTCTTAAACAGGGGTGTTACATTAGCAACTTTCCAGTTCTCTGGGACCCTTCCTGCTTCTAGTGATTCCTAAAAGATCACCACCAATGCCTCCACAATTTCCTCAGCTATCTCTTTTAGGACTCTAGGTGGGGTCCATCCAGTCCAGGTGACTTATCCACCTTCAACAAAGAACAACAAAGAAACTTACAGCACAGGAACAGGCCCTTCGGCCCTCCCAGCCTGCACCGATCCAGATCCTTTATATAAACCTGTCTCCTATTTTCCAAGGTCTACTTCCCTCTGTTCCCGCCCATTCATATACCTGTCTAGATGCTTCTTAAATGATGCTATCGTGCCCGCCTCTACCACCTCCACTGGCAAAGCGTTCCAGGCACCCACCACCCTCTGCGTAAAAAACTTTCCACGCACATCTCCCTTAAACTTTCCCCCTCTCACCTTGAAATCATGACCCCTTGTAACTGACACCCCCACTCTTGGGAAAAGCTTGTTGCTATCCACCCTGTCCATACCTCTCATAATTTTGTAGACCTCAATCAGGTCTCCCCTCAACCTCCGTCTTTCCAACGAAAACAATCCTAATCTACTCAACCTTTCTTCATAGCTAGCACCCTCCATACAGGGCAACATCCTGGTGAACCTCCTCTGCACCCTCTCCAAGGCATCCACATCCTTCTGGTAATGTGGCGACCAGAACTGCATGCAGTATTCCAAATGTGGCCGAACCAAAGTCTTATACAACTGTAACATGACCTGCCAACTCTTGTACTCAATACCCCGTCCGATGAAGGCAAGCATGCTGTATGCCTTCTTGACCACTCTATCAACCTGCGTTGCCACCTTCAGGGTACAATGGACCTGAACTCCCAGATCTCTCTGCACATCAATTTTCCCCAAGACCCTTCCATTGACCATATAGTCCGCTCTTGAATTTGATCTTCCAAAATGCATCACCTCGCATTTGCCTGGATTGAACTCCATCTGCCATTTCTCTGCCCAACTCTCCAATCTATCTATATTTTGTTGTATTCTCTGACAGTCCTCCTCGCTATCTGCAACTCCACCAATCTTAGTATCATCTGCAAACTTGCTAATCAGACCACCTATACCAGGGGTGGGCAAACTTTTCCGTGCAAGGGCCACATTCAGAAATTCACAATTTTAAAGGGCCGTATAGTATATTAATTAATAGTCCCGGTTGTAACCAATTAGCGTGCGGCATATACCTCAGCGCTTCCCCCGGTGGCATCCTGCCTTTAGCCCTCTTTTTCTCTACTTTTCAAAAATGGCGCTTCACCCGGTTATGATTCTGGGCGCCTCATACAGAACATAGAACAGTACAGCACAGAACAGGCCCTTCGGTCCTCGATGTTGTGCCGAGCAATGATCACCCTATTCAAGTCAACATATCCACCCTATACCAGTAACCCAACAGCCCCCCCCCCCCCATTAACCTTATTAAAAAAACAAATTTTAAAAAAATTTGTTTTTTAAAAAACATTTTTTTTTTTTAATGACTTGATCTTGGTGGACCGCATAAAGACCTTTGGCGGGCCGCATGTGGCCCGCGGGCCGTAGTTTGCCCACCCCTGACCTATACCTTCCTCCAGGTCATTTATGTAGATCACAAACAACAGTGGTCCGAGCACGGATCCCTGTGGAACACCACTAGTCACCCGTCTCCATTTTGAGACACTCCCTTCCACCACTACTCTCGGTCTCCTGTTGCCCAGCCAGTTCTTTATCCATCTAGCTAGTACACCCTGAACCCCATACAACTTCACTTTTTCCATCAACCTGCCATGGGAAACCTTATCAAACGCCTTACTAAAGTCCATGTATACGACATCTACAGCCCTTCCCTCATCAATTAACTTTGTCACTTCCTCAAAGAATTCTATTAGGTTTGTAAGACATGACCTTCCCTGCACAAAACCATGCTGCCTACCACTGATAAGTCTATTTTCTTCTAGATGTGAATAGATCCTATCCCTCAGTATCTTCTCCAACAGTTTGCCTACCACTGACGTCAAGCTCACAGGTCTATAATTCCCTGGAGTATCCCTGCTACCCTTCTTAAACAAAGGGACAACATTAGCAATTCTCCAGTCCTCCGGGACCTCGCCCGTGCTCAAGGATGCTGCAAAGATATCTGTTAAGGCCCCAGCTATTTCGATCCTCGCTTCCCTCAGTAACCTGGGATAGATCCCATCCGGTCCTGGGGACCTGTCCACCTTAATGTCTTTTAGAATACCCAAAACTTCCCCCTTCCGTATGACAACTTGACCGAGGGTATTTAAACATCCATCCCTAGCCTCAACATCCGTCTTGTCCCTCTCCTTTGTGAATACCGATGCAAAGTACTCATTAAGAATCTCACCCATTTCCTCAGAGTCCACGCATAAATTCCCTCTTTTGTCTTTAAGTGGGCCAATCCTTTCTCTAGTTACCCTCTTGCTCCTTACATACGAATAAAATGCTTTGGGATTTTCCTTAACCCTGTTAGCCAAAGATATTTCATGACCCCTTTTAGTCCTCTTTATTGCGCGTTTGAGATTCGTCCTACTTTCCCGATATTCCTCCAAAGCTTCATCAGTTTTGAGTTGCCTCGATCCTATGTATACTTCCTTTTTCATCTTAGCTAGTCTCACAATTTCACCCGTCATCCATGGTTCCCTAATCTTGCCATTTCTATCTTTCATTTTCACAGAAACATGTCTGTCCTGCACTCTAATCAACCTTTCTTTAAAAGACTTCCACATTTCAAAAGTGGATTTACCCTTAAACAGCTGCTCCCAATCCATATTCCCTAGGTCCTGCCGAATTTTGTTATACTCTGCCTTTCCCCAATTTAGTACTCTTCCTTTCGGACCCCCCTTGTCCTTGTCCATGAGTATTCTAAAACTTACGGAATTGTGATCGCTAGTCCCAAAGTAATCACCGACTGAAACATCAACCACCTGGCCGGGATCATTCCCCAATACCAGGTCCAGTATGGCCCCTTCCCGAGTTGGACTATTTACATACTGCTCTAAAAAACTCTCCTGGATGTTCCTTACAAACTCTGCTCCATCTACGCCTCCAACACTACACAAATCCCATTCAATGTTGGGGAAGTTAAAATCTCCCATCACAACCACCCTATTGCTCCTACATTTTTCTATAATCTGTCTGCATATTTGTACCTCTACTTCATGCTCGCTTTTGGGAGGCCTGTAGTAAAGTCCCAACAATGTTACTGCACCCTTCCCATTTCTCAGCTCCACCCATATTGCCTCAGTGCTCGAATCCTCCATCATGCCCTCCTTAATCACAGCTGTGATATCATCTCTGACGAGTAATGCAACTCCTCCACCCCTTCTACCTCCCTCTCTATCCCTCCTGAAGCATCTTCAGTCCTTTCAGTTTCCCCAGAACCTTCTCCTTAGTGATGGCCACTGCACTCACCTCTGCTCCGATTCTCCTGGAGCTCTGGCATCCACTCGTGTCTTCCACCGTGAAGACTGATGCAAAGTAACTATTCAGTTCGTCTGCCATTTCTTTGTTTCCTATTATTACTTCTCCAGCCACGTTTTCCAGTGGTCCAATGTCTATTTTTGCCTCTTACCATTTATATATTGAAATAAACTCTTCCCATCTTATTTTATATTACGAGCTAGTTTCCATTTTGCTTTTTTAGTTGTCCTCTGCTCACTTTTAAAGGCTTCCCAATCCTCTGGCGTCCCACTGATCCTTGCCACTTTGCATGCTTTTTCTTTTGCTTTTATGCTGTCCTTGACTTCCCTCATCAGCCATTGATACCTTGTCCTGCCCTTAGAATGTTTCCTCCTCCTCGGGATGAATTTCTGCTGTGCCTCCTGTATAATAATGAGTTTTTTAACAAAAGGATTAAAAATCAGGACATCTGTGTTGTTGGCTGGCCAGGATTTATAATGGCCAGCATTTTTGTCATCCCTAATTGCTCTTGGGAAGTGGTGGTGAGCTGCCACCTTGAACTGCTGTAGTCCACGAGGGATGTGGATAGAACTTCAAATTAAATAGTGAGAAGGAGGGGATTAAGTTTTATGGAAAATTAGACAATCAAAGTTAAAGAAGTGCAGGTTAATGATGAGGACTTTAAACTAGTTAAAGTGGAGGAGGGTTCAGGACAGGTTAGTAAAGTTTCCAGAACAGAGAGTAATAGAATAGAGAGTATGGAAAGCGGCAGGAATCTAACTTAGAACATAAGAACATAAGTAGGAGGAGCAGTAGGCCATTTGGCCCTTCGATCCTGCTCCGCCATTCAATGAGATCATGGCTGATCTTTTGTGGACTCAGCTCCACTTTCACGCCCAAACACCATAACCCTTTATTCCTTTATTCTTCAAAAAAACTATCCACCTTTATCTTGAAAACATTTAATGAAGGAGCCTGAACTGCTTCACTGGACAAGGAATTCCATAGATTCACAACCCTTTGGGTGAAGAAGTTCCTCCTGAACTCAGTCCTAAATCTACTTCTCCTTATTTTGAGGCTATGCCCCCTAGTTCTGCTTTCACCAGCTAGTGGAAACAAGCTCCCTGCATCTATCATATCTATTCCCTTCATAATTTTACACATTTCTATAAGATTGTATCAGGCTGAGCCTCGCATATGTTGCGGACGTGTTGACTCTATTCAACGCGCCTGCCCGTAGACCATCCTCTATCTCGGTGTTCTTCAAAGTCGGGGGGCACGACCCGCAAGTGTCGGGAGGGTCGCGGAGCTGTTGTCTGCGGCGCTCCCGATCGCGCAAATCCCCGCGCATCAGCCGGCTTTTCATAACACCGGCTGTAAGCGGCTGCGAACATGTTAAAAAAAACCATCGGCCGCATTGCGCATGATGATCGGCACGCATGCGCATTCCACGAACATGTTAAAAAAATTTGGCTGCATTGCGCATCGATAATCGGGCACACATGCGCAGTCCAGCCACTATATTTTTTAAACGGTTGCAGCTTTTTGTTTTACAAGTTCTGTAGTGGTTTTTATTCATTTATTTTATTCATTTGATTTTTTTTTTTCATTTATTTTATTCATTTTACAAGTTCGAGGGGGGGGTTATTTATTTCTTTCATTTATTCTATTCATTTTATTTATTTTACAAGTTCGGGGTGTTTTTTTCATTTCTTTCATTTATTTTACTCATTTTATTTTTTTTTTACAAGTTCAGGGCGGGGGTTTATTTGATAAAACTTTACAGGGAAAAAATTCAGAACTTTGGACAGATGGAGACTCCATACTTCCGACACAGGAAGGCTTCACCGTCATCCAACAGTTTCCATTGGAGGAACCTGTACGAGGGCCAAAGGGACCCAAAACCATTTCCTCCATTTTTGGCAGCAGCAAACAAGAGGCGGGATTCTCCCCTACCCGGCGGGACGGGGGGTCCCGGCGTAGGGGAGTGGTGCCAACCACTCCGGGGTCGGGCCTCCCCAAAGGTGCGGTATTCTCCGCACCTTTGGGGGCTAGCCCCACGCCGGAGCGGTTGGCACCATGCCGACTGGCGCAAAAACCGGCGCCAGCGGCCTTTCAGGCCCGCTGCCCGTCAGTGGGGCTGGCTGAAAGGCTTTCGCCGGTTCGCGCATGCGCCGGCGGTGGCGTCAGCGGCCCGCTGCCGCTGACGTCACCACCGGCGCATGCGCGCTGTGGGTTTCTCTTTCGCTTCCGCCATGGCGGAGGAGAAAGAGTGCCCCCAGGGCACTGGCCCGCACCCTGATCGGGGGGTCCCGATTGCGGGCCTGGCCACCGTTGGGGCACCCCCGGGGTCCGATCACCCCACGCCCCTCCCAGGACCCCGTCGCCGATCCCGCCGCCACCAGAGGTGGTTCAAACCTTGGCGGCGGGAGAGGCCTCCCAGCGGCGGGCCTTCGGCCCATCGTGGGCCGGAGAATCGCCGCAGAGGCCTCGCCGATCGGAGTGGCGTGATTCCCGCCCCCGCGGAGAATCTCTGCCACGGCGGGGGCGGGATTTTCAGCGGCCCCAGGCGATTCTCCAAACCTGCTGGTGGTCAGAGAATTTCGACCCAGGTAAGAGAAAATGGTGGGTCGTGCAGGTCGGCCGACGTGAGTCGCAAAGATCGGCCGGTTGTTAAAAACGGGTCCTCGGAAAAAAAGTTTGAAAAACATTGCTCTGCCTCACTTCCCAGCTCCTCCTGTCACTTGCACTTCAGCTACTCGGTCTGCGTCTCCTCCGACCCCATAAGCTCCTTATAAATGTCCGAGACGCTCCCTTCTCTTACCCACCCTCTGGAAGCTACCCTGTCCCGAATGCCCCTTTGTGGTAGGAGCGGGATGGTTGACACCTGTTTACAAAGGATGTCCCGCACCTGCAGATACCTGAATTAGTTTCCCCTCGCCAACCCAAACTTTTCCTCCAATGCTCTCGTACTCAGAAAGCTCCCCTCTATTAACATATCCCCCACCCTCGCAATCCCCGCTCTGCGCCATAACTGGAACCCCCCGTCCATACTCCGCGGGGCAAACAGGTGATTATCACAGATTGGGGCCCAGACCAATGCTCCCACATGTCGCCTCCACTGGCCCCAAACTCTCAGGGCCGCCACCACCACTGGACTGGTGGAGTACTGTGCTGGCGGGAACGGCAGAGGCGCAGTAACCAACGCCCCCAAACTGGTGCCCTTGCATGAAGCCGCCTCCATACGCACCCATGCCGACTACTCCCCCACCACCCATTTCCTGATCTTGGCTATATTAGCCGCCCAGGAATAGTTGCTCACCCATCTCCGCTCAAGCACTATCTTCCTTACTCGGGGGGGGGGGGGGGGGGGGGATCTTGCCCGCCCAGACGAAGCCCATGATCACTCTGTTGACCCGCTTAAAAAAGGACAGCAGAATAAAGTTGGGGAGACACTGAAATACAAATAGGAATCTCGGGAGGACCGTCATCTTCACCTTTTGCACCCTCCCAGCCAGAGACAACGGAAGCGCATCTCATCTCCGAAAATCATCCTTCATTTGGTCCACCAGCCGGGCCAGATTCAATTTATGGAGCTGGTCCCATTCCCGCGCCGCTTGGATGCCTAGGTACCTAACCTAAAACGGCAGCTCTCCCAGTCACCTCTCCTGTCCCCTCGCCTGGAGCACAAACATCTCACTCTTTTCCATATTAAGCTTATACCCCAAAAACCAGCCAAATTCCCCAAAAGCCCTCATGATTTCTTCCATCCCCTCTCTAGGGTCTGAAACGTACAGAAGCAGGTCATCTGCATAGAGCGAAACCCTGTGCTCCACCCCCCCAGACCAGTCTACTTTCTATTAATTAACCAATCCTCTATCCATGATACTACTTTACCCTTAATGCCATGCATCATTCTCTTAAATAGCAACCTTTGGTGTGGCACTTCGTCAAAGTCTTTCTGGAAATCCAGATACACCACATCCATTGGCTCCCCATTGTCTACCACACTGGTAATGACCTCAAAAAATTCCACTAATTAGTTAGGTGTGACCTGTCCTTTATGAATCCATGCCGCATCTGTCCAATGGTACAATTTCCATTTAGAAGCCTCACTGTTTCTTCCTTGATGATAGATTGCATCTTCTCTACTACCAAAATTAAGCTAACTGGCCTATAATTACCTGCTTTCCAAGTCTCCAAGCATCAAGTTGTCAATTAAGCCTGTTTCAAATACGATGTAAAGCATCTAGAATGCTGACCCCATTTAAAGCCCAACATTTCACCTTCTGACCAGGGCTTGCACATTTAGCAACTGCTAAATGCTAGAACCAAAATACCCCTACCCTGTTCTTGGAGTAACCAGTTTAATATCTCATGTTTCTTTTGTATGGTTACCGTTTTCAGTGGAATTTATACCACACAAACTACACTGCAAAACTGTGGACCATATTAATCCCTATTATGCAAGGCAAATAAACTCAATTCGGATTCTGGTTAGCCAAGTGCAAATAGTTAAATGCACTAGTGCCTCCAGAGACATGCACTCTTCACAAGGCAGGTTCTGTGGATAAAGTGGAGTTGGTGCCTCCACAAAGACAGCATAAAAGCAAATTAACCCTACCGTAAAAAACAGATGGCCTCTCTTTCTAGTTACAGCCTGGCCACTCAACAACCTATTTATGCAGGCAAAGTGGCTTTCCAGACACAAGGGAGCTTTTGTGTTTGGCTAAAAACATGCTCATTTTCTTCCATTAACCTTTTCCCTCTAAAGAGATGGAGTATCGTGAGAATGAACCGGACAAAATATGATTATTGAAGGAACATATAGTGGCCAGGTAGGTTGTTGTTAACTGTAAACTACTATCAAGCTACTGCGGAATTTGGTCCATTACATTAACAGATCATTGATAGTATCCAGGATCAGAGTAGGTCCTGCAAACTTTCTTCTGAAAGCAAAAACAGAACTTGCTTTTATATAGTGCCTTTTACAAACTTGAGGTATCTCAAAGTCTTCCACAACTAACTATCTATTAATGAAGAGTAGAAACAGTTGTAATATGGACAAATGTATACCTAATTTGCATATAGCAAGTTCCCTCAAACAACAAGCTAAATGACCAGATAATTAGTTTTTGATGTCACTGGTCGAAGGATAAATGTCATTAGGGCAACTGAAAAATTAATCTGTGCTTCTTTCAGAAGTGTCATGGGATCTTTTACATTCACCAGTGTGCAAACAGGCCTGCACACATATGCCTCACTCAGTACTTGCACAGAAGTGTCGGCCTAGATTATGTGCACACATATCTCAAGTGCAGTTTCAGCGCAACCTCATCACTCGGAGGCTTGCGTGCTATGACTAAACCACAATCCACATAAATAGGATATAACATTTCCAACTGTAAAATTCAAATATGTCAATCCCAGATTAAAATTTATTAGCATTTAAAAGCAACGTCACCAATTCAGAGTTATGTTTCTAAATGCAATAATCAATGTTTCTGAGGAATGAGATATTGGAATCACACTGGTTACCAAAGATCAACTGGAGAAGTTGAGGATCTCACCCCTAGGCTGTATGATGAATGCTGTATGAAGGTGAAGAACCTATATGACAATAACTTCAAAGAAATGAATGCACAAAATGAGTATGCTTCTTTCAAACAAAAAAGGAGATTTCAGCAATGGCTTAATGATTAAGTGTGCCTAGTACTAATACTGAGTCAGACAGACCAGGAAGGTTCTGGGTTTGAGTGTGTGAGACGAATTAGTTCACCTTAGTCTCAGTGTCAGCTGGGGCATAATTGGGATCAGAGAATCAGAGTCCTAGCACTTTTTCGAAGGATGGGAAGCAAGTTGGGGTGAGGGACAATTAAAATAAACCACGATTCTAGCACCTGCTCATTATCCAGAGGCTGCTGGGAGTGCATGGAGTAACTTTAGATGAGAAGAGTTTTACATTTTACTACTTTCTCAGAGTCACAAAGCCAATGTGCAGAGTGGATAGGGCAAGCCCCATATGTATCTCGTTGCTTGTCCTAGAAACCAATTCAAATTGAATCCAATTCATGGTCCCCACAAGCTGATCCAAGCTGACAAGAACAGGCATTACACCTAATCTCACACTTGAGCCTATGCTTGATCTTAGTCACAGGCTGAGAGGAGAAGATCAGGATTGCCTCCTACAGTTAAACTGCTTAACGCTCATCACTGTAGTCTCACAAATATGCAGCATAAATGGAGCTCATGAGCCACTCGGAAAGATCCCACATAGTTGCTGGTTCCCATGTAACCTTGTCCAGAATGCTTGACCACTTTAAGGAGAGATGATGACTTTTAGAAATAGTGTTGAGCTAATGAAGTTGGGAAAACATGGGAAGGACCCTGTTATGCTTGTATTAACGTGACACAATACTCAGTTAAACACTAAAACTATTTAATTCTCCAACTAGATAACAAAACATATTCTCACATATCAAAAGCCTATTCAAGAGCAGCAAAGTAGCCATTTGAAACATGCATCATTAAGTGAAGAGTGCAGAGTCAGGCAGTGCAAAAAAAAAACAAGCAACTGATTCTATGGCTCAGACTGTCCATGCGTTCAGCTTAATGCAGCTGGTAAAGAAACATCTGGTACTGGTGGAACAAATATGAAGTACAAGAGAATTTTGAAACACGTTTAATAAATTTTCAATTATAGCCACTCAATTAAGATATGTAATTACTGGCGTAAATCAATTTAGTTAGGAAATCAGTTTTAAGTGAAAACATATTAGTTTGCAGCATAATCTTGCTCTTAACTGCATTGAAGCAGTGATATTCTTAATTAGTATGATAAAAGGTTGCAAATCCTTCAGCAGTGTTTTTAGATTCCAGTAAAGCATAATACTGGGCACTAATATTTTGATATGTCCATTTGAAATGTTAAGTTCATGCAGCAATACATGGTGTAGATTTTGCTGTCCCAAACTGGAATTGTTTCTATAGAAAAGTTGTCTAACAGTAGGATGAAGTAATAGTTCTAGTCATGAATGGGATATCAGCAACAATGACTACTTAGAAGCATATAACAAGCAAGTTGCTTAAGTTTGATTTTTTTCCTGTAGTACACTGCTGTCAATACTATAAAAAGGCCAAGTTACAACACTGCTTCAGGAAATTCTATTATCATTACTATGCAATGTTTGGTTAAAAATCACAATTTAACTCAATCGTGCATGAAGGTCTGCAATGTCACAATGCACTGTCAGCATTATGCGGAAACATTTTTCATCAACGATGTTAGGGTTACTTAAATAAATAATACTTACTGTTATTTCACAAGAGGTATTTTGATAAATATTCTATACAGGAAACCAAAAACAAAACAGAAAAGCTAAATCTCTTTGCTCTGTAAGCTATAAAGTAGAATTCAGAAAGTTAAACACTTCCATTTTGTAATTTCATTTAACAGAGCAATGCATATCTCTGCTTGGATTAAACTAGTCCCTAATGCAAACATTTTTCCAATTACATGATCGAAAGATAAAATTCTCCCAACAGTCATAATCCTTAACTCTTCCAAGTTCTCCACGTATTAGTAAAATGTGCAGCCGAGATATAATATTTACAGAATTCGGTACAGCAGAAACGTGCAAACTGATGGTCAAATTCTATGAATTCTCAATTTTACCCATGCCGTGGAACACCTCTTAACTGGTCTCTGCTGTGTAGAGTCATTGATCAGAATGTAGGTGAGTGCTTTTAACCAAAATCTGAAAAATCTGCAGACAATTCGGATTTTTTGATAAGCGATATAAAATAAAAAATAAAAAAGCATTGCCATATTTCTTAGTAGGGTTAACTACTTTCCATTACCAGGAGCACCACCCTTGGGATTCCATAAGTCCTAATGTCTGACAATACAATGTCACTGATAGGAGGATGCCAATTATTGTTTCAATGCACCAGGCCCCTGTCAAAACAGCTCACAGCACTGTTAGTCTAATAATTCCCGAACTGGAAGATCAGTTTCATTTGGGAGTACTTCTAAAAGTTAAGTAATTTTCCTTAATAATATTCATCCATCTATCTGTGCTGGGGCTGAGAGTAATTTGTAATCATCATTTAGCCAACTAATCTAGGAAGAAATGGACTGAGCAAGGCTCAACGGCTGGACAAGAAAATGGCACCACTTCTGTTATCTCAAATGTCTGCAGTGCACCGACTCTCCAGATAAATACTGACCATACTGTCAAACCACATCTTTCCTCACTGTGGTGATATGATTTGCATACCTGTCTGCCATTGGTGCAGAACACCGGCTTACCATTGGCCCTGGTCGGTCATGTACCTCTCGACCGATTGGTCGAGAGGCTGAGTTAACCGCGCCTCCTTGCCGAGGTATAAATAGTCAAACGCCCGGCGGTCGTCCATTTTATTGTAGACGACCGCAGGGCTAAGTTCTAGTTTATTAAAGCCTAACTTTCATAAAACAACTCGTCTCTCGTACAATTGATGGCCCATCACACACCATGTGCAAGACAAGATGGTGCTCCCGTAGCCCACCTAACTATCAAAGTCCTTTTAATCATCACAATAAAGAGCTGTACTGTATTTTAACTTACTCATTTATTACTTGATGTTGCTGTCTCTAACTCATCTGCTTGCCTATGTACCAATACTACTACCTGCTTCTGCAATTCTGGACAGAAAGAATCAGAATAGAGGTAAAAACAGAAAGCAGAAGATTAAGGTAAGGAAAAAGGTGGGCAAGAATGGGGAGCGAGTTTGAGAATAAGACTGCATGGGGGAAAGAGATTGTGGAGGAGGGAATGAATAGAGTGCAGAAAGAAAGTGCGATATTTGGGGTGGAAGAAGATTGTCAATGTGGGGGAGGGAGTGCAAGCAGAAGTTGAGAGAGTATGGGATGTTGGCAAAAGAGCTGGTGAGTGAGAGCGAATTAGGAAGAGGGCATGGAAAGGTACACAGAACAGAGGCACAAAAGAAAGTAGGAAGAAAAAAACAGGAATTCTAAAATAAAGGGACAGAAACAAAGATGAGGTACTTGAGATTGGTCAAAGATTTCAAGAAATGAGTAACAGATTGGAAATTTGATGTTGCTTTTAATCGTGAATCTGCCTGTTTCAAAACGGATTTACTCAGACATATCCCATTTAATTGTTGGGTCATAAAGATGTAATCCTGCTGCTCCAAAAGGCTGGACAATCAATCTTACTGCAAACCTCCCATGCATTTACATCCTGATCACTATGAAAATGAGACTCACCATTTTTTAAATCTTGCTCTCACATGCACACCCCTTTTATAGTATAGCTGGTCTTGGAAAAATTCAAACTGGGGTTCATTATTTGCATGAATTACCCACCAAAGAAAACAAATTCCATAGTTTGCAGCTGATTCAAATCCAAATCCAATAAAATCTCACTTTGTCAGCTGTTAATTATTCAAAATATCTTTCAACACTTACATTCACAACTGTTTCCTTAAATTTGATGTGCAATCGGTAGTTAGACAAAGCAATAACTGCATCCTCGGCACGTCCTATGTATTCTGTACTTTCTCCATGAAGCTCAGGAAAAGGCACCTAAAATTTTTAGTAATTGGGAAGCAGTTATTATGCAGATTAAGTAATGAATAAACAAAATTCTACAACCTAATATTACATCTAGTTATGCAGAAATTTGTTGATGTAATTTTGGCTCAGCCAGCAAACACATGGCCTGCATACTGATGCAGCTCAGATGAGAAGTTTAAAAAAAACGCGTTGTGGAGTACTTAAACCTCTGTGAAGTAAGGCAGAAAATGACTCCTAAAATTGACATTAAACACTAACATCCAATAGTCTGATAATCAGGACTTCCATACAATAAAAGAAGTATTTTCAATTGAGACAGGGGAAGTCAAAAAATTCCTGCCAGTTGATCCTGACGTGGCAACTGGTAGCATTGGTTGCCCGAGTTAGAAGGTTATGGTTGCAAGTCCCACTCTATACTTGAATACAAAATCTGGACCAACACTACAGTACAATATTGAAAGAGTGTTTGAGTACTTCACTGCTGAGGTATCTTTTAAAAGGTCCTCTGCACACTTGGGTGTAAAAAGATCCCATTGTAATATTTTGAAGAGCAGGGTAGTTATCACCAGGGTCCTATTCAATTTGTCCCAGCCAACAACAAAATAGATTGGCTTCTCATCATAATACTGCTGTTTCTGGGACTTTGCTATGCACAGATTGGCTGCCATATTCCAACAGCAACTGCACTTGAAAAAATTCTAATTGGCTGTAAAATACTTTGGGACATTCCAAGGTTATAGAAGGCATTGTATAAATGCAAGGCTTTCATTTCATTTTAAACATCGATCCAAATCAGTACCAATAGGACATCAAGCATTCAACACCAAACAGCAGGAGTCCGAGATTGGAGCCATTGTTGATCTCAGTATCATTTTGGAGCATACAATTAGGAGACCTGATGCTGATAAATGGAGGTTGGTTAAGCAGATCATCACTTACCATGGAAATGATCAGAATATCGCATTTGTAAATGGAAAGCTGCCTTAAAGTCTACAGTACTTCCAATTAAAATTTTCTTCTGTACCTGGAGGTTTTCTTCTTCTCTAATTAGCTGTTTTCTGGGAAAGATCTGATTGGCTTGGATACATTCCAAACTATGTTGTCCTTCTTCATCCTGAAAGAAGGATTAATTTCCTTTTTAGCCAAAGAAATGCATATTATGCTTTCCCAGTCAATTAACGGTGGTGTTTCCTTCTGTATAATGGAGACGGAAATATTACCTATTTTATATTCATTATTCAAATGTATATGTCATCTGGACACCAGCAGGTTTGTCAGAGAGCATAGGATTGAGGACATGCTCATTCTGGCAAACTTGGTTAATGATGGCATTAATATTCACAACTGGTATTTCCCAAGACAATTTGCCTCAAGATAACTAAATTGATGCTTTAATTGCCGAATTACAATAAACTTAGTAACCTCTCTAGTCCAGGGAACCATTTCTGTACTTCAGAATTTTCTGCGTTTTAGAATGATATTAGAAGACCTAACTACAAGCATGTGAACCGGAAAATACAGTAGACATAAATATTTACCTGAACCATAAAAGTGATAAAACATTACAAAACAGTAATAAAAATGGTTTTACTGAACCAAATATCGTACCTTCCATGTTTCCACTTGCAAAATACTGTACTAAAATTATACCATTGATGTTGTGGAAACAGGTGGGTCTGTTCAAAACATATCCAGCAACTGGTGTTGCCAAACAATAGACTTTGAACTGGGGAGGTTACAATGTATCATTTAATTGCTTTCTACTAATTACTGATACTGGTATTCAGAATATATCAGCAGAGACGTGATTATACTGTACAGGCCACTTGGAACAAGCTGATTTTAAAAAAAGTACCATTACCATTTCCAATCAAGGGCAGGCTACCCAATCATAAGCTTCTTTCCAAATTCATTCTTTCTGGTTGCTAGGTGCTATTGGAATGTTCCCTTCTGTAAGAAACTGCCTTCCTTCAAGTGTTCTCCTTGCTAAGCAGAACCAGAAACTCAATCCCCTGGTGAATGTGAGTACAAACTCATTAATTTTCAACTCTACTTAACTTCTAATGGCTGGTTCAAAAACAGTATAAGCTATCTCCAAAGGAGTCTCCAAAGGGCAAGTCTATTTACATAAAATGACACAAGAAACTGGCTTACACACTGTGGGCTCCTCAAACCTTAGGTGGGTACCTCACACTGTGTGGGAAAATGTCAGTAATCAATGAACTGGACAGTGATAGACTAATCACTGTGTGTCTAAAGATCATGATTTAACACCTTGGATGTGTTTGAAAAAAAGGCTCAGTTCCAATGGTTTGCTAAAATGTTTTGCGTCAGCATGAAGCACCGGAATCTGCAAATAGCACTAAACCAAAAGTTGAGTTTTACAAGATGGATACAAGTAGCCAGCATGGTAGCATAGTGCTTCACAGCTCCACTGTCCCATGATCGATTCCCGGCTTGGGTCATTGTCTGTGTGGAGCCTGCACGTTCTCCCCGTGTGTGCATAGGTTTCCTCAGGGTGCTCCGGTTTCCTCCCACAGTCCAAAGATGTGCCGGTTAGGTGGATTGGCCATTCTAAATTGCCCTTAAGTGTCCAAAAAGGTTAGACTGGGTTACGGGGATAAAGGCGATAGGGTGGAGGTGTGAGTCTTAAGTAGGGTGCTCTTTCCAAGGGCCGGTGGGCTGAATGGTCTCCTTCTGCACTGTAAATTCTATGATACTGATAGATTATGCCCAAAGTTGTCTGAACCAGTCATCTATGATGGATATATTCTGCTCTGCAACTTGTTAAAGTTGGCATTTAGGAACTCTAACACTGTCAATGAACGTAGAACAGTCTCAATGGGCCGAATAGCCTTCTCCTGCACTGTGGGATTCTATGAATGAGGAGTGTGATGAGTTAATCATCTAGCTAAAGCTGGATTATGAAGCAGCTATAATCAAGAGGAAATATGGAACTATGGACAAGCAGGCACTTTATAAAAAATCTCCATGCTAATCCATGCTAATTTGAAGCCACAGATGATAATAGTTCATTCCCTTCATCACATTCCCTTCTTCATCAAACCTCAAGTACTTTGTAAAGTTATTAAAGCTGGAGGCAAAAAACAGGTCGTCACTTTCAGTTGCTATTTAATCTCTTCAATGTGGCCTTTATTATAAAGGAAACATGACCTTTACATTCAGATTAATTTGAAAGCCTCCCATGTACAACCTCTGTCGTAACAAAATAGCCGGTTTATTGAAACTTTCTCCAATACCTGGGAAACAGCTTATATTTATACAGCAACTTTAATGTAATATGGCGTCCCAAAGCACTTTACAGGAGCACGATCAAACAACATTAATCACCGAGCCACAAAAGGCAAGATTAGAGCTGATGGCTAAAAGCTTAGTCAAAGAGAATAAGAGACGTATTAAGAGTCAGAGAAGTGAAAGGAGGGAATTTCAGAGCTTAGGCTGAGACAGATGAAAGCACAGCTACCAATGGTGGAACATTTAAATTCAGGGAGCTCCAGAATTAGATGAAGTGCTGATATATAGGAGAGATGGCTTGAGGAGATCACAGTGTAGGGAGGGATGAGGCAATGGAGAGATTTGGAAATAATAATTATTTTTTAAATGAAGTGGAGAAGCGAGCATTGGACTGGGGTGAGCACAGTAAGTAGTCTTACAACACCAGGTTAAAGTCCAACAGGTTTGTTTCAAATCACTAGCTTTCGGAGCACTGCTCCTTCCTCAGGTGAATGAAGAGGTAGGTTCCAGATCCAGAGAGAGGGGTAACCCCAGGTTAAAGAGATGTGAATTGTCCCAAGCCAGGACAGTTGGCAGGATTTTGCAAGCCCAGGCCAGATGGTGCAGGGTGAATGTAATGTGATATGAATCCAAGGTCCTGGTTGAGGCACCTCAGCTCTTCGCTTTACCGCAAGCCCACGGAAAACCTCACAATGCTCCACTTCTCCAGCTTCCACCTGAAAGACATTAAAGAAGCCATCCCCTATTGACAAGCCTTCCGTATACACAGGATCTGCTCAGACGAGGAGGAGCATAACAGACATCTACAGACGCTGAAAGATGCCCTCATACGGACGGGATATGGCGCTCGACTTAATGATCGACAGTTCCGACGCTTTACAGCAAAAAAATGCACTGACCTCCTCAGAAGACAAACATGTCACACAACCGACAGAGTACCCTTCGTCGTCCAGCACTTTCCCGGAGCTGAGAAACTATGACATCTTCTTCGAAGCCTTCAACACGTCATTGATGAAGACGAACATCTTTCCAAGGTCATCCTCACACCCCCACTACTTGCCTTCAAACAACCGCGCAACCTCAAACCATTGTTTGCAGCAAACTACCCAGCCTTCAGAACAGCGACCACGGCACCACACAACCCTGCCATGGCAATCTCTGCAAGACATGCCAGGTCAGCGACATGGGTACCACCATTACATGTGAGAACACCACCCACCAGGTACACAGTACATACTCGTGCGACTCGGCCAACGTTGTCTACCTCATATACTGCAGGAAAGGGTGTCCTGAAGCGCGGTACATTGGCGAGACCATGCAGACACTGTGACAACGGATGAATGGACATCGCGCGACAATCGCCAGGCTGGAATGTTCCCTTCCAGTCGAGGATCATTCAGCAGTCAAAGGCATTCAGCCTCTGATCTTCGGGTAAGCGTTCTCCAAGGCGGCCTTCAGGACGCGCGACAAGACGCCGAGCAGCAACTTATAGCCAAGTCCCGCACACGAGTGCGGCGTCAACCGGGACCTTGGATTCATGTCACGTTACATTTATCCCCCACCATCTGGCCTGGGATTGCAAAATCCTACCAACTGTCCTGGCTTGAGACAATTCATACCTCTTTAACCTGGGATTACCCCTCTCTCTGGATCTGTAAAGACTTAATTACCTGAAAATGCTCGGATTCAGAGTATCATCTTGCATCTTTGACTCTGTCTATATATATATATGTTTCTGGAACCTACCTCTTCATTCACCGGAGGAAGGAGCAGTGCACCGAAAGATAGTGATTTGAAACAAACCTGTTGGACTTTAACTTGGTGTTTGAGACTTCTTACTGTTTTTAAATGAAGGTACGGCTTGATGCAACTCCAATATAGGACAGCAAGTACAGGAGTGATAGATTCATAGAGTGGTGTAATGGCACCATCAACAGAGTTTTGACTGACCTCGTGTACAGAGGGCAGAATGTGGGAGACCAGCCAGGAATAAACTGGAACAGTCAAGTCTATAGGTAGCAACTGCATGAATGGAGCTTTCAGTAGCAAATGAGCTGAAGCAGTGATGTAGTCGGGTGATGGCTCAAAGGGACAAATAGGCGGTCTTAGTGATAGCACTGATGTGGTTGGAAGCTCTGAGGTCACGAATAATACCAAGGTTGCAAAGTCTATTTTTGTTTCAAGAAGCTGCAAGGAAGCGGGATGGAATAGATAGCTAGAGGATGGTATTTGGAGTGAGCGCCCAAAAATATGATCCCAGTTTTCCCAATATTTTGATGAAGAAAATTTCAGCTCACCCAGTATTGAACGTCAGATAATGTAGCACGTGGCAGTGATATAGAGCTGGGTTCTCTCAGCTTACACAAAAGCTAAAGCTGTGCTTCTGGGTGAAGCAATTATTGGGCAAACTCAGAATTCTAACTTAATTATGTAGATCGCAGCTTTCAATTTTTACGTTGCTGCTGCGAGCATAGAGGAACACTCAAAAATTAAGGAATTTCCTTCCCTTCAGTTTCAGTCAACCATCAGATATAACTGTGCAGCAAGAGGTTTCCCTACTTCCAAACTTAACTTCATCAGGAATGTTACCTTGAGTTGCTATTGGGTGCTGATGAAAACAGAGGACATTTTTATTTGAATCTTGCTCCCTCCCTGCCTAACACTTCCAAAATTAGGGGTAAAGCTTTCTCTCCCAGAAAAATAATTCGACTTTCCTCTATAGGTTCTGACTGTACTGTAACTGAAAATTTGCCAAATAAAAATTTGCTTAAAAATAAACTTAAGGGACCTATTTAACCCTTTGCATAGCATAGCAATTTTAAAAAATGGATGGTTAAATATTTAACCAAGCACTGTTTGATACCCAGTTTTCACACCATCTACGTACAAAAATTAAACTTGCGTCATTTAAAACATATCACTTCATGGCACAAGTTCTACTATCACTTGGAATTAAAAACATAGGCAACTTTGCATAAGCTACACAAGATAAATTTGTTTTTGTAAGCAATCCAAAGATTTTTGTTTGCACTATTGAACTGGTACCAGCACTGATGCAAGAGAGAATTCCATACTATGCTGCATTATGGAGCTGTCTTCCATTAAATATTCACATCATCTTAATAAGTGCACGTTGATATAATTATACCAAAATTATATTTATATGTTGAGAAATAAACCACATCACTTAGTTCAGAAATCTTAAGTGGGCCATTTCATCCATTAACAGTTACAGAGCCAAGTTTCAGATTTCTAATACAAGTAAAAAGATTTTCCATTAAGAATATAACCCCATAATTATGTGTCCTAGTCAGTGGTAAAAGAACAATGCTCTTAAGGCCAGTTTGCCCCTCAATTGCTGATAAATAAGATGCTGATTGTGAAATTGATAATCACAAAAATCCGAATAAAGTAATAGCCAGCATGCTGATAAACAGTTTATATTAATGACTACATGTAAATTCCAGTACGTCAACCAGCTATAGCAAGATTGCTGGACTCCCAAGCTTACAAATATTCAAATTCAACCACCCTCAATGAACAAGGAAGTCACCATCAGTCAGGAGTACCTAACAATGTTTCCATGCACCCTTTTGAACAAAGAACATTCGCACAAGATAAATGGGTGGTTAGCACTGCTGCCTCACTGCGCCAGAGACCTGGGTTAAATTCTGGCTTAGGGTGACTGTGCGGAGTTTGCACGTTCTTCCATGTCTCTGCGAGTTTCCTCTACGTGCTCCATTTTTTTCCACAGTCCTAAGATGTGCGGGTTAGGTGGGTTAACCATTCTAAATTGCCCCCTAGTGTCCAAAGATGTGTAAGTTTGGTGAGGTCACGGAAATAGGGTGATGGAGTAAGGTACTCTTTCGGAGGGAGAATAAAAGGGATTCAAGAGATCGCAAGAATTGGGAGGAGTCCTATACACAGTTAAAGTCTCCCCTCTCCACCATAGTCTTCTTTATAAAATCCGTGTCATCCCAGTTGGGCACATACACGTTTACCAGGACTACCAGTGCCCCACCGAGGACATCGCTGACCATTACATACTGTCCCCCTGGGTCCGTGACTGTCTTTGTCGCCGTAAACACTGTCCTCTTACTAATTTGGATAGCTAGCCGTCATCCCGTAACATGAATGATACGTCTCTCCCATCCTACCCTTCCTTAGTCAGTCCTTCTCCCTCAGGTGCGTCTCTTGGAGGAAGACTATGTTGGCTTTCAAACTCCTCAAAGGGCGAAGACTCTGGAGCTTTTCACTGGGCTGTTAAGTCCCCTGACATTCCAGGTGATAATCCTGGTTGGGGGGGGGGGGAGAGAATTTGACCACCGCCTCCCCCCTTCCTGCGGGGTCAACCATACTTATCTGGTGAATACGCCCCTGTACTTCGGGGTTACCCTTTGTTAGGGGGCTGTTCAAAAGGGCCACGGTCACCGCTCTCACCATGAGGCCGGGCCCCTGCACTCCAGGGTTTCCTTTGTCCAGGGGGCACTCAACATGGCCGCCAACTGTGTCGTTCCCTGCACTCCGGGGTCTCCCTTTGCCCAGGGAACCTTCAAAGTGGCTGCTGACAGTCCTTCAAAGTGGCTGCTTACAGTCCTTCAAAGTGGCTGCTTACAGTGCTATCTTGCTTCCTCAACCTGCACCTTATCTGCTGAAGCCAATCTGAAAACCAACCCTTTCTTATTTTTGTATTTGCCTTGTGTTCCGTCGGGAGGTGCGCCACAGCCCCCCCATTCTCATTCTTCCTGCGTTAGTTTTCCCCGCTAGTGTGGTGCCCCCCTCCTCTCAGGGGTGATCTTACTCCTTTCCTAAGCCCATTAGATTGCTGTTTCCTCTTCACCCTCTCCTACGCTCTGCTGCCCTTGCTGTTTTCTGGTGGTGATTTAACCCGAGGGCTACCCCACCTCAGGTGAGGGGCAAGGTTGAAAAGACGGAGCCTTCATCAATAACTTCAGCCAGCACGGGAATTGAACCGACGTTGTTGGCCTCGCTCTGCATCACAAACTAACCGACCTGCCAACTAAGCTAACCAACCACCAAATTGTAATAAGTCTGTATGTATTATGTGGTTTCTCAAATGTAAAGCATATCATTTGGATCTGCAAGAATAATTTCCTGATTCTGCATTTTAGAGTCACAGATGTTTACAGCATGGAAACAGGCCTATCGGCCCAGCTGGTCAATGCTGCCCAGTTTCTATCACTAAGCCAGTCCCACGTGACTGCATTTGGCCCATATCCTTCTACACCCACCCTGTCCATGTAACTGTCAAAGTGCTTTTTAAAGGAAAAATTATACCCGCCTCTACCACTGCCTCTGGCAGGCCGTTCCAGATGCTCACTACCCTCTGCGTGAGGAAATTTCCCCTCTGGTCGTTTTTGTATCTCTCTGCTCTCACCTTAAACCTATGCCCTCTAGTTCTAGACTCCTCTACCTTTGTGAAAAGATGTCGACTATCTACCTTATTGATGCTCCTCATTATTTTATAGACCTCTATAAGTTCACCCCTAAGCCTCCTATGCTCCAGGGAAAAAAGTCCCAGCCTATCCAGCCTCTCCTTATAACTCAGACCATCAAGTCCTGGTAACATCTTCGTAAATCTCTTCAGCACTCTTTCTAGTTTAATAATATCCTTCCTATAATAGGTTGACCAGAACTGAATACAGTATTCCATGTGTGATCTTACCAATGTCTTGTACAACTTGAACAAGGCATCCCAACTCCTGCATTCAATATTCTAACCAATAAAACCTTCTTCAACACCCTGGCCACCTGCAACTCCACCTTAAAGGAACTATGAACCTGTACCCCTAAATCTCTTTGTTCTGTAACTCTTCCCAACTCCCTACCATTAACTGAATAGGTCCTGATTATTAAATTAACATTTCTTGGTGATCAAGAAAGCTATACTTTCAGTTCCGAGAATGATGGTTAATGTGACCACATAAGTAAGAGGAACTCCAGGGGAAGTGGAAGATGAATACAATATATGAACTAATTTCCAAGTTACAAAGGTAGCAGGCATGAACCACCGGAAAACTTGTAATTCTACATTTATGCAGACTAACCTAGAACAAAAATTTCATATCCGCGAGTAAAGCAGTTCAAATCAATCAAATGCCATTTTATAATTTCAATGACTGCAAAGAATAACTTGCCTCAAATGATTTTCTAATCTTTTAGGCCATCAAGTGTACTTGCAACAGAGGAAATTAAAAGGGGAACTCAACAATGATTTTCCAGTCAGGAAGTATGAGGAAGCAGGTGTCATATATGCTTAAGAACAGAAAGTCAAGACCCACCAAAGCTTGGCCTAATATTTTAACTCTGAACAGAGACTAGAATTTTACCATACTTTTGAACATGCCTAAATCATGTCTCTACAATAACCCACCTGGCAAATCATTCCAGGCAAGCACCAACCAGTCAAATGAAGAATGTGATTAAAACTGATTTTTCAGTATTTACATTTATGATGCCCTGTCCTTGCATTGTATCTTGTTCTAAAATATTCAGGATGTACTCTATCTAAGCCAATCAACATTTGATTATATTTTAAGATTTCCCTTAACTATCTTCACATCGTTCCAGGTATGGTCACACCGTTCCAGATGTGGTCGAGCAAGTGTGCTATAAAGACTTGGCATAGCCTCACTCTAATTACATTCAACTGTCCCAGTATTTTGTTAATTATTTTAATTGCTTCATCACATTGCTAAGACCACTATTTCACCCATAAAAATGTCAAAAAGTAGAGAAAAATAATATTGTGCCCAATTTCAAAACTGAATTAGTGAGAGTCTCACTGTCAATGTTGACTTTTCTGCGGCCGAGGGAACGTACACAGTAGACATTATAGACTACATTAGTAGACTGCATTATACTGGGGCCCTCATTTATGGATAGGTTCCTATTCTCTTCCTAACCCCTGCCATGATTGATGATGTTCTACATAAAACCAAGTACAATTCATTGATTGCAGCAGGAATTTCAGTGTGCACTGGGCAGGGAGGAGTTGAGAATGTCTGGAAGGAGGGCAAAAGCAAAGCCACTAGCTTTAGGGAAAGGAGAGTGAGTGCGAGCAGCTAGCAGAAGGACCTGATAGCAGTGGGTTGTGTTGAAAATTCAGTAGAAGAGATGAAAGAAAGCTAGAGCAATGGTTTTGAAAAATAAATGGTCTGCTTAAAAATCTACGTCATTTGGGTTTTAATCTTATTGTTTTTTAAATCCAAAGCAAAGTGTTGAAACTGCTCTTTTGGGGCATATGTAGGATGGCATAATATAGCAGTTTTCTAGTGAAGCACAACCTGTTCAAAATTTCTCAGGAACTGTTCATGGAATACAAAGTCCCTAAAGAATGAAGACCAATTCAAAGAGAATTTACTGGGCATAACAAACTACACTATAAAAATATCACAAAACTAAGAAACCAACTCACCATGTCAATTCCACAGTTACACGTTATGTATTATTCCTCAGTATCTTTTTTCTGTACGTCTGTCTCATTCAAGCTCAAATCTGAAAATTCACATTAAAATGAGATTAATAATGCAACTTTATTTGCACATACCTCAATGCTAAAGTAAAGGCAAAAACAAACTCCTATAGCATTGTATAAATTGGATTCTGACATTGTGTGTTATATATAAAAAGTCAACTCATACAAGTGTAAGACATAGTGCAAGACATAATTTTAAATAATTAAAGTGCAAGTTTATCCTTGATTTTTTTTACATCATTATGCTTTTTTGTACCGTCATACTTGATTTCCACATATAGTTCTAACATTCTTGTAAAATAATATTCTTACATTTCCAGCTCAAACATTAATAACTACTTCTGAAGTGAGTTTTGTTCATGAACTTACCTCAGTGTACTTTTTCTGCCATCGTCGGATCAAGGAAGAGTGACTTGGGGGCACAAAACTATTGCAGCCATCTATTAAGCCATCCCAAAACCAGCATCACACAGAGAAGGCACCTGGCAATCCACCTTCATTAATCAAAGGAAAGTTCATAAATTTTGATTGTAGACCGGAATAAATATTAAGAGCTTCACCCCTCCCATCACATGGATAATAGAAACCGAACGATAATGACGAATCGCCAAATTTTGGTGATGCACACATAGTATAGTTGTACATAAATCATGGAAACCAGACAATAGAACATGTTTCTCTCCAGTTGCAATATTCTTGAAGAAGCTAAAAGTAATTATGATGTCTCTTCCTGTTATTGCTGTTATTCCGCTATTCTTTTAAAAATAAATTTAGAGTACCCAATTATATTTTTCCCAATTAAGGGGTAATTTAGCCTGGCCAATCCACCTACCAGGCACATCTTTGGGTTGTAGGGGTGAGACCCACACAGACACGGGGAGAATGTGCAAACTCCACACGCACAGTGACCCGGGGCCGGGATCGAACCCGGGTCCTCGGCGTCGTGAGGCAGCAGTACTAACCACTGCACCACCGTGCCACCCCTATACTCCGTTATTCTATGCACCAGTCTTTCATCCATTGCTGTTTCCTCCCACGCAATTGCCTTATATACTCCCTTTTTGTTTCTGTCTTTTGATTCTACCATTTTCCTTCTTTCACCTTTGTATACTACTAATTTTCTGTATGCGTCACAAACATCTTTCACGGAATTTGTATATTTGCATTTTCAAAAGAGGAGGATGGATTTCATGTTGATGGATTCCATGTGGGATAAGGAAGGAAAGGTTTTTCCTGCAGAGATCTAGATTACAATGGGGTCTGAGATAGAAAGCTAGAGTGGGCGAGGGAGCATAGAAAGATGTCATATTGACTAGATCTTGTTAGTATCTTGTTTTCAGACCAGGGACCGTTGCATATGCTGGAATCAGGAGGCAAATCTGAGTGTTAAAATGCCACAGATCTTTAGAACGATCAATCCTCTGACAGCTTCCCTGATTTTGTGAAGCAAAGGCATCACTTGTGACCCCTCAGATAATGAAGCAGTCCATGTCCAAATGCAGCAAGACATGGACAATATCCAGGCTTGGGCGGACAAGTGGCAAGTTACATTCGCGCCACACATGTGCCAGGCAATGACCATCTCCTGCAAGAGAGGATCTAACCACCATCCCATGACATTCAATGGCACTATCATAGCTGAATCCTCCACAATCAACATCCTGGGGGTTACTATTGATCAGAAACTGAACTGGACTAGCCATGTTAATACTGTGGCTGCCAGGGCAGGCCAAAGACTAGGAACATATGGCAGCAGCATGGTAGCACATGTGGTTAGCACTGTGGCTTCACAGCACTGAGGGTCCCAGGCTCGATTCCCCACTGGGTCACTGTCTGTGTGGAGTCTGTACGTTCTCCCCATGTCTGGGTGGGTTTCCTCCGGTTTCCTCCCACAGCCCAAAGATGTGCAGGTTAGGTGGACTAGCTATGCTAAATTGCCCTTCGTGTTCAAAAACGGTGGGAGGGGTTATTGGAATAGGACGGAAGTGAGGGCTTAAGTGGGTCGGTGCAGAATCGATGGGTCGAACGGCCTCCCTCTGCACTGTATGTTCTGTGTTATGTATCTATGTATGTAACCTTATGGCGAGTAATTCACCTCCTCACCTTCCCAAAGCATGTCTACAAGGCTACAACCCTCTGACCATCTACAGCCCTTCCTAACAGCACAGCGGGTATACCTACACCTTAAGGACTGCAGCGACTCAAGAAGGCAACTTGCCACCGCCTTCTGAAGGGCAACTAGGGATGGGCGATAAGTGCTGGCTTGTCCAGCGACGCCTACATCCTGTAAATTAATTAATTTTTTTTTAAACTGCAACACTCTAGATCAGCTATTCCAATAGCCATGAGGCTATCTATCCATTGAAAGTATTTTTTTAATTTAGCAAAATTTTTTTAGAGTACCCAATTCGTTTTTTCCAATTAAGGGCAATTTAGCGTGGCCAATCCACCTACCCTGCACATCTTTGGGTTGTGGGACGAAACCCACGCAAACACAGGGAGAATGTGCAAACTCCACAATGGACAGTGACCCAGGGCTGGGATCGAACCTGGGACCTTGGCGCCATGAAGCGGCAGTGCCAAACACTTCGCCACCGTGCTGCCCTATATCCACAAAGTGATCAACTAAGTTTGCAGCTGCACACCATTTTGTTTCTGATTACGAAACAGAGAGAACTGGATTAATATAATTCATTTACATATTTTAAAGTATTCCATATACAACTTAATTATTTTGAAGGGCAGTGGCTATTATTATGAAGCTTGGATAGTCAAACCAAAATGGAGGCAGGGAAGCAAAAACAGTGGCACTACACCAGAAACTCCAACGGACGCAACAGAGTTGGAACATTTCGGACAGGTCTTCATGAGGAGGAGAAGTATGCCCTATCCATAAAATACCTAACCAATCCAAATACTGACATTCAGCCTCATCCCAATTACCAGTGAAGTAACCAAACAAGTTAGCAATAGTGCCAAACAATACCTTCAAGACAATAAATACCATCTTCATCGTGTGACTGGTTTCCAGAGTATCAATAAGCTCTTAATGACTATCATAGTCAGGTTCTGCATAATTGACATAACAGCAAATTGCAAAAAGGGCAGGGTAAGTAAAGGGCAGGTATAGGAAAGAACGGAGGTCAAAAGAATATTGACTTACTGATGCCATACTCTTTCCTAAGCCTACATAATATAAAAAAATGTAGGAGTCAACACAGTTCTAGTTTCCATATTATAAAAAGTATATCGAGACACTGCAAAGTGTGCAAATATTTATTGGGATGATATCTGAACTGAGGTTCTGCTCACTTTTCTGCAGAAAAAGGAGGGGTGACTTGTCGGGGTTCTAAAGATTATGACAGGAACTGACGAGATAGAAAGCGTGAATATGTCAGATATTTGTTCCTGAGGCAAGTAGCACGAGTCAGGAAACGTCCTGGCTTGCTCTACCCACCTTGAGTAAAAATGCCCCACTCGACCCAATTTTATGCAGATTGGATGTAGCCACAGGGACTGCTGAGTGCAGGGATGAGCTGTTTAAAGGCCTGCCTTGGTTCTCTGGGACTTTATCCAAGTTCTTTCCTTGGACCATCTAGTTCTCGCCTCATCAAGACCTTCACCTGCTCCCTATGCCAGTTCCATGCAACCCTACCCACCCAAGACCCCTTTATAGCATCCATGCCAACTCATGACCCCCACCCGCCACTCCATACCAACTAACCCAGTGGCCATTGGGAGACCTCAAGAATAGTCAGGATGAAATAAAATAAGGATCTAAATATCTATTATAGTATTGTATTGAATAGACACCCCATTCATGAAAGTCCATTCAAACCTTTTAAACTCCCTCAAGCAAAGACAATTAAATTTTCTTCGGAGCCCATAATTATTAATGATAGTATTTATTACACACCATCCCCTCAATCACATCAAATTAATTTTTCATTGTTTAGAGCAGGTACATTAGGGCTAACCAGATTTGCCCACTATACCATAGCCAAAAGAAATGCTAAAAGATTTCATTTAGGAAAACCAGCAAAGGAATTCATTTCCTCCAAGGTTTTTCATCGTTCTTTTGAAATCCTGCTTTTTTAATTTTGAACCATTTCCACAAAACAATACCTTGAAATTACAACTCTAAACTATATTTAAATGTTATTCAACTGCCAAATTCTTAACACATCCAATTACTTTATTCCAAAAATAGCTGAATTCATGATTCACTCACCAAAATGTAGCAGTTACAGTCTTTTGACTTTTTCCCCACCGAAAATCTTATTTCTTGGAAAAGATCACATTGAAACCTAAAACAAAACAAAAATTACCTATTGAAAGTATTCTGGTTGCATCAATGTTAATAGCATAACAAAATACACAAATTATCAAATGGTACAGATGCTGCTGTGCAAAACTTGTCACCACTGAAGCTTAATTACACAATTTGGTGTCCTGATTTTCATATAATTCCCCCCACTGTCAAGTCGATCATCAAGAGCTTTCCAAAATGAATAAAAGGACAAAGAGCAAAGAAAAGAACAGTACAGGAACATGCCCTTTGACCCTCCAGGCCTGCGCCGACCATGCTGCCCATCTAACCCAAAACCTTTCACACTTCCGGATCCATAGCCCTCTATTCCCATCCTATTCATGTATTTGTCAAGACGTCCCTTAAACGTCAACATCGTACCTGCTTCCACCGACCGCCTCCTCCGGTAGAGAGTTCCAGGTATCCACTATCCTTTGCATAAAAAAATCTCCCTCTCACATCTCCTCTAAACTTTGCCCCTCGCACCTTAAATCAATGTCTTCCACCCAGGGAAAAAGCTTCTTACTATCCACTCTGTTCATGCCCCTCATAATTTTGGACACTATCAGCTCACCCCTCAACATCCATCGTTCCAGAGAGAACAAATCGAGTTTATCCAACCGCTCCTCATAGCTAATACGAGGCAACATCCTGGTAAACTTCTTCTATACCCTCTCCAAAGCTTCCACATCCTTCTGGTGTGGAGATGCTGGCATTGGACTGGGGTGAGCACAGCAAGAAGTCTTACAACACCAGGATAAAGTCCAACAGGTTTGTTTTGAATCACTAGCTTTCGGAGCACTGCTCCTTCAAAGGAATGAAGAGGTGGATAGTCAAACATGCAATACGATACTTTGAATGTGAGTCCAGACGGAGCAACTGGAGAGAGGGATAATCACAGGTTAAAGAGGTGTGAATTGCCCCAAGCCAGGACAGTTGGTAGGATTTTGCAAGCCCAGGCCAGATGGTGTGGGGTGAATGTAATGCGACACGAGTCCAAGGTCCCGGTTGAGGCCATACTCATGTGTGCAGAACTTGGCTATAAATTTCTGCTTGCCGATTCTGCGTTGTCGCGCGTCCTGAAGGCCACCTTTGGAGAACACTTACCCATTTACTGCATATTTCCTTTACAGACAGTTTTGTATGTATGTAGCATGCAACATTTTGACATGGGGGGGACACGGGGGACGGGACCCGCTCATTCTGTTTGTGCTCAGATGAGAAAATAGGATCTCAGTTGAAGGATACATAACAATCGTGTATTTATGATATTTATTCAATGATTGGCAAGAGCAAGATATATTAAGAAAATCAGGAGAGCACAATCTTGGTTCAGTCTCTTCTAATTTAGTAAAAAAAATAGTATTTACAGTTTCATATTTCTCTGCAAGGATCTTTGACTTTTCTGCCTTGAAAGATGAGCAAGTTCCCCAGACAAACCTCTACTTAACCAGAGTGCAGAGAGACATGTTCTGCTGGAGATATATGAAAGAGCAACATTTAAAGATAAGGATTTTAATATTCCAGCTGAAGGACACAGCCAATGGAATTCAGAATGGACAAAAAAGAAACGCAGCAGTCAATTTTCTCACAGTAGGCCCACAAATAGCATTGATATAAATGATCAGATAATCTGTTCTTGTGATGATGTTGAGGGATAGATTAGTCCAGAACAGGAGTACTCCGGTTTCCTCCCACAGTCCAAAGATGTGCAGACTAGGTGGACTGGCTACGCAACATTGCCCCTTAGCGTCCAAATGGTTAGGTGGGGTAACTGGGTTACGGGTGGAGTCGTGGTCTTAAGTAGTGTGCCCTTTCCAAGGGCCGGTGCAGCCTCGATGGGCCTAATGATCTCCTTCTGCACTATAAATTCTATGATCGAGAGATTTAAGTACTGCTGTAGAGATTTCTGGATTGTTCAACAAGGATATGGAGGTTAGCGAAATCCAGGCCATCATCTTTGAGCGAACGTTATCCTCTGCTTTACACTTACCTTCCCAAGGAGAAACAATAATAACTTGCAGTTATACAGAACATTTAAAGATAGCAATATTTCAAGGCAGTTCAGCATAATTAGAAATAAACTTTTACCAAGCCAAAGGAGATGACATTAGGAGAGGCAATAATGGTTTGGTTAAAGAGATGAGTTAAAGATTAAGGTACTATTTAAATGAGGAGAGATAGGTGGAGAAGTGAAAGTGTTTACATGGAATTGGGAACTGCACAAGAATAAGAACTGGAGGAATGCAGAATTCTCGGAGGGTTGCAGGACTAGAGGAAGTTAGAGATATGGAAGGTCGAGCAGAGGAGAACTAAGGTGCTGTTTGTTCTCGTAGTTTCCTTGATTAAATGCTCCTGTTTCACACTTTAGATCACCCTGTTGTAACTATATTGGAAAAACGAATGCATTTTGTAGACTATTTGTCCTTTATATCATAAACAAGTTTTATTTTCAACTTTTTCAGTGTAACATTCACCATCATACTGTGCCCAAATCCTAAAACAATTACAAAACTGCAAAGAGAGCAAGATATTTTGTCTACTAGAGAACTTCACACGATGGGTTGAGCAACTTTGGAACACCATGAATGAACAGCAACATCACAATCACAAGATGTCCTTGCGCTGCAGTTTGTGTACAAGCATTGCAACTGATTATTTGCACGATAACTAGATATCATTGTTCCAATCTTTGGTTACTTGTTGACTAATCTTTCTACTTTGTTGCACTCAACTGTCTTCCGTTATCCCGTTCAATTTTTATTTATTTATTTTATTCTTTAATTTTTTTATTTTGTTTACTTTATTCATTTAATTTTTTTACAAGTTCGGGGGGGGGGGGGGGGGTTTATTCATTTTTTTCATTTATTTTATTTTTTTGACAAGTTCGGGGGGGGGGGGGGGTTTATTTGATAAAGCTTTACAGGAAAAAAATTCAGAACTTTGGACAGATGGAGACTCCATACTTTCCAACACCTTCATCCAACAGGTTCCATTGGAGGAGCGTGTACGAGGGCCAAAGGGACCCAAAACCATTTCCTCCATTTTTGTCAGCAGCAAACAAGGTAAGAGAAAATGGTGGGTCGCGCGGGTCGCGCAGGTCGGCCGGCGCGGGTCGCGAAAACGGTGGGTCACGAAGTTTGGGTGGCGTGGGTCACGAACGTCAGGCGGCGTGGGTCGCATAGGTTGGCCGATTGGTAAAAATGGGTCCCCGGAAAAAAAGTTAGAAAAACGCTGGTTTAACCAGAGGATCACCACACTTCAAGCGAGGGGAAAAGTTGAGAAGGCAGGCTTTCATTAATTAAACTCAGCTTGTATGAGAATTGAACTTGTGCTTCTGGCCTTATTTGCTTTACAAACCTGCAGTCTGTTTTGCCCACCAAGTTAAACAGGCCCCAGTGTAAATATAGGGTCAGGATTAGACCGAGAAAGGCATTGGAAGGGATCACGTATGTAAAGATAGCGGCTGCATGGGCAGTCCGAATCTTAGGAGTAAAACTAAATCTCCAAGCTCCTTGCACCTAGTCAGAGATTGGCATATTCCACAATGAGCCTTGGAGGATTCTGTGGCTAGTGAAATGCAGTGCTCCTTTAGTATTTAAGAGATCTGTGTGCAAGGGTCCTTCCTGTTCATTCCTTTATTTCCCCTTTTATTTTGCGGTTATCATTTTTGATCCATGGGTGATTAATGGGCATGTATCTTTAAGTCAAGCAGCAGAGAGAATGAGGAATTCACAAGTTACAGGAAAGAATACTGTTAGTCTGAACAGGAGTTTAGATTTTTCAGCACCAAAGGGAGAGATGGGGTGGGGCTCGGTTTGATTGATTGGCTGGGCCAATGAATTGGTCAAAAGGCCGTACTCTGCCCGGTAACAGATGGTGATTGGATCCTATTCCAGTAGGATGGTTCTCAGAGACCTGAGGGAGCAGTTGCATCCTAGACACGGAAAGACAAGGACCTGCTTTCTCTCCCTCTCCAGAAAAGTTATAAGTGCTGTCTTCCTGAACCTGCAGTGAACCTGAATGAATGAATCCATAAGGGGACCAACTGAGGCTGCAAACAAAGACAAGAACCTGCTCTCTCTTTCACCAGAAAACACCGAGACCTGAATAAGTAAAACCTCAAACTGACCAGGTTTGAAGAGGAGTAACGTGCTAAAAAGCACCATCTGAAACAAATACTTATTTTTTCCTTTTCCATAGTTTAAAAAAAAACTCCTTTATTCCCTATTGCATTTGTCTACCTTGTGTTTGTGTGTGCGCACGTATGTGTGTGTATATAGAATCGGGTGGGTGGGGGGGGGGGTTAGGAATTAGATAATAGTTAACCAGTTGTATTTACTGCATATTTCATTGTAGCTCTTGTTATTAACAATTAGTAACTGTGTTCACATTTACAAACCTGGTGACTCTATTGGGCAGCTAAGGGCCAAAGACTTGTGTATTTCTCAAAGGATTATTGGTTAATTCGCTTGTGATGTGACTCCGGGTCAAGTGGGCTGGAATTTACCCCACACTAGCCCAGGGTGTCGTAACAAGTGACTAATCAGAGGGTACACTGTTGTTTGATAAATGACTGATCCATTTTAAAATAGGGCGGCACGGTAGCTCAGTGGTTTGCACTATTGCCCATGGCACTGAGGACCCGGGTTTGATCCTGGCCCGGTTCACTGTGTGTGTGGAGTTTGCACATTCTACCAGTGTCTGAGAGAGTTTCACCACTACAACCCAAAGATGTGCAGGGCAGGTGGATTGGTCATGCAAAATTGCCACTTAATTGGGGAAAAAAAATGATTGGGTACTCTAATTTTTAAAAAAAAATCTACAAGTGAAAATAAAAATGTAGCAGTTTATATTTGTGGAAGATTCTTTTTTCAAAGCCTTTTTCAGAATTCTCAAATATGACGGCAGACAGATTTAAACTACTAAAAATGCTGTGTATATTGTGCTTCTTTTTGGAAGATCACTACAAAACACCCCAGATTATGAACATGCGCATCTTTACATTGGAGGGCAAACAAGAATTATATTTTAAAATACTGTTTTTATAAACAGAAATATTGTACTTTAATAACGTTTCACACATCTCAGCTAAAGGCAAAACAACACGAACTTCAGAAATCCTGCAATCCTCATCCCTGGTAAATGAATCTATGTTGCACAAAGCTTTCCATATACATCAGTAAAAAGATTCCTAAAACTGTACACAATGCTACAATGGCATCTTTTACATTCTTTTGTATTCTATGTAATTTACATAG